>NC_140006.1:47005679-47218179 GCF_964263955.1 Coregonus lavaretus | reverse complement strand
CAGCTTTATACTGATCCATTACAGCTTTATACTGATCCATTACAGCTTTATACTGATCCATTACAGCTTTATACTGATCTATTACAGCTTTATACTGATCTATTACAGCTTTATACTGATCTATTACAGCTTTATACTGATCTATTACAGCTTTATACTGATCCATTACAGCTTTATACTGATCCATTACGGCTTTATACTGATCCATTACGGCTTTATACTGATCTATTACGGCTTTATACTGATCTATTACAGCTTTATACTGATCCATTACAGCTTTATACTGATCCATTACAGCTTTATACTGATCTATTACAGCTTTATACTGATCCATTACAGCTTTATACTGATCCATTACAGCTTTATACTGATCTATTACAGCTTTATACTGATCTATTACAGCTTTATACTGATCTATTACAGCTTTATACTGATCTATTACAGCTTTATACTGATCTATTACAGCTTTATACTGATCTATTACAGCTTTATACTGATCTATTACAGCTTTATACTGATCCATTACAGCTTTATACTGATCCATTACAGCTTTATACTGATCTATTACAGCTTTATACTGATCTATTACAGCTTTATACTGATCCATTACAGCTTTATACTGATCCATTACAGCTTTATACTGATCCATTACAGCTTTATACTGATCCATTACAGCTTTATACTGATCTATTACAGCTTTATACTGATCTATTACAGCTTTATACTGATCCATTACAGCTTTATACTGATCCATTACAGCTTTATACTGATCTATTACAGCTTTATACTGATCTATTACAGCTTTATACTGATCTATTACAGCTTTATACTGATCTATTACAGCTTTATACTGATCTATTACAGCTTTATACTGATCCATTACAGCTTTATACTGATCTATTACAGCTTTATACTGATCCATTACAGCTTTATACTGATCCATTACAGCTTTATACTGATCTATTACAGCTTTATACTGATCTATTACAGCTTTATACTGATCTATTACAGCTTTATACTGATCTATTACAGCTTTATACTGATCTATTACAGCTTTATACTGATCCATTACAGCTTTATACTGATCTATTACAGCTTTATACTGATCTATTACAGCTTTATACTGATCTATTACAGCTTTATACTGATCCATTACAGCTTTATACTGATCCATTACAGCTTTATACTGATCCATTACAGCTTTATACTGATCTATTGCAGCTTTATACTGATCTATTACAGCTTTATACTGATCTATTACAGCTTTATACTGATCCATTACAGCTTTATCCTGATCTATTACAGCTTTATACTGATCTATTACAGCTTTATACTGATCTATTACAGCTTTATACTGATCCATTACAGCTTTATACTGATCCATTACAGCTTTATACTGATCCATTACAGCTTTATACTGATCTATTGCAGCTTTATACTGATCTATTACAGCTTTATACTGATCTATTACAGCTTTATACTGATCCATTACAGCTTTATCCTGATCTATTACAGCTTTATACTGATCCATTACAGCTTTATACTGATCCATTACAGCTTTATACTGATCCATTACAGCTTTATACTGATCCATTACAGCTTTATACTGATCTATTGCAGCTTTATACTGATCTATTACAGCTTTATACTGATCTATTACAGCTTTATACTGATCCATTACAGCTTTATCCTGATCTATTACAGCTTTATACTGATCTATTACAGCTTTATACTGATCTATTACAGCTTTATACTGATCTATTACAGCTTTATACTGATCTATTACAGCTTTATACTGATCCATTACAGCTTTATACTGATCTATTACAGCTTTATACTGATCTATTACAGCTTTATACTGATCTATTACAGCTTTATACTGATCCATTACAGCTTTATACTGATCCATTACAGCTTTATACTGATCCATTACAGCTTTATACTGATCTATTACAGCTTTATACTGATCTATTACAGCTTTATACTGATCTATTACAGCTTTATACTGATCCATTACAGCTTTATACTGATCCATTACAGCTTTATACTGATCCATTACAGCTTTATACTGATCTATTACAGCTTTATACTGATCTATTACAGCTTTATACTGATCTATTACAGCTTTATACTGATCTATTACAGCTTTATACTGATCTATTACAGCTTTATACTGATCCATTACAGCTTTATACTGATCCATTACAGCTTATACTGATCCATTACAGCTTTATACTGATCTATTACAGTTTTATTACTACTTTACTATAGCTTTACTTCAGCTGCTTTATTTGTGCTTCATTACAGCTTTATTAATACTGCTTTATTACTACTGCTTTATTAGATATTTATTACTGATTTATTACTACTGTATTACTGCTTTATTACTACTGCTTTATTAGATATTTATTACTGATTTATTACTACTGTATTACTGCTTTATTACTACTGCTTTATTAGATATTTATTACTGATTTATTACTACTGTATTACTGCTTTATTACTACTGCTTTATTAGATATTTATTACTGATTTATTACTACTGTATTACTGCTTTATTACTACTGCTTTATTATATATTTATTACTGATTTATTACTACTGTATTACTGCTTTATTACTACTGCTTTATTAGATATTTATTACTGATTTATTACTACTGTATTACTGCTTTATTACTACTGCTTTATTAGATATTTATTACTGATTTATTACTACTGTATTACTGCTTTATTACTACTGCTTTATTAGATATTTATTACTGATTTATTACTACTGTATTACTGCTTTATTACTACTGCTTTATTAGAGATGTATTACTACTTTATTACAGCTTTATTACATCTTTATTATGGCATTTTTACTGCTTTATCCCAGCTTTAGTACTGCTTTATTGCAGCGATTTAACAACTTTATTACTGCTTCATTACTGATTTATTACTGATTTATTACTGATTTATTACTGCTTTATTACTGCTTTATTACTGCTTTATTACTGCTGCTTTATTCATTATTTATTACAGCTTCATTACAGCTTCATTATAGCATTATTACTGCCACAGTACTATGGTTCAGATCAGTGCTCATCTTCTAACAGTTGGTGGAGTTTGCACATTTTAGACCATTCCATTGTTTGTAAAGTGAAATAACCACCCAGTGCAAAATGAACTCGCCCACTCTGAGAAGACATAGCATGCAGATGCGTGCGTGCATTCATGTGTGAGCGCGCGTGCGTGTGTGTCTTACTTTTGTACTGGCTCTTTCCCGTACTTCATGAGAAGGCGTATGGCTGTGGGAGCTGTGTAGAACTTGGTCACTCTGTACTTCTCAATCACCTCCCAGAAACGCCCCACGTGAGGGTGGACTGGAATACCCTCAAACTGGAGAACACAGTAATCAGATGGATTTTAACATGATTAAATTTGACAACAAAGTGCAGAACTGCAGACAGATATAAATCTTGCCAGCCAGACTAGATCTCTTAATCTGTTACTTCTTAACATGAACAGGTGAGACTAGACCTGTGTCCCAAATGGCACCCTATTCCCTACATGGTGCACTACTTTGAACAGATCCCTATGGACCCTGGTCAAAGGTAGTGCACTATATAGGGAACAGGGTGCCATTTGGGACACAACTTAGATAAAGAATACCAACTGCAGCAAATTGTATAGCAGTTCTACTGACCAGTTCTATAGCAGTTCTATACCAGTTCTATACCAGTTCTACTAACCAGTTCTATACCAGTTCTATACCAGTTCTACTGACCAGTTATATACCAGTTCTACTGACCAGTTCTATACCAGTTCTACTGACCAGTTCTATACCAGTTCTATACCAGTTCTACTGACCAGTTCTATACCAGTTCTACAGACCAGTTCTATACCAGTTCTACTGACCAGTTCTATACCAGTTCTATTGAGCAGTTCTATACCAGTTCTATACCAGTTCTACTGACCAGTTCTATACCAGTTCTACTGACCAGTTCTATACCAGTTCTATACCAGTTCTACTGAGCAGTTCTATACCAGTTCTACTGACCAGTTCTATACCAGTTCTACTGACCAGTTCTACTGACCAGGTCTATACCAGTTCTACTGAGCAGTTCTATATCAGTTCTACTGACCAGTTCTATACCAGTTCTATACCAGTTCTACTGACCAGTTCTATACCAGTTCTACTGACCAGTTCTATACCAGTTCTACTGACCAGTTCTATAACAGTTCTATACCAGTTCTACTGGTATGTCCTATATCAGTTCTACTGACCAGTTCTATACCAGTTCTATACCAGTTCTACTGACCAGTTCTATACCAGTTCTACTGACCAGTTCTATACCAGTTCTACTGACCAGTTCTATACCAGTTCTACTGACCAGTTCTATACCAGTTCTATACCAGTTCTACTGAGCAGTTCTATACCAGTTCTACTGACCAGTTCTATACCAGTTATATACCAATTCTATACCAGTTCTACTGAGCAGTTCTATACCAGTTCTATGCCAGTTCTATACCAGTTATATGCCAGTTCTATACCAGTTATATACCAGTTCTATACCAGTTCTACTGAGCAGTTCTATACCAGTTATATACCAGTTATATACCAGTTCTATACCAGTTCTACTGACCAGTTATATGCCAGTTCTACTGACCAGTTCTATACCAGTTCTACTGAGCAGTTCTATATCAGTTCTACTGACCAGTTCTATACCAGTTCTACTGAGCAGTTCTATATCAGTTCTACTGACCAGTTCTATACCAGTTCTATACCAGTTCTACTGACCAATTCTATACCAGTTCTACTGACCAGTTCTATACCAGTTCTACTGACCAGTTCTATACCAGTTCTACTGACCAGTTCTATACCAGTTCTATACCAGTTCTACTGACCAGTTCTATATCAGTTCTACTGACCAGTTCTATCTATACCAGTTCTATACCAGTTCTACTGACCAGTTCTATACCAGTTCTACACCAGTTCTACTGACCAGTTATATACCAGTTCTATACCAGTTCTACTGACCAGTTCTACTGACCAGTTCTATACCAGTTCTACTGACCAGTTCTATACCAGTTCTACTGACCAGTTCTATACCAGTTCTACTGACCAGTTCTATACCAGTTCTATACCAGTTCTACTGAGCAGTTCTATATCAGTTCTACTGACCAGTTCTATACCAGTTCTACACCAGTTCTACTGACCAGTTCTATACCAGTTCTACTGACCAGTTCTATACCAGTTCTATACCAGTTCTACTGACCAGTTCTATACCAGTTCTACTGACCAGTTCTATATCAGTTCTACTGACCAGTTATATACCAGTTCTATACCAGTTCTACACCAGTTCTACTGACCAGTTCTATACCAGTTCTACTGACCAGTTCTATACCAGTTCTACACCAGTTCTACTGACCAGTTATATACCAGTTCTATACCAGTTCTACTGACCAGTTCTACTGACCAGTTCTATACCAGTTCTACTGACCAGTTCTATACCAGTTCTACTGACCAGTTCTATACCAGTTCTACTGACCAGTTCTATACCAGTTCTATACCAGTTCTACTGAGCAGTTCTATATCAGTTCTACTGACCAGTTCTATACCAGTTCTACACCAGTTCTACTGACCAGTTCTATACCAGTTCTACTGACCAGTTCTATACCAGTTCTACACCAGTTCTACTGACCAGTTCTATACCAGTTCTACTGACCAGTTCTATACCAGTTATACTGACCAGTTCTATACCAGTTCTACTGACCAGTCCTATACCAGTTCTACTGACCAGTTCTACTGACCAGTTCTATACCAGTTCTACTGACCAGTTCTATACCAGTTCTATACCAGTTCTACTGACCAGTTCTATACCAGTTCTACTGACCAGTTCTATACCAGTTCTATACCAGTTCTACTGACCAGTTCTATACCAGTTCTACTGACCAGTTCTATACCAGTTCTATACCAGTTCTACTGACCAGTTCTATACCAGTTCTACTGACCAGTTCTATACCAGTTCTACTGACCAGTTCTATACCAGTTCTACTGACCAGTTATATACCAGTTCTACTGACCAGTACGCTGGTAGCCCCGTTGGCCAGGGGTCCATAGGTGATGTAGGAGTGTCCAGTGATCCATCCTATATCAGCGGTACACCAGTACACATCGTCTGTCTGGTGGTCAAACACGTACTTGAAGGTCAGAGAGGTATAGAGCAGGTAGCCTGCCACCGTGTGGAGGACACCCTGTAGGGAAGGCAGATACAGGGTTAACACACACCCTATTGGGAAGGCAGATACAGGGTTAACACACACCCTGTAGGGAAGGCAGATACAGGGTTAACACACACCCTGTAGGGAAGGCAGATACAGGGTTAACACACACCCTGCAGGGAAGGCAGATACAGGGTTAACACACACCCTGTAGGGAAGGCAGATACAGGGTTAACACACACCCTGTAGGGAAGGCAGATACAGGGTTAACACACCCTGTAGGGAAGGCAGATACAGGGTTAACACACACCCTGTAGGGAAGGCAGATACAGGGTTAACACACACCCTATTGGGAAGGCAGATACAGGGTTAACACACACCCTGTAGGGAAGGCAGATACAGGGTTAACACACACCCTGTAGGGAAGGCAGATACAGGGTTAACACACACCCTGTAGGGAAGGCAGATACAGGGTTAACACACACCCTGCAGGGAAGGCAGATACAGGGTTAACACACACCCTGTAGGGAAGGCAGATACAGGGTTAACACACACCCTGTAGGGAAGGCAGATACAGGGTTAACACACACCCTGCAGGGAAGGCAGATACAGGGTTAACACACACCCTGTAGGGAAGGCAGATACAGGGTTAACACACACCCTGTAGGGAAGGCAGATACAGGGTTAACACACACCCTATTGGGAAGGCAGATACAGGGTTAACACACACCCTGCAGGGAAGGCAGATACAGGGTTAACACACACCCTGTAGGGAAGGCAGATACAGGGTTAACACACACCCTGTAGGGAAGGCAGATACAGGGTTAACACACCCTGTAGGGAAGGCAGATACAGGGTTAACACACACCCTGCAGGGAAGGCAGATACAGGGTTAACACACACCCTGTAGGGAAGGCAGATACAGGGTTAACACACACCCTGTAGGGAAGGCAGATACAGGGTTAACACACACCCTGTAGGGAAGGCAGATACAGGGTTAACACACACCCTGTAGGGAAGGCAGATACAGGGTTAACACACCCTGTAGGGAAGGCAGATACAGGGTTAACACACACCCTGCAGGGAAGGCAGATACAGGGTTAACACACACCCTGCAGGGAAGGCAGATACAGGGTTAACACACACCCTGTAGGGAAGGCAGATACAGGGTTAACACACACCCTGTAGGGAAGGCAGATACAGGGTTAACACACACCCTGTAGGGAAGGCAGATACAGGGTTAACACACACCCTGTAGGGAAGGCAGATACAGGGTTAACACACACCCTGCAGGGAAGGCAGATACAGGGTTAACACACACCCTGTAGGGAAGGCAGATACAGGGTTAACACACATGCAGCACGCATGTACACACAGGAACACACTTAGGAGCACACACTTAGGAGCACACACACACACACACAGTCAACAATAGGCACTCCCAAACTGCACTGTGGTCAGGTCGTCACGTCTGTATGATTGTGTATGTGCTTGTATGCTTGTGTTTGTGACACTGTGTGTGTTTGGGGTCAAAGCTTGTGTGTGTGTGTGTGTGTTTGTGTTTATGCAACTATGTGTGTGTCCTACCTTTGGTTTGCCAGTAGATCCGCTGGTGTACAGTATAAAGAGAGGATCCTCTGCATCCAGCCACTCAGGTTCACACTGCTCAGAGACCTGTCCCATCACCTCCTCCCAACACACATCATATACAGCATCCCACGGGATCTGGACACCAGGAAATACAGCAGAAACACAACTTAGTCAGAATACAGTAGAAATACACCAGGAAATACAGCAGAAATACAACTTAGTCAGAATACAGTAGAAATACACCAGGAAATACAGCAGGAATACAACTTAGTCAGAATACAGTAGAAATACACCAGGAAATACAGCAGAAATACAACTTAGTCAGAATACAGTAGAAATACACCAGGAAATACAGCAGAAATACAACTTAGTCAGAATACTGTAGAAATACACCAGGAAATACAGCAGAAATACAACTTAGTCAGAATACTGTAGAAATACACCAGGAAATACAGCAGAAATACAACTTAGTCAGAATACTGTAGAAATACACCAGGAAATACAGCAGAAATACAACTTAGTCAGAATACTGTAGAAATACACCAGGAAATACAGCAGAAATACAACTTAGTCAGAATACTGTAGAAATACACCAGGAAATACAGCAGAAATACAACTTAGTCCGAATACTGTAGAAATACACCAGGAAATACAGCAGAAATACAACTTAGTCAGAATACTGTAGAAATACACCAGGAAATACAGCAGAAATACAACTTAGTCAGAATACTGTAGAAATACACCAGGAAATTACAGCAGAAACACAACTTAGTCAGAATACAGTAGAAATACACCAGGAAATACAGCAGAAATACAACTTAGTCAGAATACAGTAGAAATACACCAGGAAATACAGCAGAAACACAACTTAGTCCGAATACAGTAGAAATACACCAGTAAATACAGCAAAAAAACAACAACACAGTCAGAATACAGTAGAAATACACCAGGAAATACAGCAGAATCTCAACTTAGTCCGAATACAGTAGAAATACACCAGGAAATACAGCAGAAACTCAACTTAGTCAGAATACAGTAGAAATACACCAGGAAATACAGCAGAAATACAACTTAGTCAGAATACAGTAGACATACACCAGGAAATACAGCAGAAATACAACTTAGTCAGAATACAGTAGAAATAGACCAGGAAATACAGCAGAAATACAACTTAGTCAGAATACTGTAGAAATACACCAGGAAATACAGCAGAAATACAACTTAGTCAGAATACTGTAGAAATACACCAGGAAATACAGCAGAAATACAACTTAGTCAGAATACAGTAGAAATACACCAGGAAATACAGCAGAAATACAACTTAGTCCGAATACTGTAGAAATACACCAGGAAATACAGCAGAAATACAACTTAGTCAGAATACAGTAGAAATACACCAGGAAATACAGCAGAAATACAACTTAGTCAGAATACAGTAGAACTACACCAGGAAATACAGCAGAAACACAACTTAGTCAGAATACAGTAGAAATACACCAGGAAATACAGCAAAAAAACAACACAGTCAGAATACAGTAGAAATACACCAGGAAATACAGCAGAAACACAACTTAGTCCGAATACAGTAGAAATACACCAGTAAATACAGCAAAAAAACAACAATACAGTTAGAATACAGTAGGAATACACCAGGAAATACAGCAGAAACTCAACTTAGTCCGAATACAGTAGGAATACACCAGGAAATACAGCAGAAACTCAACTTAGTCCGAATACAGTAGAAATACACCAGGAAATACAGCAGAAATACAACTTAGTCAGAATACAGTAGAAATACACCAGGAAATACAGCAGAAATACAACTTAGTCAGAATACTGTAGAAATACACCAGGAAATACAGCAGAAATACAACTTAGTCCGAATACAGTAGAAATACAGCAGGAAATACAGCAGAAACACAACTTTGTCAGAATACAGTAGAAATACACCAGGAAATACAGCAGAAATACAACAACACAGTCAGAATACAGTAGAAATACACCAGTAAATACAGCAGAAATACAACAACACAGTCAGAATACAGTAGGAATACACCAGGAAATACAGCAGAAACACAACACAGTCAGAATACAGTAGAAATACACCAGGAAATACAGCAGAAATACAACAACACAGTCAGAATACAGTAGAAATACACCAGGAAATACACCAGGAAATACAGGGGGTGAGAGGACAGCACATCATTTACCAGAGACGTTCGTTGGGCAGCTCAAGAAAAGAAAAAAAACATAATCGGCAAACTGTTGTTCATTTGCACACAAAATAATCCTATCTACATACCTGCAGTTTATTGGAAACATCCCCACCCTCTATCCTCAGCGCGCAATGCTTAACCACTAGACATCTTCTAACGGTCGCCGATGCTCTGTGGAGAGATGAAGAGGAAAGTTGTACGAATTGTGAACCAGTCAGGGATTGACATTAAGGGTCACCCTACTGCCTGGGGCAAGTGAACTGAGCAGTAACCCTAACCCAGTCGCGCACGTTGAACCTGCTCCGAAGTTGGGGCGGGTGATACGAAATCAAATAAAATAAACTGCTAGGAATTTCAATAGCCTAAAACTGATCTCTCTGGTTCCTCCCCATTGTTTCAAGTGAAAGAAAGACAATGAAATAGCATTTAATAGCAGTCGAGCAAGTGGAGCCTGCTCTGAGATTTATTTTCCTGATAAGAAACAAAATACAAAAGACTTCCACTACTGATCTGTCAGATCCCCTTTGTGTAGGTGAAAGCTGTATGGCACTTCTCCTTGTAAATAGCTTATTTAAATGTTCTGGCAAGTGATCATTATCTGTGGGCAACCAAGAAATACTCCTGACTTGCCCGATGGTCAAGCGCCTTTTTAAACTTTAATGTCACTCCCTGGCGATGATGACCATGTACATAGAGCGCATAGAGTAGCCTAGACATGGTGGTTATATGCTGTCATATGTCTCCTGGCTGCGATAGACATACATGTTGTTTCACACATCGGAGAACATACAGATCGCTAAGGGAAACAGACAGATGGGGGTTCCCTATAGATTCGGAACCCTCAGCGTTGCCCAGCAACTCCACAGCTTGGAAAGTAGGCAACGCTCTTCTTCAACAGCCCATTTAACAGCTGTTAAGGTCTGGCTCTGTGTGTGTGGTGTGTGTGTGTGTGTGTGTGTGTGTGTGTGTGTGTGTGTGTGTGTGTGTGTGAGCCACAGCTCCTATCTCAGAGGTTAGGTCATCATTATAAGAGGATAAGGTAAACAGTCAACTGAATCAGTCATAAAGAGAGAGAGAGAGAGAGACGAGAATTGAGCTATAAGAGAGAGAGAGAGAGAGAGAGAGAGAGAGAGAGAGAGAGAGAGAGAGAGAGAGAGAGAGAGAGAGAGAGAGAGAGAGAGAGAGACAGAGAGACAGAGAGAGAGAGAGAGAGAGAGAGAGAGAGAGAGAGAGAGAGAGAGAGAGAGAGAGAGAGAGAGAGAGAGAGAGAGAGAGAGAGAGAGAGAGAGAGAGATGAGAATTGATCAGATGATAGACGATAGCGCTGTAAACAGGACGACTTACTTCTCCTTGCACTTTTCCAGAGCTTCATCTGCTATCTGCTTCAGGTTGATCAATTTCTCCCCTCTGTATACACCATCTGGAGCAAGAGGTAGGGAGGGAGGGAGAGAAAGAGAGACAGAGAGAGAGAGAGAGAGAGAGAGAGAGAGGGGGGGGGGAGGGGGGAGAGGAAGGGAGAGACCCAAGCCAACATGTAATTACTTTACAACTTCTGATGAAAACAGATGACGACTCAGCAAACCAGGATGTTGCCTAGCTACAGTCTAAAGTCCACATGCAAGGTGTCATTTTATTGGTCATCTGCCACGTTGTGCATGAATGGTGTCATTTTATTGGGCATTAGCCGGTCTCCACACTGTCTTACCTGCAGTCACCAGAATACTGCACTGGGCATCCATGATCCTCTCACACAGAGACTCGGAGGAGAAGCCTGCAAACTGAACATACACACCACAGCAGGTCAGCTGTGACGTTCTATAACAGAACAGGAAGCCAACATCTATTGGAGCCGCCCTTTAACAGAACATTGTGATTGATTGTTGTTGCTCATTCAACACTTAATGCATAAAAAAAAGGTATTTGATGTTAGCCTGGGTCCTCAATCTGTTTTAGTCAAGTCCTCGGTAAGGACAGCTAAAGTTAAAGGAGATGGCTAAAGCACATATTATTCTGGGACCAGGCTAGCCTTCAATGAGTTTCCAAAGTGATCGTCATAGAGGGGCCTGATCCTTTACAAACTGGCACTTCTGAACTGGGTAAGGTTAATAGTTCACAGAGCAGAGAGATACTCAGTTTAGCATTTAAACTGTCATACCAAACCTTCGATGAGATTATTCAGAGCAAACCAGTTTATTATGCTAAATTCTTTCAGGACTCAATGGACTCTATACCTGTAATAGTGCTCAGCTAAATGTATTACAAAACCACTTCTATCTAGAATGTGCCTTGTCAAATCCAAACTAAATGAGACATAGCAATACAGCCAGGATAGAGCCAGGATAGCCCAGGATAGAGCCAGGATAGCCCAGGATAGAGCCAGGATAGCCCAGGATAGAGCCAGGATACCCCAGAATAGAGCCAGGATAGCCCAGGATAGAGCCAGGATACCCCAGGATAGAGCCAGGATACCCCAGGATAGAGCCAAGATACCCCAGGATAGAGCCAGGATAGCCCAGGATAGAGCCAGGATACCCCAGAATAGAGCCAGGATACCCCAGGATAGAGCCAGGATACCCCAGGATAGAGCCAAGATACCCCAGGATAGAGCCAGGATACCCCAGGATAGAGCCAGGATACACCATGATAGAGCCAGGATACCCCAGAATAGAGCCAGGATACCCCAGGATAGAGCCAGGATACCCCAGGATAGAGCCAAGATACCCCAGGATAGAGCCAGGATAGCCCAGGATAGAGCCAGGATACCCCAGGATAGAGCCAGGATACCCCAGGATAGAGCCAGGATACCCCAGGATAGAGCCAAGATACCCCAGGATAGAGCCAGGATAGCCCAGGATAGAGCCAGGATACCCCAGGATAGAGCCAGGATACCCCAGGATAGAGCCAGGATACCCCAGGATAGAGCCAGGATACCCCAGGATAGAGCCAGGATACCCCAGGATAGAGCCAAGATAGCCCAGGATAGAGCCAGGATACCCCAGGATAGAGCCAGGATACCCCAGGATAGAGCCAGGATACCCCAGGATAGAGCCAGGATACCCCAGGATAGAGCCAGGATACCCCAGGATAGAGCCAGGATACCCCAGGATAGAAGTTGTGACAGTGCAATAACCAAATTATCTCTGTCATTCTAATTTAATGTCATGTTCATAAAACAATGATCCAGCAGGAATGGGGTCATTATATTTAAACGGGTCAAAAATAGCCCTGCATGCATACTAAAAATGAACCTTGGGACAACCCAGACATTGGGTATTTATAAACTCCGACTCTGCAACGCTATACACAATGTAACCTATTCATGAGACGCAAGGTTATGACTGAAATACTGTCTGGCTTGACTGTTTGTCTGTTTAAACCCACCCTGGGCTGGAGAAAGACTGGATCAACTGTTTGTCTGTTTAAACCCACCCTGGGCTGGAGAAGGACTGGACTGGATCAACTGTTTGTCTGTTTAAACCCACCCTGGGCTGGAGAAGGACTAGCCTGGATCAACTGTTTGTCTGTTTAAACCCACCCTGGGCTGGAGAAGGACTAGACTGGATCAACTGTTTGTCTGTTTAAACCCACCCTGGGCTGGAGAAGGACTAGCCTGGATCAACTGTTTGTCTGTTTAAACCCACCCTGGGCTGGAGAAGGACTAGCCTGTATCAACTGTTTGTCTGTTTAAACCCACCCTGGGCTGGAGAAGGACTAGCCTGGATCAACTGTTTGTCTGTTTAAACCCACCCTGGGCTGGAGAAGGACTAGACTGGATCAACTGTTTGTCTGTTAAAACCCACCCTGGGCTGGAGAAGGACTAGACTGGATCAACTGTTTGTCTGTTTAAACCCACCCTGGGCTGGAGAAGGACTGGATCAACTGTTTGTCTGTTTAAACCCACCCTGGGCTGGCGAAGGACTAGACTGGATCAACTGTTTGTCTGTTTAAACCCACCCTGGGCTGGAGAAAGACTGGATCAACTGTTTGTCTGTTTAAACCCACCCTGGGCTGGAGAAGGACTAGCCTGGATTCTCTGTGAGGAACAGCTATGAGACTACACCCCCTTTCTATGCGTCCCAAATGGCACCCTATTCCCTACATAGTGCACTGCTTCGCTCTGGTCAAAAGTAGTGCACTATGTAGGGAACAGGGTACCGATTTGGGACGCAGTCCCTTGGTGCAGGTGTTATCCCAACCGGTGTTCACACACAGAACAGCTGATAACTCTGCAAGGCAGGGGCAGACCAAACCGACAGGGGCAGACCAAACCGACAGGGGCAGACCAAACCGACAGGGGCAGGGGCAGACCAAACCGACAGGGGCAGACCAAACCGACAGGGGCAGACCAAACCGACAGGGGCAGGGGCAGACCAAACCGACAGGGGCAGGGGCAGACCAAACCGACAGGGGCAGGGGCAGACCAAACCGACAGGGGCAGACCAAACCGACAGGGGCAGACCAAACCGACAGGGGCAGACCAAACCGACAGGGGCAGGGGCAGACCAAACCGACAGGGGCAGACCAAACCGACAGGGGCAGACCAAACCGACAGGGGCAGACCAAACCGACAGGGGCAGACCAAACCGACAGGGGCAGACCAAACCGACAGGGGCAGGGGCAGACCAAACCGACAGGGGCAGGGGCAGACCAAACCGACAGGGGCAGACCAAACCGACAGGGGCAGGGGCAGACCAAACCGACAGGGGCAGACCAAACCGACAGGGGCAGACCAAACCGACAGGGGCAGACCAAACCGACAGGGGCAGACCAAACCGGCAGGGGCAGACCAAACCGACAGGGGCAGACCAAACCGACAGGGGCAGGGGCAGACCAAACCGACAGGGGCAGACCAAACCGACAGGGGCAGGGGCAGACCAAACCGACAGGGGCAGACCAAACCGACAGGGGCAGGGGCAGACCAAACCGACAGGGGCAGACCAAACCGACAGGGGCAGACCAAACCGACAGGGGCAGACCAAACCGACAGGGGCAGACCAAACCGACAGGGGCAGACCAAACCGACAGGGGCAGACCAAACCGACAGGGGCAGGGGCAGACCAAACCGACAGGGGCAGACCAAACCGACAGGGGCAGACCAAACCGACAGGGGCAGACCAAACCGACAGGGGCAGACCAAACCGGCAGGGGCAGACCAAACCGACAGGGGCAGACCAAACCGACAGGGGCAGACCAAACCGACAGGGGCAGGGGCAGACCAAACCGACAGGGGCAGACCAAACCGACAGGGGCAGACCAAACCGACAGTGGCAGACCAAACCGACAGGGGCAGACCAAACCGACAGGGGCAGACCAAACCGACAGTGGCAGACCAAACCGGCAGGGGCAGACCAAACCGACAGTGGTATGACCCCGTTCTATAATATTAGCACTGTACATTACATCAGTCGGTTAAGTCAGGTTACATAAACACTGTAACTGACATCTGGGGCGGCAGGTAGCTTAGTGGTTAAGAGCGTTGTGCCAGTAACCGAAAGGTCGCTGGTTCTAATCCCTGAGCCGACTAGGTGAACAATCTGTCGATGTGCCCTTGAGCAAGGCACTTAACCCTAATTGCTCCTGTAAGTCGCTCTAGATAAGAGCGTCTGCTAAATGACTTAAACGTAAATCTACACACCACAAGACTGCATTAGCTAGCTGAGATAAAGCCTAGGCATTAGTCTTCAGGTCAAGTCTCAGGCAAGGATCCTCATCACAGGAGGCAGTGGTTGATCAAACCTCCTCCACTTCACTTAAAGGGATTGACATTAAAGTTGGAAAGGGACTTAAGTCAGGAGTATTTTTTTGGTTGCCCGAAGATTATGATCGCGCTATTTACATGGAGAAGTGCCATATGTTGCCTTTCACCTACACATATTCAAATCCCCGAGCCGACTAGGTGAAAAATCTGTCGATGTGCCCTTGAGCAAGGCACTTAACCCTAATTGCTCCTGTAAGTCGCTCTGGATAAGAGCGTCTGCTAAATGACAAAAAAACAAACAAAAAAACATATGGAAGGAATCAGAAAGATCAGTACTGGAATTCTTAGTATTTTGCTTATCAGTAAAACAATCCTCAGAGCAGGCTCAACTTGCCCGACTGCCATAAATGCCATTGATTGTCTGTGTTTCAATTGGGGAGGAACCAGAAACATCATCTACTGGAATTCTTTGCAGTTTGGGTGTTTTCACTAGTTTTTTTTTTTTGATCACCTGTCCAATGGGAGAGCAGGGCAGCCTCAACCAGCGTGACTTCACTTGGTTAATAGGAATATTTAAGATGAAGAAAGTTTATATTCAGTTGAGTGATTAAACACAATGTTTATCATATTTATATATTTAGCCTTTCAGGTAATACACAGTGTTGTTTGTAACTCTGATAGTCACTGGACTAGAGGCTACGTTATGGATAAAACGCATATCTGTCGATAGTGATTGACGCCAGACCGAGGACACTGTGTGATTCTCTCTAACGCTGTGATTCTCTCTATCACTGTGTGATGATTCTGTGGCAGCTGACAAAGTCACTGCCTTTTGACTGTTTACAGAACAGTTGTCTGCTGATTAGGATATAAGGACATTTTCTCTGCTTCTGTGCAGGAGGTGTCTCCCTGTTGCAACATGGAATAAACCGGATTGATTTCTGATTGACTTCCTCTGTGACTGGTCTTCTCTTTCGTTCACCTGGAGATTCCTATTACAACTTTACCCGGGGCAATAGGGCAACCCTTTTAATGTCAATCCCTGCACTGACCACGATGGAGTGGACAGCTCCTATCCTGGCGCAGGCCAGCATGGTGTAGACCAGCTCAGGAATCATAGGAAGGTAGATGGCCACCCTGTCTCCCTTCCTCACCCCTGTAACACACGCCAGAAGACAACACAGGTGGATGAACTATGACAGTTTAGGAAAATAAGGGAATCTGAGTATTCAAAACCCATGTCAAATTGTGTGTGTTTTGGCACTTTTACTGTATTACAAATGTTCAGTGAGGGAAAGTGCTATTTTACAATCCCCCAAATCGTTGAAAGAGACAGACAGTTCTGTCTTACCCATCTGCTTTAGAACGTTGGCACACCGGCACACCTGTCCCAGCAGCCGGCTGTAGGTGATGGCCATGTGATGATCAGGTGAGTTCCCCTCCCTGGAGAACAGACATTAAACATTATCATGTCAATTCAAATACATGACTTCATTTAGTTTATATGACATCTGTAACATGAAGTGTGTATAGCTGATCTGAGATGCATGTGGGCTCATTCTCAGTTTGATACAGTACTTTCACTGATTTCCAGTCTTCATATTTAGTCATTTAGCGGACTCTCTTATCCAGAGCAACTAGGGTTATGTGCCTTGCTCAAGGGCACATTGACAGAATGTTCTCCTAGTTGGCTCAGGGATTTGAACCAGCGACAACTATGCTACCTTGCCCCATATGTTATCTCAATCAAAATATTGCAACACATTCTGTTGTTTCCAAACAGCAAATAGATAGATAGACAGTCTGTCAGATGTCTGCCTGCCTGCCTGTCTGTCTGTCGCACACCGTTGCACAAGTCTGTCCCAACCAATCCACCTAGTATTTGCGTCCCAAATGGCACCCTCTTCCCTATGTAGTGCACTACTTTTGACCAGAGAATGGCACCCTATTCCCTATGTAGTGCACTACTTTTGAGCAGAGAATGGCACCCTATTCCCTATGTAGTGCACTACTTTTGACCAGAGAATGGCACCCTATTCCCTATGTAGTGCACTACTTTTGACCAGAGAATGGCACCCTATTCCCTATGTAGTGCACTACTTTAGACCAGAGAATGGCACCCTATTCCCTAGGTAGTGCACTACTTTTGACCAGAGAATGGCACCCTATTCCCTATGTAGTGCACTACTTTTGACCAGAGAATGGCACCCTATTCCCTATGTAGTGCACTACTTTAGACCAGAGAATGGCACCCTATTCCCTATGTAGTGCACTACTTTTGACCAGAGAATGGCACCCTATTCCCTATGTAGTGCACTACTTTTGACCAGAGCCCATAGAGAATAGGGTGCCATTTGGGATGCACCAGTCATCATGGCAGACTGCTTGGATGTGCCTCCACCTGAGATACTGTACTGAAATCAACCCGATCAGACAGTTAGTGGACGCAATGTGCAGGCTGAAGAGACGTGGCTGAATGTACCACCTAACATGGCATTTACCCCTTTTTCCTGATATCCAATTGGTAGTTACAGCCTTGTCCCATCGTTGCAACTCCCGTACGGACTCGGTGACAAGACAGGCTGGTGACAAGACAGGCTGGTGACAAGACAGGCTGGTGACAAGACAGGCTGGTGACAAGACAGGCTGGTGACAAGACAGACTGGTGACAAGACAGGCTGGTGACAAGACAGGCTGGTGACAAGACAGGCTGGTGACAAGACAGGCTGGTGACAAGACAGGCTGGTGACAAGGCAGGCTGGTGACAAGACAGGCTGGTGACAAGACAGGCTGGTGACAAGACAGGAAGTGACAGACAGGAAGTGACAGACAGGAGTCCCAGGTATGTCAGACTCATCATAACACAGCTATGTACTGTTGTGCCCTTGAGCAAGGCACTTAACCCTAATTGCTCCTGTAAGTCGCTCTGGATAAGAGCGTCTGCTAAATGACTTAAATGTAAATGTAAATGTTGCTAGGTTGTTAATATGTCATTTAATGTGTCACGCATAAGGGTGATTTCCATTTCCAGGAATTGCACCATTCTCTCTAGGTTCTTGCAATCATAAATTAAACCATTTTGTCACTGTGAGTAATGTTTATGTGAAAGTTCTGTGCTACCTATCAATAGGAGCAGAATAATGTGGATATTTCAGTTAATATCTAACCACAGGATCAGAATAATGTGGTTCTTTCAGTTAATTTCTAACCACAGGATCAGAATAATGTGGTTCTTTCAGTTAATTTCTAACCACAGGATCATAATAATGTGGTTCTTTCAGTTAATTTCTAACCACAGGATCAGAATAATGTGGTTATTTCAGTTAATATCTAAACACAGGATCAGAATAATGTGCTTCTTTCAGTTAATATCTAACCACAGGATCAGAATAATGTGGTTCTTGGCACTAGAGAGAGAGGCTTCACTTTCTGCCAAAACCACCTCCAACACTGCAGGTAGACAAGCCAATTGTGTGTGTGTGTGTGTGTGTGTGTGTGTGTGTGTGTGTGTGTGTGTTACTGAGTGTGACTGAGTGAGTGACTGAGAGTGTGACTGAGTGAGTGACTGAGAGAGTGACTGAGTGAGTGACTGAGTGAGTGACTGAGAGAGCCGTCGTTGTGTGAAAACAAATAGTGTCCTTTGAAGAGTTTACAGTATTTAGCACGTAGTGTTTTATATCTCACTCTGTGGGTGGTGCTAGACTACTTCCTGCTTCAATTAACCATCATTGGAGGAGGAAATGATTTGTGGTACCGATTTGAGTGTGTCAAGAACTGCAACGCTGCTGGGTTTTTCACGCTCAACAGTTTCCCGTGTGTATCAAAAATGGTCCACCACCCAGAGGACATCCAGCCAACTTGACACAACTTTGGGAAGCACTGGAGTCAACATGGGCCAGCATCCCTGTGGAACGCTTTCGACACCTTGTAGAGTCCGATGCCCCGACGAAGCTGTTCTGAGGGCAAAATGGGGGGGTGCAAGTCAATATTAGGAAGGTGTTCCTAATGTTTTGTACACTCAGTGTACACGTCAGACTTAGCGTTGTTCAAAGATCAAACACCTTCATCTTCTGAAACCCTCAAGATGTTGGATGTTAGTTTCCAGTCTGTCTCAATATGAACTTCCCCACCTCAGAAACAGGTATTTCCTTACAGGTTGACAAAGTAAACAATTAAAACCTTCAACACACACAGAACCCACTTTGGCAAGCTAGGGTATCGCTAAAGAAACTGCTCGGTCCTTCGTAGTTTGAATAGAGAGGGCTCGGTCCTTCGTAGCTCAGTTGGTAGAGCACGGTGCTTGTAATGCCAGGGTAGTGGGTTTGATTCCCGGGACCAACCATACATAAAATGTATGCATGACCGTAAGTCGGTTTGGATAAAAGCACCTGCTAAATGGCATATACAGGGCTTGCTCCCTCGTATCGGGGCATATACAGGGCTTGCTCCCTCGTATCGGGGCATATACAGGGCTTGCTCCCTCGTATCGGGGCATATACAGGGCTTGCTCCCTCGTATCGGGGCATATACAGGGCTTGCTCCCTCGTATCGGGGCATATACAGGGCTTGCTCCCTCGTATCGGGGCATATACAGGGCTTGCTCCCTCGTATCGGGGCATATACAGGGCTTGCTCCCTCGTATCGGGGCATATACAGGGCTTGCTCCCTCGTATCGGGGCATATACAGGGCTTGCTCCCTCGTATCGGGGCATATACAGGGCTTGCTCCCTCGTATCGGGGCATATACAGGGCTTGCTCCCTCGTATCGGGGCGCTGTTAGAGGGCTTGCTCCCTCGTATCGGGGCATATACAGGGCTTGCTCCCTCGTATCGGGGCATATACAGGGCTTGCTCCCTCGTATCGGGGCGCTGTTAGAGGGCTTGCTCCCTCGTATCGGGGCATATACAGGGCTTGCTCCCTCGTATCGGGGCATATACAGGGCTTGCTCCCTCGTATCGGGGCATATACAGGGCTTGCTCCCTCGTATCGGGGCATATACAGGGCTTGCTCCCTCGTATCGGGGCATATACAGGGCTTGCTCCCTCGTATCGGGGCATATACAGGGCTTGCTCCCTCGTATCGGGGCGCTGTTAGAGGGCTTGCTCCCTCGTATCGGGGCATATACAGGGCTTGCTCCCTCGTATCGGGGCATATACAGGGCTTGCTCCCTCGTATCGGGGCATATACAGGGCTTGCTCCCTCGTATCGGGGCATATACAGGGCTTGCTCCCTCGTATTGGGGCGCTGTTAGAGGGCTATATAGTACAGGGGACAGCCCATTGGCTGGGATGCTTCTCATAGCTGTGCTACAAACAGTGACTCATTGGTGAGCTGCATTCTTTTTTCACTGAGTATAAAGTCATTGAGAACACATTGTCTTTTACAATAATGACCAAGATAAGAGTGATATATAACAATAAGTGTTGTTTTGTCTTACCAGAAGAATGCCACTTGTTCACCAAGGTTCTTGTCCTTCACGTTCCTGTCCAGGACGTTGTAACACATGTTGGTTTTGGCCCCCTCCATGCATTTGACATAGATATTCCCTTTGGTTACATCAAAGTTATACTGCAGAATGTGTCCCGTCGGAGGCTTCTTCCAATAGAAGTCACTAGCAACCTCTTTCCAGAAAACTGCAAATAACAAATTGCACACAGATTTTGTTTAGAGCACACACACACACGCACGCACGCACACACACACACACACACACACACACACACACACACACACACACACACACACACACACACACACACACACACACACACACACACACACACACACACACACACACACACACACAAAAACACACACACACACAGCCAAGCTTTTTGCAGATGAGTCATGAGCACGGGACATACCCACAAAAAGATGAAGTTATTCTGCAAGCAACAAGCACACATGCCACAAGGCCTTCGTAACCTACCCTCCGGCTCCTCAATAGACTTCCTGTAAAGTTCCAGATAACAGTTGAAGTCAGGCACATGAGCATCCTTCCGAAGACCCTCCGGAGGATGATACATCTTGTCCTCTATGTGTTGAGAGCCAGGGACCACCATTGTTGATAGACAGACAGACGGACGTACTGTAGATAGATCTATCTGACTGGCGTGAGAGAGAGAGAGAGAGAGAGAGAGAGAGAGAGAGGTCCTCCAAGGCTAGAGGGGAGAGGTGAGGCAGACTGACTACAGTAGGGCTTCAGACATTGGAGCAGTACACTGAGCCTGTGCTCTGGCCACACCCAGGTTTCATGTCGCTTCCACATGCTTCGTGCCAAAGGAGCCAATCAAAATGCTTAAAATGGCACTCCCACCTTTTCATTGGCTGATCGGGTCCTGGCCTGTTGATCGGATTATTTTCCAAGTGTTGTGTAAGAGGAGGAACACACTGGTAGGCAGGGTGAATGCTGGGCTGAGCGACAGACAGACAGACAGACAGACAGACAGACAGACAGACAGACAAGCAGACAGGCAGACAGACAGAACAGAACAGACGGTACAGGGAGGGCAGTGTATTCTGTATTCCTTGACAAAATGAAAAAACTACCTCGCTCTCTCTCCCTGTCCACCAACCTCCCCCTCTCTCTCTCTCCCTGTCCACCAACCTCCCCCTCTCTCTCTCTCCCTGTCCACCAACCTCCCCCTCTCTCTCTCTCTCTCTCTCTCTCTCTCTCTCTCTCTCTCTCTCTCTCTCTCTCTCTCTCTCTCTCTCTCTCTCTCTCTCTCTCTCTCTCTCTCTCCCTGTCCACCAACCTCGCTCTCTCTCTCTCCCTGTCCACCAACCTCCCCCTCTCTCTCCCTGTCCACCAACCTCGCTCTCTCTCTCTCCCTGTCCACCAACCTCGCTCTCTCTCTCTCCCTGTCCACCAACCTCCCCCTCTCTCTCTACCTGTCCACCAACCTCCCCCTCTCTCTCTACCTGTCCACCAACCTCCCCCTCTCTCTCTCCCTGTCCACCAACCTCTCCCTCTCTCTCTCCCTGTCCACCAACCTCCCTCTCTCTCTCCCTGTCCACCAACCTCCCTCTCTCTCTCTCTCCCCCTGTCGGACCAACCTCTCTCTCTCTCTCCCTGTCCACCAACCTCCCCCTCTCTCTCTCCCTGTCCACCAACCTCCCTCTCTCTCTCCCTGTCCACCAACCTCCCTCTCTCTCTCTCTCTCCCTGTCCACCAACCTCCCCCTCTCTCTCCCTGTCCACCAACCTCCCCCTCTCTCTCTCTCCCTGTCCACCAACCTCCCCCTCTCTCTCTCCCTGTCCACCAACCTCCCCCTCTCTCTCCCTGTCCACCAACCTCCCCCTCTCTCTCTCTCCCTGTCCACCAACCTCCCTCTCTCTCCCTGTCCACCAACCTCTCTCTCTCTCTCCCTGTCCACCAACCTCCCTCTCTCTCCCTGTCCACCAACCTCTCTCTCTCTCTCCCTGTCCACCAACCTCCCCTCTCTCTCTCCCTGTCCACCAACAACACATAATTCCTGTAGGCCTATCCCTCCCAGCGCACTAATAGGAATACCAATAATTATGACCATATAGTCATAGAGTCATACATTCTCAGAAGGTATCATGTTTATGAACAAATAGATTGATTGTAATTACAATAGAATAGAAACCCTTTACAGTCCACATACAGTACCAGTCAAACGTTTGGACACACCTACTCATTCCAGGGTTTTTCTTTATTTTGACTATTTTCTACATTGTAGAATTATAGTGGAGACATCAAAACTATGAAATAACACACATGGAATCATGTAGTAACCAAAACAAGTGTTTTATATTTGAGATTCTTCAAAGTAGCCACCCGTTGCCTCAATGCCAGCTTTGCACACTCTTGGCATTCTCTCAACCAGCTTCTTGAGGTAGTCACCTGGAATGCATTTCAATTAACAGGTGTGCCTTGTTAAAAGTTAATTTGTGGAATTTCTTTCCTTCTTAATGCGTTTGAGCCAATCAGTTGTGTTGTGACATGGTAGGGAGGGTATACAGAAGATAGCCCTATTTGGTAAAAGACCAAGTCCATATTATGGCAAGAACAGCTCAAATAAGCAAAGAGAAACGACAGTCCGTCAATTTTGAAAGTTTCTTCAAGTGCAGTCGCAAAAAACATCAAGTACTATGATGAAACTGGCTCTCATGAGGACCGCCACAGGAAAGGAAGACCCAGAGTTACCTCTGCTGCAGAGGATAAGTTCATTAGAGTTACCAGCCTCAGAAATTGCAGCCCAGATAAATGCTTCACAGAGTTCAAGTAACAGACACATCTCAACATCAACTGTTCAGAGGAGACTGTGTGAATCAGGCCTTCATGGTCAAATTGCTGCAAAGCAACCACTACTAAAGGACACCAATAATAAGAAGAGACTTGCTCGGGCCAAGAAACACGAGCAATGGACATTAGACCGGTGGAAATCTGTCCTTTGGTCTGATGAGTCCAAATTTGAGATTTTTGGTTCCAACCGCTGTGTCTTTGTGAGACGCAGAGTAAGTGAACGGATGATCTCCGCATGTGTGGTTCCCACCGTGAAGCATGGAGGAGGAGGTGTGATGGTGTGGGGGTGCTTTGCTGGTGACACTGTCTGTGATTTATTTAGAATTCAAGGCACACTTAACCAGCATGGTAATCACAGCATTCTGCAGCGATACGCCATCCCATCTGGTTTGCGCTTAGTGGGACTATCATTTGTTTTTCAACAGGACAATGACCCAAATCATACCTCCAGGCTGTGTAAGGGATATTTGACCAATAAGGAGAGTGATGGAGTGCTGCATCAGATGATCTGGCCTCCACAATCACCCAACCTCAACCCAATTGAGATGGTTTGGGATGAATTGGACCGCAGAGTGAAGGAAAAGCAGCCAACTAGTGCTCAGCATATGTGGGAACTCCTTCAAGACTGTTGGAAAAGCATTCGAGGTGAAGCTGGTTGAGAGAATGCCAAGAGTGTGCAAAGCTGTCATCAAGGCAAAGGGTGGCTACTGTGAAGAATCTCAAATATATTTTGATTTGTTTAAGACTTTTTTGGTTACTACATGATTCCATATGTGTTATTTCATAGTTTTGATGTATTCACTATTATTATACAATGTAGAAAATAGTCACAAAAAAAAAAAAAAAAACTTGCATGAGTAGGTATGTCCAAACGTATGACTGGTACTGTACATTTTGGATATTGGCATTTGGCTTGACATTGATTTACATAGTACACAAAACTAAGATACATTAAAAACTGACCATAACACGGACCAGAACACAGACCATAACACGGACCAGAACACAGACCAGAACATAGACCAGAACACAGACCAGAACACGGACCAGAACACAGACCAGAACACAGACCAGAACACAGACCATAACACGGACCAGAACACAGACCAGAACACGGACCAGAACACGGACCAGAACACAGACCAGAACACAGACCAGAACATAGACCAGAACACAGACCAGAACACGGACCAGAACACAGACCAGAACACAGACCAGAACACAGACCATAACACGGACCAGAACACAGACCAGAACACGGACCAGAACACGGACCAGAACACGGACCAGAACACAGACCAGAACACAGACCAGAACACAGACCAGAACACAGACCAGAACATAGACCAGAACACAGACCAGAACACAGACCAGAACACAGACCAGGACACAGACCAGAACACAGACCAGAACACAGACCAGAACACAGACCAGAACATAGACCAGAACACAGACCAGAACACATTAAAAACTGAAGGAGCACTTCATAACACAGTACAACATGATCTGGGAAAAGCCATATAGAAAGCTCACAATCACAGGAATGTACTGATTGATGATATTGTGAATTGCTGGGCATGTATGTTGTCTTGACAATTTGGCATGCTATTTTCCACAACAGCTTTTAGCATGGTGCTCAGAAAGAGAAAGAGGGATTTTTTCACCTATTTTCATAAAGCTAAGAACATGAACAACATCATAGTTAAGAACACCAGAACAATATGGAAGAAAATTAAACGTATTCTACAAGATTATTATTTATTATTATTTTTTTGCACCGACTCTCTGCACTCACTGGACTCTAACCACACACTCACTCACACATACTACACTGACACTCCGACATACACACACACACACACACACACACACACACACACACACACACACACACACACACACAGAAAACACACACACATGCATACTGACGCCACACACACACACACACACACACACAGAAAACACACACACGCACACACACACACAGAAAACACACACACACACACACACACAGAAAACACACACACATGCATACTGACGCCACACACACACACACATACACACAGAAAACACACACACACACACACACACACAGAAAACACACACACATGCATACTGACACCACACACACACACACACAGAAAACACACACACACACACACACACACAGAAAACACACACACATGCATACTGACGCCACACACACACACACACACACACACAGAAAACACACACACGCACACACACACACAGAAAACACACACACATGCATACTGACGCCACACACACACAGACACACACACACAGAAAACACACACACGCACACACACACACACACACACACACAGATAACACACACGCACGCACACACACACACACACACACAGAAAACACACACACATGCATATTGACGCCAAACACACACACACACAAAGTACATTCACATTCCTTCACACTATTCACATAGTCACTGCTGCTACTCTTCTTATTTAATTGTGTTACTATTTTTCCTTTAGTTTATTTAGCACATTTTTCTTACTTACTTTTTTAAAACTTTGCATTGTTGGTTAACGGCTCATAAGTAAGCATTACACGGTAAGGTCTACCTACACATTTTACTCATTTAGCAGACGCTCTTATCCAGAGCGACTAACAGTTAGTGAGTGCATACATTTTTCATACTGGCCCCCCATGGGAATCGAACCCACAACCCTGGCGTTGCAAGCGCCACGCTCTACCAACTGAGCTACAGGAGGCTACACCTGTTGTATTCGGTGCATCTGACAAATACAATTTGATTTGATTTTAAGAACCAATATCACTCCCTAAAAACACAACCCTATGGAACAATCCTTGGATAGCTTTTCAGAATTCACCGATAAATTGGTCCACATGGAAACTAAAGGCATAGGTAAATGACTTGATAATAGAAAATACATTTATTTCCATGACAGCATTAAAAAGCAATTTTGTATTGACCAATATAGATTTTTTGAAATACATGCAACTTAAAACGTTTTATATCACGCGAATTCGATTTGAAATCTTTTGGACATCAGAGCAATCTCGATGGAATCTTATTGAAGGATATTCATTGATATGATAGGTTCGTTATACAACACCTTGCAGAGAGCCTATCCACCTGACAATCTCTTAGAAAATAATATCAACTATTGGAACCAATACTTTAAAAAAAAAATTATATTGGCACAAGATGCCTGCGGGTCTGGGCAGGTGTGATGTAATTCTCATTCGTATGTTTAGTATTGTGACAACAACAACAACACATCTTACAACAACATCAAAAAGAGAAAGAGAGGAATGCAAATACATAACTGAAGATGATTAAATCAGTATATGTTCTGTAATCTTCTCATTTTGGAGAGGAGTTTGGACACATTGCGGATCCGTGGTGTAAAACAGACCCTCTCAATCCAGCTGTGTTGACGTCGTCACATAAATGTTGTATCAACGGGACAAAACCAGCTCCGCTTTGAAGACGTTTATATCTTCTGCAGTTCAATCTGCTGTTTCCCCAAACGGTATGCTTATAACAAAGTACTCGTGTTAGGCTGGTTATAGAAATCAAGAACCGTTCGCTACGTTTGATGAAGAAAGATAAATGTGTTGCACGACACTTGACAAGGGCAAACGGCCTAGATAGCTTCTACGTTAGCTAGCTGGCTACACCAACCAATGTTACACTTTCATTAGAGTAATGATTTAGGTCAATATTAAATGTGAACAATACTATTGCTTGAAAGATTGTGAAAATTATATATTGTCCTTGCAAGATAACTAGCTAGCTGGATATGTTTTTTCCGACTGGCTAAGTTAGTTCACTTAAAGAGCCTTGCACCGTTACTATGCACTGTTCCTTGGCTAGCTAGTTACCTTGCAACTTAATAATAAAATAATAATAATGCAACTTCTTTATCGTTTTGAATCACACTGATCTGAATTGTCAATGCTGCATCCCTCGTTCTGCCAAACCTTCCTGTTATATTGAAGTCATCTCTCGTGGACAGATTCTAACAGGAATTGACCAATTTAAGCGAGAAGTTTAACTTCTGGGGAACCGAGATTAGTATTGAAGTCTTTAATAAAACGTCTTCATGGAAAACAGGTCAGGAGCAGGGACGGCTTGTTCAATAGGGCGATATGGGCGACGCACTGCCAAACGGGAAAAGGAAGGGATTTTTTTTCTAATCAATTATAAAAAAATAAAAAAATAAAAAATTATTTAAAAAAATTATAAATTTATAAAAAATTATATCACGGCAACAGCAGTTATCAGTGTTCACGTCTGATCTGACAGCCACTAAATGTCAAATCAGGCTAAAGTCGTGCTTCAAATGGCCCCGCCCGTTTTTTGGGCGATTTCAGTCAGGTTGAAAATCGCCCAGAAGTCTCTCATAGCCTGTCATGTAAAATCTATTTTTTTCACATTTCAAAGCTTTCAATACATTCTCTATGGGTGTCTGTGGGCTTGCACTTACGCGCTTTCGTCATACATAACGTAACCACGAATGAACGTAACTAAGAAAAGACCAGGTAGCAGCCTCAATCAATTCACTACTACTATCAAAATGGCTAGGCTTCAGTCCAACTCGATTGTGTCTTTGAAAGAAGTTCCTTTTTGTCGGCGAACAAATTAAGATAAATTGGCAACGAAACAATTAGGACCTCCCAGACCAAATTTAATAATTCAACAGGTTTCTACTAAAGGCGGAAAGTCCTACACCCGAGGACTTTCCAAAAATTGGTACGAACGAAAAAAGACATTGCCACTCACTCAACTGGATGACGAGGGATACAGGCTAGCTGTCCGCCGCCACAACGATGAGGTTAGTGTTGATAATCACAAGTTTACTGGATGTGGATATGGTGTAATAAAGGCAGTTTATTCAGAGGTAAATATATCTGGAATCGCGTTCACGGACCCGTTCGTCAAACTATAAGCTATAAATTAAGCCCCATTACTTACCATATCAGATAAGAGAAATTGCTGCAGCTACATATATTTTACATCCTGGCCCTACATAGTTCACTATTTGCATCACTTACCAAAATATTAGCGTTTGCTAGCGAAGAGATTTGTTGTGGCAAATGAACTTGGGCTGGGAATTGCCAGGAACCTCACGATAAGATATATGCATCAGCATTGCGAGTCTCATGATTCTATACGTATTGCGATTCGATACTGTGATTTTATTGCGCACCATATGTCTGTTGCAGAGGGATCAGAAAGCCATGAGAACGAGTTTTGATCAGTCATGGAAATAAAAGTGCTGAAAACTAATTGGCTCCCAATGTGAAAAGATTGAGAACAAGCTATGAAGGAACAATAATGGTGTTTTGGTGCAGGTACAGCCAACTAGCGCTAAAATATTGCGATATTGTCAATACAGTATATCGTAAAGTATCACTATGTAACTCGATTTATTTCACCCCAATCCCTCAAATTAACGGTAAATAACTGAATTGTTTGCCCCACATTTAGCTAAGATGATTAGCTAGCCAGCTAAAATGTTTTATTTAGTTAGCAGTCGCATCTACAATAGTTTACTGTCAATAACATGTCTCCAAAAATGACGTGGTGTCTCCAATTGTGTTGACATTTTACAATTGCAATGCGCATCCATGAGTATCCACTTTCTGTAGCTCAGCTGGTAGAGCATGGTGCTTGTAACGCCAAGGTAGTGGGTTCGATCCCCGGGACCACCCATACACAAAAATGTATGCACGCATGACTGTAAGTCGCTTTGGATAAAAGCGTCTGCTAAATGGCATATTATTATTATTATTATTATTATTATTATTATTATCTGAAGAGAGCCCCGAAACATTGTGTGCAGACATTTTATGCAATAAATGAAGTAGGTTCAATCTAGTAGTTCTGATCTTCTGATTGGTCCTGATGAGTTGGGCGAGGTCACCTCCAGGCTACTGTCACTGTTGCATTGGCTCTGAGTCGGGTTCTCTGTCTTCAAATGTTCAGCCTAAGAGAGGGGATTTTTGTGTGTGTGTGTGTGTGTGTTTAACAGTGATGATGTGTGTGTGTGTGTGTGTGTTTAAAAGTGATGATGTGTGTGTGTGTGTGTTTGTGTGTGTGTGTGTGTGTGTCCTCAGAGCAAGAACTCGTGAGTTGGAAGAACTGAGAGGCCTATGGCGTGGGTGTTGTCCTTGGCCACCTGCTGACAAGGCTGGCAAGATAGGACCCTTTTGTCCATTGTTATTGGATAGGAACAGAACTTATAACCAGCTCCTGACCTAAATAGATCTTAGCACAACATTTTACTCAACATATCATATTCCATATTCACTATAACAAATATATTTACTACAACATTAGCAAGAACCGCCACATCCTCAGCCGGCTAATCCAGTGTGTGAAGTTTTGCGGAGTGTTTGAGTTAGCTTTGCGAGGCAAAGATGAAACTGAGGGCTCCACCAACCCTGGTAAGCCAACACTTTTGAGATCAGTCAATAAATGCTTCTGGTATTGACTTATATGCTGCCCCTGTCTTCATGTTGTTGCTGGACATATCTTTTTTTTAAATGTGTGTAGGTCACCTAAATCATCAGAAAAATTGCCCCTCCTGAGAATTTTTTCAGGAGCCGCCACTGGTCAGGAGCATGCACCGGTCTGCTGCCAGAGCTGGAGGCATCTTCGTGGTGAGTGCAGGATCTGTAACCTCATTGATTTAACAGAAAACACAGCTAGGTTTGAGTCAGACTTTTCACCAGAGAGCTTAGTTAAGTAAGGATGGGCATTTAAATGTTTCTGACAGTTTGACTACTCAAAAAAAAGGTGCATTTATCTATATGTGCGCAACAATGCTTAATTTATCATAACCATTACAGATAACAAATCCTAATTTCTAAATTGCCCCATATATATATATTCAGTCAATAAAAAAAAAATCAAGTGCCATTTAAGATCCATTTATTGAAACCATTTTTTAAAAAGTATACTTTATTTATACAGGTAAATCAATTAAGATCAAATTCTTATTTACAATGACGACATGTCGTCATATTGCAACTGGTTATATTATGTTGTGGACCACAACCTTAAACACGGCAGTAACCTCAGCAGTGGCACTTCCTTGTAGAAGCCTTATGTTGGGAATCAAAAGGACTACGTGAAGTGTCTTGTTGTTGTCCCAACCAAGCTATTTTTAAGATGGATGCACTAACTGTAAGTCCCTCTGGGGATAAGAGCGTCTAGATATGATGCCTCAGCTTTGTGGAGGAAGAAGGCTTCCTCGCCCTAAAGGGTTAAATGCGGTGGTTCGCACTCTCCGTTTTTTTTTTGCGTGAATGTTTCCATCTATCCACGGTTTCTGGTATGTTCCAATCGTTACAGTAGGAACAACATCCTCTAGGCCAGGGTTCTTCAATTCCGGTCCTGGAGGGCCGAAACACTTCTGTTTTTTTATTTCTACCTGGTAGTTAATTGACACTCACCTGGTGTCCCAGGTCTGAATTAGCCCCTGATTAGAAGGAGAGGATGAAAAACAGAGGTGTTTCGGGCCCCCTCCAGGACCGGAATTGAAGAACCCTGCTCTAGGCACATCTTTGATGAACCGAGTCAGTGTATTCGATGTTATTCCCAGAGGTGACCCGGAACCTATCCCAGTTCCGTGTGATCGAAACAGTCCTGTGGTGTGGATTCCAATTGGTCAGACCAGCATTCGACAGATCTTACCACAGGCGCCTGCTGTTTTAAATTCAGCCTATAGGTGGGGATGGAGGCGTGGTCTGATTTGCCGAAGGAGGGCTTTGTGTCCGTCTTGGAATGGAGAAAAAACAATGGGCAAGTTTTTTTTTGGCAAGAGATTTTCTTTGGTGGAATTTCAGGAAAATCTTCCTTACAGTTCATTTGTTAAAAGGACAATACAATTTGGCCTCGGGATATGCTATTTCCAATTTGTTCAATGTCCCGTGTAATTCTTTGAGTGCCAGCGTGGTGTCGGCTTGTGTATCCCATCAATTATAAATGTTTTTATAGGCATTTATTTCTGTAGGCCTAATGGGCGCTTGTGTGGGCACTCAGTACGTGTGTGTAGGGCCGATAAACTAGAAAAGGCCATTATCGGCCTGATATATCGGCTCGGCTGATTTATCGGTTGTTCTCTAGTACATGGTGCATATGCAGTATAGTGCAGTTATACGTTTTGCAGGTCAATGGTACACGTAACTGCCAAAATAAAGGAAACACCAACATAAAGTTGTCTTCAATTCGCCTTGGCATATATTCTACAAGTGTCTGGAACTCTATTGGACGGATGCGACACAAGTATTTCCATAATTTAGTGTTTTTTTTTTAGTGCCGGTGGAAAACGCAGTCTCAGGCGCTGCTCCAGAATCTCCCGTAAGTGTTGAATTGGGTTGAGATCTGTTGACTGAGACGGCCGTGGCATATGGTTTACATAGTTTTCATGGTCATCAAACCATTCAGGTGACCACTCGTGCCCTGTGGATGGGGGCATTGTCATCCTATGGGGGCATAGCCATGGTAGCCAAAATAACAGCCTGCCCAGCATTTTTATACATGACCCTAAGCATGATGGGATGTTAATTGCTTAAATAACTCACCTGTGTGGAAGCACCTGCTTTCAATATACTTTGTATCCCTCATTTACTCAAGTGTTTCCTTTATTTTGGCAGTTACATGTATATGAACCATTCTTTGATAAGCAACCTTTCATGACCACTAGTGTAAAGGATGCTGTGTGTCAGTGCAGGGTTTCCCAAACTCGCTCCTCGGGACCCCAAAGGGTGCACATTTTGGTTTTTGCCCTAGCAAATAATAAACTAATCATCAAGCTTTGAAAATTTGAAATCAGCTGTGTAGTGTTAGGCCAAAAACTGAAACATGCACCTCTTGGGGTCCCAAGGACCGAGTTTTTGTGTTAGTGGTTACTGTTTAACAACATCACATGGTTGTTTTGGCTCTCAGGTGATGGAAACATGGCATGGTAACAGTCTATAAATAGAAATGCTGTTTTTAAAGTGTCTAGATAGAAAGGCTGTTTTTAAAGTGTCTAGATAGAAAGGCTGTTTTTAAAGTGTCTAGATAGAAAGGCTGTTTTTAAAGTGTCTAGATAGAAAGGCTGTTTTTAAAGTGTCTAGATAGAAAGGCTGTTTTTAAAGTGTCTAGATAGAAAGGCTGTTTTTAAAATGTCTAGATAGAAAGGCTGTTTTTAAAGTGTGTGACCTTGGAGAAGCCTGGTTAGTCTTTTACAGTACTACCAATGTATGCTGCAACCAAATCCCTTTTGAAATTATGCGTTTAGCCAGAATTAAATTAAAAAGAGATAGATAGGAGGATTACACTAATGTCCACAAGGGGGCAGTGTACAGAAGCAGAAACGGCCTGCCTGCAGTGCCACTGTGTTGGGGGTAGAGATACAGGGTACATCTCAATAGTCCTATAACAGGGGTACTCAACTCTTACTCTACAAGGTCTGGGACCTGCTGCTATTCTGTTCTACCTGATCATTAATTGCACACACCTGGAACCAGGTGTAAATCAGTCCCTGGTTAGAGGGGAACAATTAAAAAATGCAGTGGAACTGGCTTGGAGGTCTACAGTTGAGTTTGAGTGGCCTGGGGGATTCCTCTCCTGTTCTTTACCGTGTCTTCTAAATTAACTATTGGCCTTTTTATTTTCAAGTTTGCTTTGTTTTTACTAATTGAACAGTTGAACTTATATGTTTAATTTGTGCCTGGTAAGGTAAGTAGAACGTCTATGAAACGCAATGAGATATTGCTGTTCATCAATGAAATTACTGATGTGATGCGTTCTTCTTCTACTGTAGCACAGAGACACCCCTGGAAACAACTCAGACACTCCCCTTGGGTTCACAGTGGATAACCTGAAGGTGAAGACACTCCCCTTGAGTTCACAGTGGATAACCTGAAGGTGAAGACACTCCCCTTGAGTTCACAGTGGATAACCTGAAGGTGAAGACACTCCCCTTGAGTTCACAGTGGATAACCTGAAGGTGAAGACACTCCCCTTGAGTTCACAGTGGATAACCTGAAGGTGAAGACACTCCCCTTGAGTTCACAGTGGATAACCTGAAGGTGAAGACACTCCCCTTGAGTTCACAGTGGATAACCTGAAGGTGAAGACACTCCCCTTGAGTTCACAGTGGATAACCTGAAGGTGAAGACACTCCCTTTGAGTTCACAGTGGATAACCTGAAAGTAGATTATATTAGAATATGACCATTAGAGAAATAACTGCACATCAAGACTCACAACTTTTAAACCATCACTTTATCACAACTTTAATAAATAATAATAATATGCCATTTAGCAGACGCTTTTATCCAAATGACTTACAGTCATGTGCGCATACATTTTTACGTATGGGTGGTCCCGGGGATCGAACCCACTACCCTGGCGTTACAAGCGCCGTGCTCTACCAGCTGAGCTACAGAGGAAAGCTGTATCCAGCGACACAGTGGGACTGCAGGCAGGCAGTTTCTGCTTCTGTACACTGCCCCCTTGTGGACATTAGTGGAATACTCCTATCTCTTTTTAATTTAATTCTGGCTAAACGCATCATTTCAAAAAGGGATTTGGTTGCAGCTTTACCTCGTTTTGAAAAGGAAGCTTTATAACGTCACATTCTCTGTTCTTATCGACAACATCCCATCCCCTCACTGGTGAAAGCTGTTGTTGTTTAGAGAATTGATGCCATCGTTAGTATGTACCCCGAGGGTCACAAGCAGGCCGTCACCATCCCATTAGTATGTACCCCGAGGGTCACAAGCAGGCCGTCACCATCCCATTAGTATGTACCCCGAGGGTCACAAGCAGGCCACCACCATCCCATTAGTATGTACCCCGAGGGTCACAAGCAGGCCGTCACCATCCCATTAGTATGCACCCCGAGGGTCACAAGCAGGCCGTCACCATCCCTGTGTTGGACCTGACTCAGAGACAGCATGGATGGCTCCCCATCTCAGCCGTGAACAAGGTAATCAATCAATCAATCAGCATCCTGAGGCATCCGTCTGTTTTTAGAATAGAGTATGTTCATTTTTGCTTTTTGGCAACAAATTACTTCAGGTAGTAGGCATGACTCAGAATGCACAGTTTAAAAAATATGATGTAGATTTGTAGAACCATAGAATCTCTGTGTAAACGCTCCACCTTTGCTGTCCACGAGCCTACATTTTCCAGAATTGTTTCCCCCCCCCCCCTCTTCTCCCAGGTGGCCGAGGTGCTTGAGGTCCCTCCGGTGAGAATCTGAGGTAGCAATGTTCTACACCATGTTCCTGAGGCAGGAAGTACCACATCCAGATCTGCACTACAACTCCCTGCATCCTTTGCGACTCCGACAGCATCCTGGAGGCCATACAGAACAAACTGGGCAAGAGAGCAACTGTCCCCTTTGGTTCACAGATGGACCCGTAATGAAAGAGATCAAAGTGGAGATGAAAACAGATCTCTTGTTTTATTGTGTATATGACAGATGAACTGGGATGGGGAACAACGAGGAGGTATACAGTATGTCCTGCAATACAAACATCAGGGAAAAGCAGTTTATCCAAATGCAAAAATATAAACCCAACATGTAACAATTTAAAATATTTTACGCAGTTACAGTTCATATAAGGAAATCGGTCAATTGAAATGAATTCATTAGGTCCTAATCTATGGATTTCACATGACTGGGAATACAGATATGCATCTGTTGGTCACAGATACCTTCAAACAAAGGTAGGGGCGTGGATCAGAAAACCAGTCAGTATCTGGTGTGACCACCATTTGCATCATGCAACGCGACACATCTCCTTCGCATAGAGTCGATCAGGCTGTTGATTGTGGCCTGTGGAATGTTGGGCCTCAGGATCTCGTTAGGTATTTCTGTACATTCAAATTGCGATCGATAAAATGCAATTGTGTTTGTTGTCCGTAGCTTATGCCTGCCCATACCATAACCCCACCATGGGGCACTCTGTTCACAACGTTGACGTCAGCAAACCGCTCGCCCACACGACGCCATACACGTGGTCTGCGGTTGTGAGGCCGGTTGGACGTACTGCCAAATTCTCTAAAATGACGCTGGGGGCAGTTTATGGTAGAGAAATGAACATTCAATGCTCTGGTGGACATTCCTGCAGTCAGCATGCCAATTGCACGCTCCCTCAAAACTTGATACATCTGCGGCATTGTGTTGTGTGACAAAACTGCACATTCTAGCGTGGCCTTCTATTGTCCCCCAGCGCAGGGTGCGCCTGTGTAATGATCATGCTGTTTAATCAGCTTCTTGATATGCCACACCTGTCAGGTGGATGGATTATCTTGGCAAAGGAGAAATGCTCACTAACAGGGATGTAAACAAATGTGTGCAGAACATTTTAGAGAGAGAACGTCTTCAATCTTTTATTTAAGCTCATGAAACATGGGACCAACACTTTACATGTTGCGTTGATATTGTTGTTCTGTGTAGATGTGTACACAAATAAGCTTTAAGCTAGCTGTGGAGATATAGGAAAAACTATTTAGTCTGTTGTCTGTATTAATGTTGTATTATCTAACCATGATAGGTAGACATATTAGGCAATAGAATATGAAGTTGGTTCCAATAGTTGCTTTTGCAGTGTCAAGATCCTAGCCTGGATAACAGTGTCTCTCTCTCTCTCTCTCTCTCTCTGTTCTCTCATCCTAGCCTGGATACCAGTGTCTCTCTCTCTCTCTCTCTCTCTCTCTGTTCTCTCATCCTAGCCTGGATACCAGTGTCTCTCTCTCTCTCTCTGTTCTCTCATCCTAGCCTGGATAACAGTGTCTCTCTCTCTCTCTCTCTCTCTCTGTTCTCTCATCCTAGCCTGGATACCAGTGTCTCTCTCTCTCTCTCTGTTCTCTCATCCTAGCCTGGATACCAATGTCTCTCTCTCTCTGTGTACTCTCATCCTAGCCTGGATACCAATGTCTCTCTCTCTCTCTCTGTTCTCTCATCCTAGCCTGGATTTCTCTCGCTCTCTCTCATCTAATCCTAGCCTGGATACCAGTCTCTCTCTCATCTAATCCTAGCCTGGATACCAGTCTCTCTCTCATCTAATCCTAGCCTGGGCGCCAGTCTGTTTCGGCTCTGTTGCCAACTCCTTATGGAATTGTCATGAAACCTGTTTGGCTTGACAATAGAGTAGGCAAAAGCACCAACACATCTGAGACCCGGCTACCAAGACCCATCTGAGACCCGGCTACCAAGACCCATCTGAGACCCGGCTACCAAGACCCATCTGAGACCCGGCTACCAAGACCCATCTGAGACCCGGCTACCAAGACCCATCTGAGACCCGGCTACCAAGACCCATCTGAGACCCGGCTACCAAGACCCATCTGAGACCCGGCTACCAAGACCCATCTGAGACCCGGCTACCAAGACCCCAGTTCACCAGAGAACACAATTCACCAATTCTTCCAACAGATCAGTGTAATTAGTAGTATGTTAAAGTCCCGGTGCAGTCAAAAATGCACTCACTAACTGTAAGTCGCTCTGGATGAGAGCGTCTGCTAAATGACAAAAAAAAAAAAAAAAAAATGTACAAAAATCCAGAGCAATTTATAATTCAATTTGATCAGCACTTGGGAATAAATAACGCTTGCTGCAGAATGTATACAAAACTCTTCAATAAAAAGGTCATGCGAGGTCTCTTCTAGTTCTCCATTAGTACCATCTGTTAGTTGCAAGACCACTAAGGCGGTAAGACTCACTACAAAGCGGAAGTCAAATTGAAATACAAAATATCCCTCACATTAAGGCATGACGTATCAGGACTCACATATCAAACACTGTGTAAATATAATGGTTTCATGATGTTATGATAGGATGGTGTTACTGTGTAAATAGACTGGTGTTATGATAGGATGGTGTTGCTGTGTAAATAGACTGGTGTTATGATAGGATGGTGTTACTGTGTAAATAGACTGGTGTTATGATAGGATGGTGTTACTGTGTAAATAGACTGGTGTTATGATAGGATGGTGTTACTGTGTAAATAGACTGGTGTTATGATAGGATGGTGTTACTGTGTAAAATAGACTGGTGTTATGATAGGATGGTGTTACTGTGTAAATAGACTGGTGTTATGATAGGATGGTGTTACTGTGTAAATAGACTGGTGTTATGATAGGATGGTGTTACTGTGTAAATATACTGGTGTTATGATAGGATGGTTTTACTGTGTAAAATAGACTGGTGTTATGATAGGATGGTGTTACTGTGTAAATAGACTGGTGTTATGATAGGATGGTGTTACTGTGTAAATAGACTGGTGTTATGATAGGATGGTGTTACTGTGTAAATAGACTGGTGTTATGATAGGATGGTGTTACTGTGTAAATAGACTGGTGTTATGATAGGATGGTGTTACTGTGTAAATAGACTGGTGTTATGATAGGATGGTGTTACTGTGTAAATAGACTGGTGTTATGATAGGATGGTGTTACTGTGTAAAATAGACTGGTGTTATGATAGGATGGTGTTACTGTGTAAAATAGACTGGTGTTATGATAGGATGGTGTTACTGTGTAAATAGACTGGTGTTATGATAGGATGGTGTTACTGTGTAAAATAGACTGGTGTTATGATAGGATGGTGTTACTGTGTAAATAGACTGGTGTTATGATAGGATGGTGTTACTGTGTAAATAGACTGGTGTTATGATAGGATGGTGTTACTGTGTAAATAGACTGGTGTTATGATAGGATGGTGTTACTGTGTAAATAGACTGGTGTTATGATAGGATGGTGTTACTGTGTAAATAGACTGGTGTTATGATAGGATGGTGTTACTGTGTAAATAGACTGGTGTTATGATAGGATGGTGTTACTGTGTAAATAGACTGGTGTTATGATAGGATGGTGTTACTGTGTAAAATAGACTGGTGTTATGATAGGATGGTGTTACTGTGTAAAATAGACTGGTGTTATGATAGGATGGTGTTACTGTGTAAATAGACTGGTGTTATGATAGGATGGTTTTACTGTGTAAATAGACTGGTGTTATGATAGGATGGTTTTACTGTGTAAAATAGACTGGTGTTATGATAGGATGGTGTTACTGTGTAAATAGACTGGTGTTATGATAGGATGGTGTTACTGTGTAAATAGACTGGTGTTATGATAGGATGGTGTTACTGTGTAAATAGACTGGTGTTATGATAGGATGGTGTTACTGTGTAAATAGACTGGTGTTATGATAGGATGGTGTTACTGTGTAAATAGACTGGTGTTATGATAGGATGGTGTTACTGTGTAAATAGACTGGTGTTATGATAGGATGGTGTTACTGTGTAAAATAGACTGGTGTTATGATAGGATGGTGTTACTGTGTAAATAGACTGGTGTTATGATAGGATGGTGTTACTGTGTAAATAGACTGGTGTTATGATAGGATGGTGTTACTGTGTAAATAGACTGGTGTTATGATAGGATGGTGTTACTGTGTAAATAGACTGGTGTTATGATAGGATGGTGTTACTGTGTAAATAGACTGGTGTTATGATAGGATGGTTTTACTGTGTAAAATAGACTGGTGTTATGATAGGATGGTGTTACTGTGTAAATAGACTGGTGTTATGATAGGATGGTGTTACTGTGTAAATAGACTGGTGTTATGATAGGATGGTGTTACTGTGTAAATAGACTGGTGTTATGATAGGATGGTGTTACTGTGTAAATAGACTGGTGTTATGATAGGATGGTGTTACTGTGTAAATAGACTGGTGTTATGATAGGATGGTGTTACTGTGTAAATAGACTGGTGTTATGATAGGATGGTGTTACTGTGTAAATAGACTGGTGTTATGATAGGATGGTGTTACTGTGTAAATAGACTGGTGTTATGATAGGATGGTGTTGCTGTCCTCTGCTTTCCAGGAAGACCTGAGTCCAAAAGACATCGATCAGATCATTGATGAGCTGAAAGCTGGGATCGTCCCTCCTCCTGGGCCCAGGTATGAACGCCTACCCTCCTGTCTGTCTCATAAATACAACAGCGTGTTGTTTTAGCACTGAACTATGAAGACTAGGTACTGGACTGGTGCTCCTCCTGTCCATGCAATGCATGTTACTTGTCTAGCAGGGAACTACGAAGACTAATGTTTAGGGATGTAACGATTCTCACCGATATGCGTTGGTTCCCGGTTGAAAAGCTTAAGATACTAGAGCACGATCCAAATTAAGCATGCAATGGTCAGAAAACAGATTCAAAAGTTATGAATCATTGTTTTATTCGGAAAATATCTATCTGTTGTGACTGAATTGATACGTCCTCTCTTTCAGTTCAGTAGCCTATCGAACTTTATGCATGTAACAGCGTATGACTGTCAGATACTGTGGATTTGGCCTCTGCATGTCTCTGGAGACTCCGCAATTGCGTCATACCCTCCATACGGAGCCTCCGACCACATTTTCAGGTCAAGCATAAATTGGCTTTTAGTCTCTGCAATAGGTTAGTTCACTGAGATGGGGGCAAATATATAAAATAACATTTTATTTGTCACATGCGCCAAATACAACAGGTGTAGACTTTACCGTGAAATGGTTACTTACAAGCCCTTAACCAACAATGCAGTTAAGAATAATAAGAGTTAAGAAAATATTTACTAAATTAAAAATAAAATAACAATAATGAGGCTATATACAGGGGGTACCGGTACTGAGGTAATGTCAATGTGCGGGGGTACAGATTAGTTGAGGTAATTTGTACATTCCGGTCCTGGAGGGCCGAAACACATCTGTTTTTTATTTCTACCTGGTAGTTAATTGCACTCACCTGGTGTCCCAGGTCTGAATTAGCCCCTGATTAGAAGGAGAGGATGAAAAACAGAGGTGTTTCGGCCCCCTCCAGGACCGGAATTGAAGAACCCTGAGGTAGGGGTAAAGTGACTATGCATAGATAATAAACAGCGAGTAGCTGCAGTGTAAAAAAAAAAAAAAGGTGCTGGGGGGGTCAATCCCCTGTAGCTCAGTTGGTAGAGCATGGCGCTTGCAACGCCAGGGTTGTGGGTTCGTTTCCCACAGGGGGCCAGTATGAAAATGTATGCACTCACTAACTGTAAGTCGCTCTGGATAAGAGCGTCTGCTAAATGACTAAAATGTAAATGTCAATGCAAATAGTCCGGGTGGCCATTTTATTAATTGTTCAGCAATGTTTTAGTCGAGCAGTAACGAAGTCTCGTCGACCAACAGCCTAACGACCAAACAGTCGACTAATTGGGCCATAAAGTTATCGTTCATGTATCGTAACGGAGAAGATAATAGGTCATGTAGATGCGTATCGAATCGTTCATGAAAGGAGAGATGCACATCCCTACTAATGCTAGACAATCACTGGTTACATACAAAGGGTTAATGGTTGAATCAAATTAAGGAATTAATAATAAGATCTAGGAATACTACTAGTTGGTTTTACTGTATTTACATGTTTTATTTTACCTAAACATAATTATTTTGTTACGCATCTTCCAGGCTTTGGAGTTAAGGCTGCAATAGGATGCCATATTTTTTTGTTGTTGCAATGAATTAGATTAGTTATGATAGACTTGACCGGTGCTTTTTACACAAAGGTTTAATTTTATTTAATCAAGAATGAAATGTATAGACTCACATTCTTTGTCGTAATTTATCTTCCAGGAACGGGGCCAGCAAGAGGACTGACGAGTTTGTCTGCGCCTCCCCCGGGACCTGGTGTTGGTGTCAGAGATGATCTATAGAGACCTACAGTGTATATCAGTGCTCCCTAGCCCCTATATAGTGCACTACTTAGAACCAGAGCCCATTGGGTTATGGTTAAAAGTAGTGCACTATATAGGGCGCCATTTTTTAAATAATTTTTTTTATTACACACACCTATATAATGTGTAAGAACGGTACCGTTCAGGGAAACACCCCGAACTTCAGTGGAAATAACGTCATGTAAATAAAATGTCAATGTGCTCGTGGTGTCAGATTGTCTCCTTGTGTGTCGATTTAGATTAGACACGAATTACCTCTGTCTCAAGGATAAATCTAGGTTGACTATGATCGATACATACACAGTATTTATATTAGAATGCTGAGGGACCATTTACTGTCAACAAAATGACATGCAGATCAATTGACTACAAATCATTTAAAAAGTCCAAAAGAAAAACTGCCAGAAGGCTCACACAGAAATGTATTCTTATTAAGAGCAACAATTTAACGGGGTAAAATACAAATGTAAACAAATAGTCCTGCAATGAGCTGCAGAGACTGTGAATGATGCTTTGCTTCTGAAGCATAGACAGATGATGCGCTGCCCTCATGTTCAATACCATCTCAACCCCCACAAAAGGCCCCTATGTACATACCCCAACTAGAAGCCATGGATTACAGGCAACATCCGCACTGAGCTAAAAGGGTAGAGCTGCCGCTTTCAAGGAGCGTGACACTAATCCGGACGCTTATAAGAAATCCCGCTATGCCCTCTGACGAACCATCAAACAGGCAAAGCGTCAATACAGGACTAAGATTGAATCCTACTACACCGGCGCCGACGCTCGTCGGATGTGGCAGGGCTTGCAAACTATGACAGACTACAAAGGGATGCACAGCCGCGAGCTGCCCAGTGACACAAGCCTACCAGACGAGTTAAATTACTTCTATGCTCGCTTCGAGGCAAGCAACACTGAAGCATGCATGAGAGCACCAGCTGTTCCGGATGACTGTGTGATCACGTTCTCCGTAGCCGATGTAAGACCTTTAAACAGGTCAACATTCACAAGGCCGCAGGGCCAGACGGATTACCAGGACGTGTACTCCGAGCATGTGCTGACCAACTGGCAAGTGTCTACACTGATATTTTCAACATGTCCCTGACTGAGTCTGTAATACCAACATGTTTCAAGCAGACCACCATAGTCCCTGTGCCCAAGAACACTAAGGTAACCTTCCTAAATGACTACCGACCTGTAGCACTGACGTCTGTAGCCATGAAGTGCTTTGAAAGGCTGGTCATGGCTCACATCAACACCATTATCCCAGAAACCCTAGACCCACTCCAATTTGCATACCACCCCAACAGATCCACAGATGATGCAATCTCTATTGCGCTCCACACTGCCCTTTCACACCTGGACAAAAGGAACACCTATGTGAGAATGCCATTCATTGCTACAGCTCCGCGTTCAACACCATAGTGCCCTCAAAGCTCATCACTAAGCTAAGGACCCTGGGACTGAACACCTCCCTCTGTAACTGGATACTGGACTTCCTGACGGGCTGCCCCCAGGTGGTAAGGGTAGGTAACAACACATCTGCCACGCTGATCCTCAACACGGGGGCCCCTCAGGGGTGCGTGCTCAGTCCCCTCCTGTACTCCCTGTTCACTCATGACTGCATGGCCAGGCACGACTCCAACACCATCATTAAGTTTGCAGATGACACAACAGTGGTAGGCCTGATCACCGACAACGACGAGACAGCCTATAGGGAGGGGGTCAGAGACCTGGCTGTGTGGTGCAGGACTCAACGTGATCAAGACAAAGGAGATGATTCTGGACTACAGGAAAAAGAACAGGACTGAGCACGCCCCCATTCTCATCGACAGGGCTGTAGTGGAGCAGGTTGAGAGCTTCAAGTTCCTTGGTGTCTACATCACCAACAAACTAACATGGTCCAAGCACACCAAGACAGTCGTGAAGAGGGCACGACAAAACCTATTCCCCCTAAGGAGACTGAAAAGATTTGGCATGGGTCCTCAGATCCTCAAAAAATTCTACAGCTGCACCATCGAGAGCATCCTGACTGGTTGCATCACTGTCTGGTATGGCAACTGCTCGGCCTCCGACCGCAAGGCACTACAAAGGGTAGTGTGTACGGCCCAGTACATCAATAATAATAATAATAATAATAATAATAATAATAATAATAATAATAATAATAATAATAATAATATGCCATTTAGCAGACGCTTTTATCCAAAGCGACTTACAGTCATGTGCGCATACATTTCTACGTATGGGTGGTCCCGGGGATCGAACCCACTACCCTGGCGTTACAAGCGCCATGCTCTACCAATTGAGCTACAGAGGACCACATCACTGGGGCCATGCTTCCTGCCATCCAGGACCTCTATACCAGGCGGTGTCAGAGGAAGGCCCTAAAAATTGTCAAAGACCCCAGCCACCCTAGTCATAGACTGTTCTCTCTGCTACCGCACGGCAAGTGGTACCGGAGCCCCAAATCTAGGTCCAGGAGGCTTCTAAACAGCTTCTCCCCCAAGCCATAAGACTACTGAACATCTAATCAAATGGCTACCCGGACTATTGCTAATTTGCTACGTGAGGCTTATTCGATCGAATAGAAATGTCGTAATAGTTAGGTGGTTACGAATGCACTGATATACAAGTGGACGCGCGTTTGTCTGGCTACCCAGACTCATTCAATGGGGACGTCCACAATGGAGTGGAATCGCAACGCCCCCTTGCGGTTGAAGGCTACATTGCGAGACGGACTCTGCATACTTTGACATTTTCCAAACTGCATTGTCTTCAGTCCAGGGAGTTGTCAAACCACAGAAGACAATGAAAATATGTGGTTTTCGGGTGATTGCTCTATGGGATAGCTAGCAACTTGTAAACAATTTCCCATTCCTATAAGTGAGTACTATTTTAATAGTAATGGTAAATACATTGGCAGTTAAGCCAATTATATTATGACTTTTGCCTCACGTGTAAGTTTATCGTGATGGCAATGACGTTTGTTTTTATTAGGTTGAGGTTGCTAACGTTAGCTACAGTGGTATCTTCAACCTAGCCTAGCTAGCTATCTTATCTGCAGTGCAAGCTAGCTTGACTTGCTATAAAGTTTAGAAACAAGTTGAGGAAAAGTAACATGTTTTATCACCTGAAACAATATAATTATCCTGTCTTGAATGAAAAGGTCATATGTTGCAATCTACCAAAATAAATGAGATCTCTGACTAGAGAAATGCTCTCTTCCATCTTGCCTTACAAGCTACCTGGCGGCAGGTAGCTTAGTGGTTAAGAGCGTTGTGCCAGTAACCGAAAGGTCGCTGGTTCTAATCCCCGAGCCGACTAGGTGAAAAATCTGTCGATGTGCCCTTGAGCAAGGCACTTAACCCTAATTGCTCCTGTAAGTCGCTCTGGATAAGAGCGTCTGCTAAATGACTAAAAATGTGAATGTAAACACTATACATATTCAGAAGGGTGCAATTGAGAGCCGCAATTCGGGGCGTTCCTGAATGTGGGCGTTCCTGTATCTGCCGGAACCCCTCTTTATGCTTCTATCGGTCCATTTTTAAGCGAAGACTCCGGTACACAGGGGAGCTTCAGTACAGTAGGTGGCGATAATGCTCCATAACGTTGGATGCCAACCGGCGCTAAACCCACTGAAGAAGAGATGGGGGGCAACAACGATAGCGAACTAGGACAATGGTAGACTGGCCCTCGCCTGTCAAGCATTGTCTTCCGCGCAGTTCTGTTAACGATGGCAGTTGTTCGGCAGGCATTTAGGACACTGGGTGCTAGTTAGCTAGTTAGGACTCTGGTACACTGCAAGCGGGAGGCGAGAAAGGTAGTTAGCAAGCACACCGGTAGACAGTGTCCTTCGCCCTCGCCTGTCGGGGCACCGTTTTCCCGCAGTTCTGTTAACGAGGGCAGTTGTTCGGCAGGCATTTAGGACACGGTGCTAGTTAGTTAGTTAGCTAGCTAGGACTCCGGTACAGAACAGGCAAAAATAGGTAGCTAGGACACCGGCAGTGTCGTTAGTCCCCCGCCTGTCGGGCACACACTGTTTTCCCGCAGTTCTGTAACGACAGCGAGGGCAAGTGTTTGGCAAAGACACTGTGTGCTAATTAACTAGAACACAGCAGACGGGATAGGTAACTTACATTTTACATTTTACATTTTAGTCATTTAGCAGACGCTCTTATCCAGAGCGACTTACAACTTGCTAGGACACTGGTAGCGTAGACAGTGTACTTCGCCCTCGCCTGTCTGGCACTGTTAGCTAGGTAGGAGGACTCCGGTACACGGGAGGCTGGGGCGACACCGGTAGTTAAGACACCAGTAGAAAGTGCACTATTGCACTTGTCTGTTCAGTAGCGCAGCAAGACTCAGTGAAGATGACGTTTCACAGTGTACCGTGAGTTTTCAGGCTAGACACACGTGGTATTTTGTCAAGTTTGAAAAAAAACTACTTTATATCGTAGTTGTGCCTGCTGTCATAGAGATCGATAGAGGACTCATGATGGGTATAACACGTTTTAGCATGGACATTGTAATTGAGGGATTCCATTTTAAATGTGTCAACTGGGTGGGGATTCCTATGAGTTGAGACCAATCAGCCAATGAAGAAGAAAATGGACTACTTTAAAATGGAGTTGCTTCAATGGCAACAGCTTCACAGATGCTATAATGTCGGAGAAGGAAGCGCAAGCATTTCGCTACACCCGCTATAACATCTGCTAAACACGTGTATGTGACAAATCAAATTTGATTTGATTTATACAGATACAAAGATGAGTCATATCCATCTCTATGGCCTGTTCACACGCGTATCTGCCCTCATTGGCTAGAATGGTCCCACCTGATATCGCCCCCTCCCGCATGCGTTCCATCTTTGAGGACGTGTATTTCCATTGTGAGAGCGGGCACTCGAATCTCTTGTCAATATAATAGACAATCTTTCATAATGTTCTCCCACCGCGCATGCGCGTTAATACCCACACAATGCAAATATCACTGCGCCACAACAATTCGATGTAGATAGAGCTGCAGGAACGACGCAAACAGAAAACAGTCTATGCATTTTAAATTACAATTGAATGCACATAGTCAGATTACCTCTCTGTTATTTCTTCATCCGACATGTTCGAAAAACATTCCCAGGCTGCAGAGTGGAGCGGAAAATATCCACCTCTCCCTCTACTATACACCCCAAAGTTGACTTGCAAAATACTCACCATTCGGTGTCTATAAACGGAATAAACCCCCACTTTAGATGTACATTCTACCCTAACGAAGCTTTTTATTGTATCGAGGCCTTTCTGTCAGTTCCGGAAAGGGTTTAAAATGCGGTAAATAGCTTGACATACCCATTATCCAGCAGACGTAGACCTTTTTTAAGATCCGCAAGGGCTCAAGTGACCACATGACTGCTCTCCGCCAACGGGACCGACGTGTGCGTGTTTTCACCGGGGGCTTTTCTTGAAGACGACCGACAACCGGGTATGTTTTCAAACCCAGCAATAAACTGGAAGGAGACGTCACACAGCCGTAGGCTAGCTAGTTAGCTAGCTACTGTTAACGTTCCAATATTTAGGAAATTACTGTTTAAAGTTACGTTGTTTTGTCTTCATGATCGAACACGAATGAACAGGCAGAACCTGACAAGTATTGAAAAAAAGGTAAGCAGAAAGTACGGTTCATATTTATTTAGTTTTGATTGCCCATGATCATAGGAAAACCCCAGTTAGTATTCTGGCTAGTTGGAGAGCTAGCTAACAAGCTAACCAACTTTGACGTAGCGGTTTCGGAAATGGGAGGTTAGCTATGCCACAACGTGTTTTTTTTTTTTAGTTGTATGTCACGTACTTTAGACACGTTTCATTTAGTAAGAGGTGCTTACTTATGTGGCGAAGTTGCTTTTGCACCAAGAATATGAAGAATTGTAGTGTATCGAGGGCAAAAGCTGGGTGACAAACTGGCTAGCTAGTTGGCTTCAGCTAGCCTGTTCGTAGCTAGCTTTGCTAGCACAGGGGAAGGGGGGAATCGGTGATGGGGGCATTCGCCTCAGCGGGCTTTTGTCTACACGGGATGGTTTTGTTCTCTTTATGTACCTACACATTTAACGATTTGAAATATGATCTAACTCTCTTTTCTAAACATATGCTGCACAGTAAATTGACCAGACGTCCGCCAGGTAGCAAGCTCGCCACATTACAAAAAACGTAGCTGTTTCGCCACCTCAGAAGGAATAGCTTAACGTTAGCTAACTACTGTAGCGCCGAGCATGCTATTCTCTGAAAACTAGCTACGTTATCCCTAACTAGCTAGCAAGCTAACTGTATTCGCGTCATTTCTGTGCCATATACGTTTTTATAACGTCCAATATTTGCCACGTTGGATCTGTAATATGCACATAACAACGTTTATAATTATTTGTAAAGGCACTACACAGTCAAAACAAGCTATCTGACAACAGTACAGCCAAGGTACAGCAGCGAGTCAAGCGTTTGGGGGTGTGTTGTGTTGGCTGAAACCGCTGCCTGTCTGTGGTGTGACTGTCCTTCGCTCTGGAAACCTTTTTGTCTAAAGGACGTATCAAAACATGTGTACTCACTCAGATCCTATACAAAACCAAGCCACCAGCGCAGATGTGTACCTAGAATATTATTTCGGATCTGTCTCGTTCGTGACAATGATATAAAAAATATATTTAACGTTTATTATAGCCACGATGGGTGCAGAATGAACTGTTTCCATTTATGATGAAATATCAAATCAAGGGCGACGTCATTTCTACCCTCTCATGCTGTTGCAGTATTTTGTATAGCCTAATATCAGTGCAATACAGGTTGAAATTGATATCCCGCTATTGTCTTCGGTGAGGCAGCAATGATAATGACACAATCTATGAATTTTAGTTGCAAATAATATCAATTTATTGAAATAGTTTTCACCTTTTCGTACTACAAATGTATAGCTAACCCTAAATAATCAAAGGATAGTGGTGTGTCTAATAAAGAAGTGAATTACAGAATGCATAGTGACTAACCCTTGGGTTTCAGTCTTAAACACAAACATGTTGAAAACAAACTCACAAAATACTAGTCCTGTATATTTTCCTTTAAAAATGGGCCTTTGCCAACACCATGAATTGTCATTATTTAGCTCGATGACAGAATTCTGGTTTGAATGTCAAACTTGGTGATCGTCACTACACTAAAATTGTGTTTTTGTAGTCGCATCGTGTTCCATATTTGTGTTACTGTAGTACCAAGTACTTAAAACTCACTGACACAAAACTACACAGAGTACGTTTACATATTAAACCGGTTATTGCAGATAATGTAATAGTCATGTAAACACATTACTCTGCTTATCTTAATCGGCGTCAGGTCAAAATAATAATAATAATAATAATATGCCATTTAGCAGACGCTTTTATCCAAAGCGACTTACAGTCATGCGTGCATACATTTTTGTGTATGGGTGGTCCCGGGAAATCGGTCTTCTTGCAAAGCATGTGAAAGTTTTAATCAAACTGTTAATAATCTGACTATCCACAATAATCGCATTATTGTATGCATGACACTCACACAAAACCCACACACATTTAGGGGTGGGTTGATACCAGTATCGCAATCATTTTTCCATGGCAAAAATGATAACACGAAGCAGACCCAACTCTTTGGTACTTTAAAAACCTGCTGTATGTAAAATATTGTGTGCTTGGAGCTTGGAAAATAAATACATGTGACTCTGGATGACAACATAATGATGTTTGTTTTCCAACATCAGGGCTGTTTTCCTAAAGAAGTTAAATCCGCTCCGTGTTTTGTTTCCTTGTCACGATACTAACAAGTATCGTGATACTGGTATCGTCCCGGCCCTACTTCACATACACTACATACACACGCATACCGACACAACACGCACGCACGCACACACTCGTATGCTGCTGCTACTCTGTTCTTTATTTTACTCTTATTATTATCTATCCTGATGCCTGGTCACTTTACCCTGCCTTCATGTACATATCTACCTCAAATACCTTATTATTATCTATCCTGATGTCTAGTCACTTTACCCTGCCTTCATGTACATATCTACCTCAAATACCTTATTATTATCTATCCTGATGCCTAGTCACTTTACCCTGCCTTCATGTACATATCTACCTCAAATACCTTATTATTATCTATCCTGATGCCTAGTCACTTTACCCTGCCTTCATTTACATATCTAGTAGGGATGTGCATCTTTCCCTTTTAAGACGATTCGATACGTATCTAGATACATGGACTACGATGCGATTTAAAGGAACGATGCGTTTTGGTTTGTAACTATTCAGTTTGATTAGAGGAACGACTCGATTCGATGCACTAATAATTGTTGCATGAACACATTCGTTATCCATTTCTAAATTAAAATCTGCTGCTGATGAAGCTCACGGGCTGGGCCTCTCTGAGCTGGATCTGTCTGAGCTGGATCTGTCTGAGCTGACTTCTCTCTGTGTGTTTGTGTGTGTAAATGAAGTATGTCTATGGTTTATGTAATGTTTGCTTTTTGTCCCCCCCACTTTTTATCTAAAATCACCATCACCCACTAATTCATTTGTTGTTCAGCATGCAAAATGAATTGTTCATTTAATGACTGTCAACACAGTGCATTCGGAAAAGTATTCAGACCCCTTGACTTTTTCCACATTTTGTTACGTTACAGCCTTATTCTAAAATGGATTAAATTGTTTGTTTTCCCCCTCATCAATCTACACACACTACCCAATAACGACAAAGCAAAAACAGGTTTGTAGAATTTTTTTCATGTATTTAAAATAAAAAAAACAAATGACATTTACATAAGTATTCAGACCCTTTACACAGTACTTTGTTGAAGCACTTTTGGCAGCGATTACAGCTTAGAGTCTTCTTGGGTATGACGCTACAAGCTTGGCACACCTGTATTTGGGAAGTTTCTCCCATTCTTCTCTACAGATCCTCTCCAGCTCTGTCAGGTTGGATGGGGAACGTTGCTGCACAGCTATTTTCAGGTCTCTCCAGAGATGTTCGATCGGGTTCAAGTCCGGGCTCTGGCGGGGTCACTCAAGGACATTCAGAGACTTTTCCCGAAGCCACTCCTGCGTTGTCTTTGCTGTGTGCTTAGGGTTGTTGTCCTGTTGGAAGGTGAACCTTTGCCCCAGTCTGAGGTCCTGAGCGCTCTGGAGCAGGTTTTCATCAAGGATCTCTCTGTACTTTGCTCCATTCATCTTTCCATCGATCCTGACTAGTCTCCCAGTCGCTGCTGCTGAAAAACATCCCCATATCATGATGCTGCCACCACCATGCTTCACCCTAGGGATGGTGCCAGGTTTCCTCCAGATGTGACGCTTGGCATTCAGGCCAAAGAGTTCAATCTTGGTTTCATCAGACCAGAGAATCTTGTTTCTCATGGTCAGAGTCCTTTAGGTGCCATTTGGCAAACTCCAAGCGGGCTGTCATGTGCCTTTTACTGAGGAGTGGCTTCCGTCTGGCCACTCTACCATAAAGGTCTGATTGGTGGAGTGCTGCAGAGATGGTTGTCCATCTGGAAGGTTCTCCCATCCCCACAGAGGAACTCTGGAGCTCTGTCAGAGTGACCATCGGGTTCTTGGTCACCTCCCTGACCAAGGCCCTTCTCCCCCGATTGCTCAGTTTGGCCGGGCGGCCAGCTCTAGGAAGGGTCTTGGTGGTTCCAAACTTCTTCCATTTAAGAATGATGGAGGCCACTGTGTTCTTGGGGACCTTCAATGCTGCAGACATTTTTTTGGTATCCTTCCCCAGATCTGTGCCTCGACACAATCCTGTCTCTGAGCTCTACGGACAATTCCTTCGACCTCATGGCTTGGTTTTTGCTCTGACATGCACTGTCAACTGTGGGGACCTTTTTATATAGACATGTGTGCCTTTCCAAATCATGTCCAATCAATTTAATTTACCACAGGTGGACTCCAATCAAGTTGTAGCTCAATTGGTAGAGCATGGCGCTTGTAACGCCAGGGTAGTGGGTTCGATCCCCGGGACCACCCATACGTAAAAATGTATGCACACATGACTAAGTCGCTTTGGATAAAAGCGTCTGCTAAATGGCATATTATGATCAATGCAAACAGGATGCACCTGAGCTCATAGCAAAGGGTCTCAATACTCATGTGAATAAGGTATTAAAGTATTTCTTGTTTTAGATAAATTAACAAAACATTTAGCTTCGTCATTATGGGGTATTGTGTGTAGATTGTAGACGAGTCTTGAGAGGCTTGTGGACGTCCTAGAGCAAAACAACCGACATGTACAGTTGAAGTCGTAAGTTTACATACACCTTAGCCAAATACATTTAAACTCAGTTTTTCACAATTCCTGACATTTAATCCTAGTAAAAATTCCCTGTCTTAGGTCAGTTAGGATCCCCACTTTATTTTAAGAATGTGAAATGTCAGAATAATAGTAGAGAATGATTTATTTCAACTTTTATTTATTTCATCACATTCCCAGTGGGTCAGAAGTTTACATACACTCAATTAGTATTTGGTAGCATTGCCTTTAAATTGTTTAACTTGGGTCAAACGTTTCGGGTAGCCTCCCACATGCTTCCCACAATAAGTTGGGTGAATTTTGGCCCATTCCTTCTGACAGGTTTGTAGGCCTCCTTGCTCGCACACGCTTTTTCAGTTCTGCCAACAAATTTTCTATAGGATTGAGGTCAGGGCTTTGTGATGGCCACTCCAATACCTTGACTTTGTTGTCCTTAAGCCATTTTGCCATAACTTTGGAAGTATGCTTGGGGACATTGTCCATTTGGAAGACCCATTTGCGACCAAGCTTTAACTTCCTGACTGATGTCTTGAGATGTTGCTTCAATATATCCACATAATTTTCCTTCCTCATGATGCCATCTATTTTGTGAAGTGCACCAGTCCCTCCTGCAGCAAAGCGCCCCCACAGCATGATGCTGCCACCCCCGTGCTTCAAGTACGATCTTTGTCCCCATATGCAGTTGCAAACCGTAGTCTGGCTTTTTTATGGTGGTTTTGGAGCAGTGGCTTCTTCCTTGCTGAGCCGCCTTTCAGGTTATGTCGATATAGGACTCGTTTTTACTGTGGATATAGATACTTTTGTACCTGTTTCCTCCAGCATCTTCACAAGGTCCTTTGCTGTTGTTCTGGGATTGATTTGCACTTTTCGCATCAAAGTACGTTCATCTCTAGGAGACAGAACGCGTCTCCTTCCTGAGCAGTATGACGGCTGCATGGTCCCATGGTGTTTATACACTGCTCAAAAAAATTAAGGGAACACTAAAATAACACATCCTAGATCTGAATGAATGAAATAATCTTATTAAATACTTTTTTCTTTACATAGTTGAATGTGCTGACAACAAAATCACACAAATTATTAATGGAAATCAAATGTATCAACACATGGAGGTCTGGATTTGGAGTCACCCTCAAAATTAAAGTGGAAAACCACACAACAGGCTGATCCAACTTTGATGTAATGTCCTTAAAACAAGTCAAAATGAGGCTCAGTAGTGTGTGTGGCCTCCACATGCCTGTATGACCTCCCTACAACGCCTGGGCATGCTCCTGATGAGGTGGCGGATGGTCTCCTGAGGGATCTCCTCCCAGACCTGGACTAAAGCATCCGCCAACTCCTGGACAGTCTGTGGTGCAACGTGGCGTTAGTGGATGGAGCAAGACATGATGTCCCAGATGTGCTCAATTGGATTCAGGTCTGGGGAACGGGAGGGCCAGTCCATAGCATCAATGCCTTCCTCTTGCAGGAACTGCTGACACACTCCAGCCACATGTGGTCTATCATTGTCTTGCATTAGGAGGAACCCAGGGCCAACCGCACCAGCATATGGTCACACAAGGGGTCTAATTTGGATTCATTTCTTACGTCATTTATTACGAATGCCTCCAATATCAGTAAAACTGACATTTTAAAAGGGACATTTTCTAAGATGTTCTACTTCATATTAATCTCCAACATCATGTTTTTTTTTTTTAAAGATAGCAGAAGATGAGTATTTCCAATGACATCATCAACCACTTAGTAGGCAATGCGTACTCGTAAATAGTTAAAATCACACGATGCACACTGATGTCTTTGGAAACACTTGTCTTCCTCTTTTTATTTATTTTTTACTACAGAACATAGAAAGGTGCAGCGTTCACATGTTGGGGTGGTGCTGGAGGCCACGAATGTGAAGTAGACCATTGTGATTCTAGCTTTACCTGACATGAAATCCACCAGTAGCCCTTCTATTCAAGGCCTTGCATTCATACACCAAGCTCCTCTGTAGCTTAGTTGGTAGAGCGTGGTGCTAGCAACACCAGGATAGTGGGTTTGATGCCCGGGTTCACCTGTATGTCAAATGTAAGTCTCTTTTGGATAAAAGGATACATTATTTCAAATGGCATACATTATATTATACACCAGATTTCAACCCACCCACAGCAGCAGTGGACCAGATGCCACTGGAGACTGGGTCATAGCGACCCTGTTTTTAAGAGGTTTTGTTTCTACTCAGTACAGGTTCTTCCACCATCATATTTACGCACCATTATATCATCACAACCTTTTATGTGTTTACATAGGCAATAAGGCTGTCCCCAACCAAAAAAAAAAAATATATATTGGTTGACCGAGAGTCGGCTGTTCTTTCGACTAATCGATTGGTCAACATTTTAAAACGTGTATTTTCCCATACATAGGGTGTGTCTGTTTTTTAATAAAATCAACTATATACTAGTACATACATAGGCTACTGATCTTGTCTGATGCTTTTAAGCACTGCGATTTACAAATGAAGTCTCACAAATTACTAAAGAGGGAGCCAGAGATCAATATAGCCTAACCAGAAAAAAAGAAAAAGCCTGTTCCCTCCGCCGGTAGCTGGCCTTCACAGAGTCCGCCCCTAACCAGAAGACTACCCGCTGCTGCTGGCCTTCACAGAGTCCGCCATTATGCTCACAAAGTTGTCGGTAATAGGCTACACCAGCGGTCTGCAACCTTTTTCCATTTGCAGTGGCAAGTTATCGTAACATTTCTACTGATCTGGGTGCCAGTTTTATGATTTTGATATGCACATAATAGTCCTCATATATCAATCAATGTCATGTGGTTGATCAAAATTCTATCTACATGAAAATGAAACCAATCTAAAAGTAGAAAATATTCTGTATCCTATAAATCACATTGGCTACGCATGGCCTGTCTGCGAGGAACTGGAAACATTGTATCAACTATTAACTTGGGTCAGCCTGAAGCTCCTTGAAACATTGTATCAACTACAGTGAGGGGAAAAAAGTATTTGATCCCCTGCTGATTTTGTACGTTTGCCCACTGACAAAGACACGATCAGTCTATAATTTTAATGGTAGGTTTATTTGAACAGTGAGAGACAGAATAACAACAACAAAAAATCCAGAAAAAACATATGTCAAAAATGTTATAAATTGATTTGCATTTTAATGAGGGAAATAAGTATTTGACCCCTCTGCAAAACATGACTTAGTACTTGGTGGCAAAACCCTTGTTGGCAATCACAGAGGTCAGATGTTTCTTGTAGTTGGCCACCAGGTTTGCACACATCTCAGGAGGGATTTTGTCCCACTCCTCTTTGCAGATCTTCTCCAAGTCATTAAGGTTTCGAGGCTGACGTTTGGCAACTCAAACCTTCAGCTCCCTCCACAGATTTTCTATGGGATTAAGGTCTGGAGACTGGCTAGGCCACTCCAGGACCTTAATGTGCTTCTTCTTGAGCCACTCCTTTGTTGCCTTGGCCGTGTGTTTTGGGTCATTGTCATGCTGAAATACCCATCCACGACCCATTTTCAATGCCCTGGTTGAGGGAAGGAGGTTCTCACCCAAGATTTGACGGTACATGGCCCCGTCCATCGTTCCTTTGATGCAGTGAAGTTGTCCTGTCCCCTTAGCAGAAAAACACCCTCAAAGCATAATGTTTCCACCTCCATGTTTGACGGTGGGGATGGTGTTCTTGGGGTCATAGGCAGCATTCCTCCTCTTCCAAACACGGCGAGTTGAGTTGATGCCAAAGAGCTCCATTTTGGTCTCATCTGACCACAACACTTTCACCCAGTTCTCCTCTGAATCATTCAGATGTTCATTGGCGAACTTCAGACGGGCCTGTATATGTGCTTTCTTGAGCAGGGGGACCTAGGCGGGCGCTGCAGGATTTCAGTCCTTCACGGCGTAGTGTTACCAATTGTTTTCTTGGTGACTATGGTCCCAGCTGCCTTGAGATCATTGTCAAGATCCTCCCGTGTAGTTCTGGGCTGATTCCTCACCGTTCTCATGATCATTGCAACTCCACGAGGTGAGATCTTGCATGGAGCCCCAGGCCGAGGGAGATTGACAGGTCTTTTGTGTCTTCCATTTGCGAATAATCGCACCAACTGTTGTCACCTTCTCACCAAGCTGCTTGGCAATGGTCTTGTAGCCCATTCCAGCCTTGTGTAGGTCTACAATCTTGTCCCTGACTTCCTTGGAGAGCTCTTTGGTCTTGGCCATGGTGGAGAGTTTGGAATCTGATTGATTGATTGCTTCTGTGGACAGGTGTCTTTTATACAGGTAACAAGCTGAGATTAGGAGCACTCCCTTTTAAGAGTGTGCTCCTAACCTCAGCTCGTTACCTGTATAAAAAAGACCCCTGGGAGCCAGAAATCTTTCTGATTGAGAGGGGGTCAAATACTTATTTCCCTCACTATCTTTAAGCATCAGTTGTCAGAGCACCTTACCGATCACTGCACCTGTACACAGCCCATCTGTAATTAGCCCACCCAACTACCTCATCCCTATATTGTTATTTATTTTGCTCTTTTGCACCCCAGTATCTCTATTTGCACATCATCTCTTGCACATCTATCATTCCAGTGTTAATACTAAATTGTAATTATTCTGCACTATGGCCTATTTATTGCCTTACCTCCATAACTTACTACATTTGCACACACTGTATATATATTTTCTGTTGTATTTTTGACTTTATGTTTTGTTTACCCCATATGTAACTCTGTTTTGTTTTTAAATCGCACTGCTTTGCTTTATCTTGGCCAGGTCGCAGTTGTAAATGAGAACTTGTTCTCAACTGGCTTACCTGGTTAAATAAAGGTGAAAAAAATATATATTTTTAATAACATTTTTGACATGCGTTTTTCTGGATTTTGTTGTTGTTATTCTGTCTCTCACTGTTCAAATAAACCTACCATTAAAATGATAGACTGATAATTTCTTTGTCAGTGGGCAAACGTACAAAATCAGCAAGGGATCAAATACTTTTTTCCCTCACTGTATTAACTTGGGTCCAGCCTGAAGCTCCTTGAAACATTGTATCAACTATTAACTTAGTCCGGCCCAAAGCTTGTGCTAGAAAACTTGCAACATTGTATCAAATTATGTGTCCTCAGTTTCCCGACCCAGTGAGCTCGGGACAGACAGACACAAGGGATAAGAAGTAATTAGGGTTATTTTATGACGTTTCCACCAGACCAGAGCATTAATTTTTTTCTTTTCTTTTCCCTTTCATGCTGAGTGGTTATCGAAAGGGAGAGAGCTGGAAATATTTTTCTAATAGGCTACGTTGAGGAACTATTGTAATTCTCAATGGATGCAAAAACAGATTTTGTTTACTTGTTTGAGGCGAAGAAAAAATTACTTTGGGGGGGCCAAAATAAAAAAATAAAAAATAAAATGAATGCACTCACTAACTTTAAGTGGCTCTGGATAAGAGCGTCTGCTAAATGACTAAAATGTAAATGTAAATAAACATGATGGTGACCTTCTCAGGGGGTCTTCCCCTTTTACCTGTTTACATACAGAGGCATCTGGTAGTTTGATCTCGGTGTAAGATAAACCTAACTAGGGATCGGCACTCTGGGCTGTAGCCGAAGGATGTGATTTATTTTGGGCAAAAGATCTGATTTTGAAAGGTTCGAAATGCCAATTATTGGCAAAAGATGAGAATTGGGCTGCCTGTGTAAACAAAGCCTAAGTCATTCACCTGAGGACGGTATCCCATTGTTGCACTAACCTACTTATGGAAATACTTTGGTTTTGTCAAGTAAAGTGCATACATGGATGGATTACTAGAGTACACCACTAGAGTGGTAGGGTCCAGTCCACTACCTACCACACACTGGGAGAATGTTCCTCAGTGACTTGGCCGGAAGAGGAGCATTGCCTCCCTACTTTGCTGTTTACTCCGTATATCATAAAACATTTTATCAGTGTTTACATACTGACTGTAGTCTGTTCTAGGTTTGGGCTATATTTACCATTGGATCGTCTATCGTCGATGGTGATGACATTGTGGGTTTAAGCATATTTGAATTTGACTGCACCTCCGGAGTCTTGGCGGTGCACAACATTGCAGTGAGCACACAGCAGGGCGACGTGCCAAACGGCCTATTCCCTATTGGCCGTAGCCTAAATGTTCAATACATATGATGGTCGACTATTGAACGTAATGCGAGAGAACAAGGTAGATTGTAGACCGAGTGGAGATCACCAAAGCAGAGCTAAAAGTCGGATGGGGCCTAACGTGTGTTCTCTCTCCTCTCCAATGTGGGAGGATCATGGGCCTTTTAGAGCGGACACTCTGTTGTCTGGCTTATTGTTTTAACATGTGGGAGGATCATGGGCCTTTTACAGCGGACACTCTGTTGTCTGGCTTATTGTTTTAACATGTGGGAGGATCATGGGCCTTTTACAGCGGACACTCTGTTGTCTGGCTTATTGTTTTAACATGTGGGAGGATCATGGGCCTTTTACAGCGGACACTCTGTTGTCTGGCTTATTGTTTTAACATGTGGGAGGATCATGGGCCTTTTTACAGCGGACACTCTGTTGTCTGGCTTATTGTTTTAACATGTGGGAGGATCACGGGCCTTTTTACAGCGGACACTCTGTTGTCTGGCTTATTGTTTTAACATGTGGGAGGATCATGGGCCTTTTTACAGCGGACACTCTGTTGTCTGGCTTATTGTTTTAACGTGTGGGAGGATCATGGGCCTTTTACAGCGGACACTCTGTTGTCTGGCTTATTGTTTTAACGTGTGGGAGGATCATGGGCCTTTTTACAGCGGACACTCTGTTGTCTGGCTTATTGTTTTAACATGTGGGATGATCATGGGCCTTTTTACAGCGGACACTCTGTTGTCTGGCTTATTGTTTTAACATGTGGGAGGATCATGGGCCTTTTTACAGCGGACACTCTGTTGTCTGGCTTATTGTTTTAACGTGTGGGATGATCATGGGCCTTTTACAGCGGACACTCTGTTGTCTGGCTTATTGTTTTAACGTGTGGGATGATCATGGGCCTTTTACAGCGGACACTCTGTTGTCTGGCTTATTGTTTTAACATGTGGGAGGATCATGGGCCTTTTTACAGCGGACACTCTGTTGTCTGGCTTATTGTTTAAACATGTGGGATGATCATGGACCTTTTTACAGCGGACACTCTGTTGTCTGGCTTATTGTTTTAACATGTGGGATGATCATGGGCCTTTTACAGCGGACACTCTGTTGTCTGGCTTATTGTTTTAACATGTGGGATGATCATGGACCTTTTTACAGCGGACACTCTGTTGTCTGGCTTATTGTTTTAACATGTGGGAGGATCATGGGCCTTTTTACAGCGGACACTCTGTTGTCTGGCTTATTGTTTTAACATGTGGGATGATCATGGGCCTTTTACAGCGGACACTCTGTTGTCTGGCTTATTGTTTTAACATGTGGGATGATCATGGACCTTTTTACAGCGGACACTCTGTTGTCTGGCTTATTGTTTTAACATGTGGGATGATCATGGGCCTTTTACAGCGGACACTCTGTTGTCTGGCTTATTGTTTTAACATATTAATTTCCCTTTTTCTCCCCATTTTTCAATTTGAACGTGACTTGTTGGCCTAGGTATACCGTACTCTACTCTATAAGCCTAACAGAGTTCCATCTCAAAGCTGTTTACGAAGAGCCTAAATAGAAACATAGTATAGTAATAATGAGAGAGAGAACAAACAAATCAGATGGACTAATCGAATAGAAAGTTTAAACAAACCTGGTACATTTCTGCTTTACAGGACCAAAGTCTAAAATCAGAGAATCCCTCCTTTCAAACCAAGCAGCCAATAATATAGGCCCTACACATAGGCTAATGTCAATAAAAGTTACGGTAAATGTTACTTTGTTAAAGTTAAATTTATAAACTAATATTTATAATGTTGTCAGTTTTTTAAAATACATTTCCTTGAATTGCGCAACAGGCAATTGGGCATAAACTCCCAAAGCAGCACTTTCAATAAACGGGAACAAAAAATAAATGATGAGTCGGCGTTGTCGCACAAACAATTTAATTTTCAATAGCTTACAAATTGTGCATTTATATACACTACCAGTCAAAAGTTTGGACACACCTACTCATTCAAGGGTTTTTCTTTATTTTGACTATTTTTTACATTGTAGAATAATAGTGAAGACATAAACTATTAAATAACATGTATGGAATCATGTAGTAACCAAAAAAGTGTTAAACAAATCCAAATATATTTGATATTTGAGGTTCTTCAAATAGCCAACCTTTGCTTGATTTGTTTAACACTTTTTTGGTTACTACATGATTCCATATGTGTTATTTAATAGTTTTGATGTCTTCACTATTATTCTACAATGTAGAAAATAGTCGAAATAAAGAAAAACCCTTGAATGAGTAGGCGTGTCCAACGACAATCAGATAAAACAAATTAATATTTAGCCTATAACGTTCCTTATAACACTTGAATGAACATGGCTCATAGGGTAAGAGTTGAATACCCCTGGTCCTATGCTATCGGCTGTGGATCTCATAGGGTAAGAGTTGAATACCCCTGGTGCTATCCTGTAGGCTGTGTGGATCTCATAGGGTAAGAGTTGAATACCCCTGGTGCTATGCTATAGGCTGTGTGGATCTCATAGGGTAAGAGTTGAATACCCCTGGTGCTATCCTATCGGCTGTGTGGATCTCATAGGGTAAGAGTTGAATACCCCTGGTGCTATCCTATAGGCTGTGTGGATCTCATAGGGTAAGAGTTGAATACCCCTGGTGCTATCCTATCGGCTGTGTGGATCTCATAGGGTAAGAGTTGAATACCCCTGGTGCTATCCTATAGGCTGTGGATCTCATAGGGTAAGAGTTGAATACCCCTGGTGCTATCCTATCGGCTGTGGATCTCATAGGGTAAGAGTTGAATACCCCTGGTCCTATCCTATAGGCTGTGGATCTCATAGGGTAAGAGTTGAATACCCCTGGTGCTATCCTATAGGCTGTGGATCTCATAGGGTAAGAGTTGAATACCCCTGGTGCTATCCTATAGGCTGTGGATCTCATAGGGTAAGAGTTGAATACCCCTGGTGCTATCCTATAGGCTGTGGATCTCATAGGGTAAGAGTTGAATACCCCTGGTGCTATCCTATAGGCTGTGTTTCCAATAAGATGCATCTGTATTTTAAAATAGGCTACATTTAAAATGTAAGTGTAATTAGGAACCATTTGGTCTAGTGTACTCCTGAGTGGCGCAGTGGTCTAAGGCATCGCAGTGCTAACTGTGCCACTAGAGATCCTGGTTCGAATCCAGGCTCTGTCGCAGCCGGCCGCGACCGGGAGGCCCATGGGGCGGCGCACAATTGGCCCAGCGTCGTCCAGGGTAGTGGAGGGAATGGCCGGCAGGGATGTAGCTCAGTTGGTAGAGCAACTGAGTTGATAGAGCATGGCGTTCGCAACGCCAGGGTTGTGGCTTCGATTCCCGACTGTAAGTCGCTCTGGATAAGAGCGTCTGCTAAATGACTAAAATGTAAACTGTAAATGTAGTTGTTTTTTTACCATGTCTCAGGCCTACCTAAAGGTTTCTGGCGAGGAACAGCAGCATGTTGACCTTTTCTGCCCCAGAGTAGCGACCTCCGCAGGATGATGGACTAGTAACTGTTGACTGAGGTCCTTTTCTGCCCCAGAGTAGCGAACTCCGCAGGATGATGGACTAGTAACTGTTGACTGAGGTCCTTTTCTGCCCCAGAGTAGCGAACTCCGCAGGATGATGGACTAGTAACTGTTGACTGAGGTCCTTTTCTGCCCCAGAGTAGCGAACTCCGCAGGATGATGGACTAGTAACTGTTGACTGAGGTCCTTTTCTGCCCCAGAGTAGCGAACTCCGCAGGATGATGGACTAGTAACTGTTGACTGAGGTCCTTTTCTGCCCCAGAGTAGCGACCTCCGCAGGGTGATGGACTAGTAACTGTCTGAGGTTTGTAAAATATAACAATAGCATAATTGTCTACCCACAATGCATGACTGGATTAGGTTGCACATAAAAAAATATTTTCAATGTCATGAAAAGATTATGAAACGTATTTCTTGAATACCATCTCAGTAGTCAATACACTTTTTTTAATAAAGCATTGTGAATGACTTTTATAAGATTATTAAAATAAATGATATTGCGTGACGCCACGGAAAACATTGTTGCGACCAATGTCCCATAGTCTGGCTTGTATTCAGTTCAGGTACAGAACACTCAGTAATGCTGTACACAGATGGAATGTATACGAAGGCCCAACTGGTCGGCTTCCGCTTGGGAAACCCAACGTCTTCACCATTAGACCAAGTGGCCCAACTGGTCGGCTTCCGCTTGGTAAACCAACGTCTTCACCATTAGACCAAGTGGCCCAACTGGTCGGCTTCCGCTTGGGAAACCCAACGTCTTCACCATTAGACCAAGTGGCCCAACTGGTCGGCTTCCGCTTGGGAAACCCAACGTCTTCACCATTAGACCAAGTGGCCTAACTGGTCGGCTTCCGCTTGGGAAACCAACGTCTTCACCATTAGACCAAGTGGCCCAACTGGTCGGCTTCCGCTTGGGAAACCCAACGTCTTCACCATTAGACCAAGTGGCCCAACTGGTCGGCTTCCGCTTGGGAAACCCAACGTCTTCACCATTAGACCAAGTGGCCCAACTGGTCGGCTTCCGCTTGGGAAACCAACGTCTTCACCATTAGACCAAGTGGCCTAACTGGTCGGCTTCCGCTTGGGAAACCAACGTCTTCACCATTAGACCAAGTGGCCCAACTGGTCGGCTTCCGCTTGGGAAACCCAACGTCTTCACCATTAGACCAAGTGGCCCAACTGGTCGGCTTCCGCTTGGGAAACCCAACGTCTTCACCATTAGACCAAGTGGCCCAACTGGTCGGCTTCCGCTTGGGAAACCAACGTCTTCACCATTAGACCAAGTGGCCCAACTGGTCGGCTTCCGCTTGGAAAACCCAACGTCTTCACCATTAGACCAAGTGGCCTAACTGGTCGGCTTCCGCTTGGGAAACCCAACGTCTTCACCATTAGACCAAGTGGCCTAACTGGTCGGCTTCCGCTTGGGAAACCAACGTCTTCACCATTAGACCAAGTGGGAATTCTCTTTTGGGCCTTGGGTGACACTGGTTTTTATGTTGCAGGCAGGGTTTTACCTCACCATGAAAGCGTGACTCTCTAAATCATCTCCGCTACATATACAGTTGGCTACGAAGAATGTATGTGTTCTACAATCTACCAAACGTATTTCTATTTGAACCGTCAAGGTTACATATTGTATTTCTGACTATACAACTGAAGGAGAATAACTCCTTGCTGAAGATGAAAGGCCTTGTTTTGATCAATCTATCTGAACAAGTCTCCAAACATGTCAGCTGTCTCTGTGCAAGAAGAATCATCTGTTCTACATGATGTATATCTATCTGAACCGTCAGAAGAATCATCTGTTCTACATGATATATATCTATCTGAACCGTCAGAAGAATCATCTGTTCTACATGATATATATATCTATCTGAACCGTCAGAAGAATAATCTGTTCTACATGATGTATATCTATCTGAACCGTCAGAAGAATCATCTGTTCTACATGATATATATCTATCTGAACCGTCAGAAGAATCATCTGTTCTACATGATGTATATCTATCTGAACCATCAGAAGAATCATCTGTTCTACATGATATATATCTATCTGAACCGTCAGAAGAATCATCTGTTCTACATGATGTATATCTATGTGGAACTCCTGGCCAGCTGTCTGTTTGAGACCACGTTCATGTCATTTGGACTTATTTATTCATTGATGTAAACTCAGCAAAAAAAGACATGTCCTCTCACTGTCAACTGCGTTTATTTTCAGCTAACTTAACACATAAATATTTGTATGAACATAAGATTCAACCACTGAGACAAACTGAACAAGTTCCACAGACATGTGACTAACAGAAATTGACTAATGTGTCCCTGAACAAGGGGGGGGTCAAAATCAAAAGTAACAGTCAGTATCTGGTGTGGCCACCAGCTGCATTAAGTACAGCAGTGCATCTCCTCCTCATGAACTGCACCAGATTTGTCAGTTCTTGCTGTGAGATGTTACCCCACTCTTCCACCAAGGCACCTGCAAGTTCCCGGACATTTCTGGGGGGAATGGCCCTAGCCCTCACCCGCCGATCCAGCAGGTCCCAGACGTGCTCAATGGGATTGAGATCCGGGCTCTTCGCTGGCCATGGCAGAACACTGACATTCCTGTCTTGCAGGAAATCACGCACAAAACGAGCAGTATGGCTGGTGGCATTGTCATACTGGAGGGTCATGTCAGGATGAGACTGCAGGAAGGGTACCACATGAGGGAGGAGGATGTCTTCCCTGTAACACACAGCGTTGAGATTGCCTTCAATGACAACAAGCTCAGTCCGATGATGCTGTGACACACCGCCCCAGACCATGACGGACCCTCCACCTCGATCCCGCTCCAGAGTACAGGCCTCGGTGTAACGCTCATTCCTTCGATGATAAACGCGAATCCGACCATCACCCCTGGTGAGACAAAACCGCGACTCGTCAATGAAGAGCACTTTTTGCCAGTCCTGTCTGGTCCAGAGACGGTGGGTTTGTGCCCATAGGCAACGTTGTTGCCAGTGATGTCTGGTGAGGACCTGCCTTACAACAGGCCTACAAGACCTCAGTCCAGCCTCTCTCAGCCTATTGCGGACAGTCTGAGCACTGATGGAGGGATTTTGCGTTCCTGGTGTAACTCGGGCAGTTGTTGTTGCCATCCTGTACCTGTCCCACAGGTGTCATGTTCGGATGTACCGATCCTGTGCAGGTGTTACACGTGGTCTGCCACTGCGAGGACGATCAGCTGTCTGTCCTGTCTCCCTGTAGTGCTGTCTTAGGCGTCTCACAGTACGGACATTGCAATTTATTGCCCTGGCCACATCTGCAGTCCTCATGCCTCCTTGCAGCATGCCTAAGGCACGTTCACGCAGATGAGCAGGGACCCTGGGCATCTTTCTTTTGGTGTTTTTCAGTCAGGAGAAAGGCCTCTTTAGCGTTCTAAGTTTTCATAACTGTGACCTTAATTGCCTACCGTCTGTCAGCTGTTAGTGTCTTAACGACTGTTCCACAGGTGCATGTTCATTAATTGTTTATGGTTCATTGAATAAGCATGGGAAACAGTGTTTAAACCCTTTACAATGAAGATCTGTGAAGTTATTTAGATTTTTACGAATTATCTTTGAAAGACAGGGTCCTGAAAAGGGGACGTTTCTGTTTTTTTGCTGAGTTGAGTTGTAAGCTGCTCGGAGTAAGTGAAGTCATGCTGTCCTTCTCACTGTGATGACGAACACCAAGCGGTCATTTCCTGTGATATTTAGTTGTTACTACTACGCATGAAGGAAAGAAACTCAAGTAGCTTTACTCACACTCATTCACAGACAACATAAGCCTACATGTTCCTCTTTGAGGTTTTGCACACATGCATTATGTCTCGTTAGGGAAAGCCCCCAAAACTGATTTCAGTTTTTTACTGTTTCACCCCGCTCAGGTCAATTAGCATAATGCCTATTTTAGAACCTTGACGGCCATATCGCTATTCCTCCGTATTCTAATCTAAGCCTTATAACACACTATTATGTACGTTTTGTCAAACAACAACCAGGTTATTATGAACCAAGACGCTGAATAGCATTCGGTTGCAGACGGTTTGTATGGCCTACTTCACACACTACTCGGAGCGCAGAACTAGTCGACGGACACAGATGTCTTACTCAAATTCTCTGAGAGACACCTTTTTCAAAACCTCAATGATTGTACAGAACTGAACGAGAGGAATTGGCTGATCTCCAGGGAGTTTGCTTTGGACAGTTGTTTGAAAGTCTCGCATAACATCACTCCCCTTTTAGTTACAGCAGTTCAGTTGGACAACACACACACACACACACACACGTTTGGTGCCCACAAGGACAGTAAAACAAACGTTTGATTCCCATTCAAAATCCTATTTTTCTTAACCCCTTACACTAATTGTAAGCCGCCTAAAATAGCCTTTTCCCATGTGGGGACCGGAGAAATGGCCTTTCCTAGTTTTACCATCCTTGTGAGGACTAATGGTCCAACCACACACACACACACACACACATCACTCAGAGAGAGAGGAGTGTGTTTGGCTCAATGCAGCAGAGTGTGAATGAGGTTGTGAAACTGAAAGTGTTATGATATGAAGTGTCTGCACTATTGTCTGTCTGTCTGTCTGTCTGTCTGTCTGTCTGTCTGTCTGTCTGTCTGTCTGTCTGTCTGTCTGTCTGTCTGTCTGTCTGTCTGTCTGTCTGTCTGTCTGTCTGTCTGTCTGTCTGTCTGTCTGTCTGTCTGTCTGTCTGTCTGTCTGTCTGTCTGTCTGTCTGTCTGTCTGTCTGTCTGTCTGTCTGTCTGTCTGTCTGTCTGTCTGTCTGTCTGTCTGTCTGTCTGTCTGTCTGTCTGTCTGTCTGTCTGTCTGTCTGTCTGTCTGTCTGTCTGTCTGTCTGTCTGTCTGTCTGTCTGTCTGTCTGTCTGTCTGTCTGTCTGTCTGTCTGTCTGTCTGTCTGTCTGTCTGTCTGTCTGTCTGTCTGTCTGTCTGTCTGTCTGTCTGTCTGTCTGTCTGTCTGTCTGTCTGTCTGTCTGTCTGTCTGTCTGTCTGTCTGTCTGTCTGTCTGTCTGTCTGTCTGTCTGTCTGTCTGTCTGTCTGTCTGTCTGTCTGTCTGTCTGTCTGTCTGTCTGTCTGTCTGTCTGTCTGTCTGTCTGTCTGTCTGTCTGTCTGTCTGTCTGTCTGTCTGTCTGTCTGTCTGTCTGTCTGTCTGTCTGTCTGTCTGTCTGTCTGTCTGTCTGTCTGTCTGTCTGTCTGTCTGTCTGTCTGTCTGTCTGTCTGTCTGTCTGTCTGTCTGTCTGTCTGTCTGTCTGTCTGTCTGTCTGTCTGTCTGTCTGTCTGTCTGTCTGTCTGTCTGTCTGTCTGTCTGTCTGTCTGTCTGTCTGTCTGTCTGTCTGTCTGTCTGTCTGTCTGTCTGTCTGTCTGTCTGTCTGTCTGTCTGTCTGTCTGTCTGTCTGTCTGTCTGTCTGTCTGTCTGTCTGTCTGTCTGTCTGTCTGTCTGTCTGTCTGTCTGTCTGTCTGTCTGTCTGTCTGTCTGTCTGTCTGTCTGTCTGTCTGTCTGTCTGTCTGTCTGTCTGTCTGTCTGTCTGTCTGTCTGTCTGTCTGTCTGTCTGTCTGTCTGTCTGTCTGTCTGTCTGTGCGTGCGTGCGCAGTGTGTCTGTCTGTCTGTCTGTCTGTCTGTCTGTCTGTCTGTGCGTGCGTGCGCAGTGTGTCTGTCTGTCTGTCTGTCTGTCTGTCTGTGCGTGCGTGCGCAGTGTGTCTGTCTGTCTGTCTGTCTGTCTGTCTGTGCGTGCGTGCGCAGTGTGTCTGTCTGTCTGTCTGTCTGTGCGTGCGTGCGCAGTGTGTCTGTCTGTGTGTGTGAGCGGTATCACTCTGCAATTTTGTCCGTAGCTTATGCCTGCCCATACCATAACCCCACCGCCACCATGGGGGACTCTGTTCACAAGGGTGGCTATTTGAAGAATCTCAAATATATAAAATATATTTTCATTTGTTTAACACTTTTTTGTTTACTACATTATTTCATAGTTTTGATGTCTTCACTATTATTCTACAATGTAGAAAATAGTAAAAATAAAGAAAAACCCTGGAATGAGTAGGTCTGTCCAAACTTTTGACTTTGTGTGTGTGTGTGTGTACACTACCATTCAAACGTTTGGGGTCCTTGTTTTCGAAAGAAAAGCAATTTTTTTTGTCCATTTTAAAATAACATAATTGATCAGAAATACAGTGTAGACATTGTTAATGTTGTAAATGGCTATTGTAGCTGGAAACGGCTGATTTTTAATGGAATATCTACATAGGCGTACAGAGGCCCATTATCAGCAACCATCAGTCCTCTGTTCCAATGGCACGTTGTGTTTGCTAATCCATGTTTATCATTTTAAAAGGCTAATTGATCATTAGAAAACCCTTTTGCAATTATGTTAGCACAGCTGAAAACTGTTGTGCTGATTAAAGAAGCAATAAAACTGGCCTTCTTGAGACTAGTTGAGTATCTGGAGCATCAGCAATTGTGGGTTCGATTACAGGATCAAAATGGCCAGAAACAAAGAACTTTCTTCTGAAACTCGTCAGTCTATTCTTGTTCTGAGAAATGAAGGCTATTCCATGCGAGAAATTGGCAAGAAACTGAAGATCTCGTACAATGCTGTGTACTACTCCCTACACAATGTAACTCCAAGTCAATCACACTTCTGTGAAATCAAACTGTCCACTTAGGAAGCAACACTGATTGACAATACATTTCACATGCTGTTGTGCAAATGGAATAGACAACAGGTGGAAATTATAGGCAACGCCTGGGCATTTTTTTATGAAGCTGCCAGTTGAGGACCTGTGAGGCGTCCTTTCATTTTATGTTTTCTTTTCAGTTGGATTAAAGGCAAAGCCCCCTGTACTGTTGCCTACGGCCTATATTGATGACCAAAGTACACAATTAGGGCCTAGTGGTTTAAAAAATATATAGCTTTTTGATTTAATGCACTTTGTGCTGTATTATGTAGTTGGTCAGATCTACATCTGGCGTCACTCTCAGCCTGTCTGTTCGATCCATGTCTGTCGTCCCAAATGGCAACCTGTTCCATATCCAGTGCACTACTTTTGACAAGGGCCCAACGAGCACTGTATAGGGTGCCATTTTGGACATAGCCTCTCTCTTTCACGCCCATGTTGCTGCCTCTACATGTGTGGATTACTGGCCACATGTTAAAGTATAGTGTGTGTGCGTGCTTTTCTGTGTGTGTTTTTCTCTGTGTGTGTGTGTGTGTGTGTGTGTGTGTGTATACGCTGAGTGTGTATGCGTCAGGCGGGCGTCCGTGACGGTTGGGCTTGTTCCTCCTCCCTTATCCACTCCACCCTCCCCTTCTCTCCTCCAACCTCCCCTCGTCTCTCCTCCACCCTCCCCCTCCTCCACCCTCCCCCTCTTCTCCCCCTTCCTCTCCTCCCCCTTCCTCTCCTCCCCCTTCCTCTCCTCCACTCCTCCCCCTTCCTCCCCTCTTCTCTCCCCCCCGCCTCTCAGTAATCAGGCTTTTACTCCTGCCTCCATCCTACTGCTCTACATGGGGTCTGACGAGGGGTGGGGGGGGGGGGGGGGTCTGACGGGAGCGTTTGTGAAGAGACCTACCCCATTTTACTCTGACAGTCAGCACAGGCTAAAAGCGAACGCACACACTTCCAGCAGCATACAGACTTCTATCCACGTGACATGCTGTTTAGTCTAATGCAGTGTAGTGTCTCATTCAGCGCATTACAGTGTAGTGTCTCATTCAGCGTATTACAGTGTAGTGTCTCATTCAGCGTATTACAGTGTAGTGTCTCATTCAGCGTATTACAGTGTAGTGTCTCATTCAGCGCATTACAGTGTAGTGTCTCATTCAGCGTATTACAGTGTGGTGTCTCATTCAGCGCATTACAGTGTAGTGTCTCATTCAGCGTATTACAGTGTAGTGTCTCATTCAGCGTATTACAGTGTGGTGTCACCAGTGTGAAGTTCATAGGAGCATGTCTCTAATGAAAGCTGAATCTCTATAATTATTTTTTATTAAGGCATCTATATGTTTTTCAGCCATTTTCCATCCACAAAATTAGCAATAAGCAAATGCTTTGATTTCTGGTCAAACAGATGGAAAAGTGTTCTTCAGAAAACATCTACCAGGAAAAAAAGTGTTAAGATATTAGAAATACATCAAAACACAATGTTGAAGTTAAGACCCCTGGCAACTAATATCAACACTTATATTTCGTTTTGGAGAAATTGTTCTGTCTTCTGTAAGTTTAATAAACATTGCCTTTTGCCTTGAAATTCCATTACCAAAAACCCACATCTTTAAGATATTTTCTAATTTCTCTCCCTTATGAGGGAGGATAATGAAAGTTCACAGAAGTAACAAGTCAAGGTAGACTTATCAATTTGTGTTTTCACTGATCTAAATGTTGTTTATGAATTAAATGATTTTAAAACTCGAAAATCAGTTACCAAATTGCTAATGGAATTTTCAAAAAATCCGTATTGGAATTTCTGCAATTGAATTGGCTACAATGGGAAATCATAGTTGTCACAAAAACCACAGTTGGGTTCACAAGTTTGGACAGCACAGTAGAGCACAGGACCCAGTAGAGCGCAGGACCCAGTAGAGCACAGGACCCAGTAGAGCGCAGGACCCAGTAGAGCGCAGGACCCAGTAGAGCGCAGGACCCAGTAGAGCGCAGGACCCAGTAGAGCGCAGTATGATAATGGCGCGGACAGAGAGGGCTGCCTCGCTTCTGGTCCTTAGGAAACTTTGCAGTGTTTTTTTTTGTATGTATTATTTCTCACAAGCGTTTCGCTACACTCGCAATAACATCTGCTAACCATGTGTATGTGACCAATACATTTGATTTGAGTACAGGACACAGTATTGTATACTCTAATGTACTGTGCTGTACTTTGATGTCCAAACTTGTGAAACGTAGACTTCTAAGATTGGTTCAGATTTGGTCCGGACCAACCAGAATTGGTCTTGTTTGTGGGCATTTAAAATAAGAATGTAGAACAATACCCAAATATGCGAAGGAGGATATTCCAGATTTCTACTTTTTGTGTTCCTATTCAGGATACATAAAGAGAATGACTTTCATATCCATCATTATGCATTTCTGTATAGTACAGATCAGGGACCCATGATGAAATGTAGCTCCTGAGTGGCGCAGTGGTCTAAGGCACTGCATCGCAGTGCTAACTGTGCCACTAGAGATCCTGGTTCGAATCCAGGCTCTGTCGCAGCCGGCCGCGACCGGGAGACTCATGGGCGGCGCACAATTGGCCCAGCGTCTTCCAGGATAGGGGAGGGAATGGCCGGCAGGGAGGTAGCTCAGTTGATAGAGCATGGCGTTTGCAACGCCAGGGTTGTGGGTTCGATTCCCATGGGGGGCCAGTATATTTAAAAAAAAAAAAAATACAAAAACAACAGAAAAATATAAAAAAAAAAATACAAAAGAAAACATTGAAAAAAAAAAAATAATAATAATGTATTCACTAACTGTAAGTCGCTCTGGATGAGTGTCTGCTAAAATGACTAAAATGTAAAATGAAATTCCGTTACCGCAATTCCGTTACCGAGTGTAAATCCACTTCACTTACTGTAGTTCAATAACCAAAATATATCTATTTTTTTTACGTCAATGTGCCATATCATACATAGCTTCCATTCTTTCTACATCGTTGACTCTTTATTCGGAGCAAAATATTTAATTTTTTTTTTTTTTTTTTTATAATGTGGACACACAAAACTGAGGGCGATTTCACATAAATTCTGTTAATAAAACTTTGCATCTGCACAGTTCTTCCAGTATGTTAATAATAATTAATAAGTGTGTTTTTGTTAAATTTTCTGTGTAAATGTAATAGAAGTAGTAGTTGTATGGTTTGTTAAACTTAGAAAATGTTTTTTGTTTGGCAAATATATACATTTTAAGTGAATCGGAGTCTCCGCGCAATTCCGTTACCATGGAATAGTACAGCTGCATACTCCTGTTAGGGCCATGGAATAGTACAGCTGCATACTCCTGTTAGGGCCATGGAATAGTACAGCTGCATACTCCTGTTAGGGCCATGGAATAGTACAGCTGCATACTCCTGTTAGGGCCATGGAATAGTACAGCTGCATACTCCTGTTAGGGCCATGGAATAGTACAGCTGCATACTCCTGTTAGGGCCATGGAATAGTACAGCTGCATACTCCTGTTAGGGCCATGGAATAGTACAGCTGCATACTCCTGTTAGGGCCATGGAATAGTACAGCTGCATACTCCTGTTAGGGCCATGGAATAGTACAGCTGCATACTCCTGTTAGGGCCATGGAATAGTACAGCTGCATACTCCTGTTAGGGCCATGGAATAGTACAGCTGCATACTCCTGTTAGGGCCATGGAATAGTACAGCTGCATACTCCTGTTGGGGCCATGGAATAGTACAGCTGCATACTCCTGTTAGGGCCATGGAATAGTACAGCTGCATACTCCTGTTAGGGCCATGGAATAGTACAGCTGCATACTCCTGTTAGGGCCATGGAATAGTACAGCTGCATACTCCTGTTAGGGCCATGGAATAGTACAGCTGCATACTCCTGTTAGGGCCATGGAATAGTACAGCTGCATACTCCTGTTAGGGCCATGGAATAGTACAGCTGCATACTCCTGTTAGGGCCATGGAATAGTACAGCTGCATACTCCTGTTAGGGCCATGGAATAGTACAGCTGCATACTCCTGTTAGGGCCATGGAATAGTACAGCTGCATACTCCTGTTAGGGCTGGCCGAGATGGCCAAAATATAATATCACCGTATTTTTTACGTTACGACTGTATTAGACAGTATTTTATGTTTTTGAATAATACAATTTCTAAATTTGCTTTATGAGTATTGCGTGACCCTACAGTGGCTCATAATAATATTGCATATGTACAGTGATATATATATATATATATATATATATGCCATTTAGCAGATATTGCATATCAGTTTCAAACCATTATTATACAGTTGAAGTCGGAAGTTTACATACACCTTAGCCAAATACATTTAAACTCAGTTTTTCACAATTCCTGACATTTAATCCTAGTAAAAATTCCCTGTCTTAGGTCAGTTAGGATCACCACTTATAATAGTAGAGAGAATTATTTATTTAAGCTTTTATTTCTTTCATCACATTCCCAGTGGGTCAAAAGTTTACATACACTCAATTAGTATTTGGTAGCATTGCCTTTTTAAATTGTTTAACTTTTGGTCAAACGTTTCCGGTAGCCTTACACAAGCTTCCCACAATAAGTTGGGTGAATTTAGGCCCATTCCTCCTGACAGAGCTGATGTAACTGTGTACATGGTGGGCCACGGGGGGCCAATATGAAGAAGAAGAAAAAATGTGTGCACTCACTAACTGTAAGTCGCTCTGGATAAGAGCGTCTGCTAAATGACTAAAATCTAAATGTAACTGAGTCAGGTTTGTAGGCCTCCTTGCTCGCACACGCTTTTTCAGTTCTGCCCACAAATGTTCTATAGGATTGAGGTCAGGGCTTTGTGATGGCAACTCCAATACCCTGACTTTGTTGTCTTAAAGCCATTTTGCCACAACTTTGGAAGTATGCTTGGGGTCATTGTCCATTTGGAAGACCCATTTGCGACCAAGCTTTAACGTCCTGACTGATGTCTTAAGATGTTGCTTCAATATATCCACATAATTTTCCTTCCTCATGATGCCATCTATTTTGTGAAGTGCACCAGTCCCTCCAGCAGCAAAGCACCCCCACAGCATGATGCTGCCACCCCCGTGCTTCATGGTTGGGATGGTGTTCTTCGGCTTGCAAGCAACCCCCTTTTTCCTCCAAACATAACGATGGTCATTATGGCCAAATAGTTCTATTTTTGTTTCATCAGACCAGAGGACATTTCTCCAAAAAGGACAATCTTTGTCCCCATGTGTAGTTGCAAACCGTAGTCTGGCTTTTTTATGGCGGTTTTGGAGCAGTGGCTTCTTCCTTGCTGAGCGGCCTTTCAGGTTATGTCGATATAGGACTCGTTTTACTGTGGATATAGATACTTTTGTACCTGTTTCCTCCAGCATCTTCACAAGGTCTTTTGCTGTTGTTCTGGGATTGATTTGCACTTTTCACACCAAAGTACGTTCATCTCTAGGAGACAGAACGCGTCTCCTTCCTGAGCGGTATGACGGCTGCATGGTCCCATGGTGTTTATACTTGCGTACTATTGTTTGTACAGATTAACGTGATACCTTCAGGCGTTTGGAAATTGCTCCCAAGGATGAACCAGACTTGTGGAGGTCTACTAATTCTTTTCTGAGGTCTTGGCTGATTTCTTATGATTTTCCCATGATGTCAAGCAAAGAGGCACTGAGATTGAAGGTAGGCCTTGAAATACATCCACAGGTACACCTTCAATTTACTCAAATTATGTCAATTAGCCTATCAGAAGCTTCTAAAGCCATGACATCATTTTCTGGAATTTTCTAAGCTGTTTAAAGGCACAGTGTATGTAAACTTCTGACCCACTGGAATTGTGATACAGTGAATTATAAGTGAAATAATCTTTCTGTAAACAATTGTTGGAAAAATGACTTGTGTCATGCACAAAGTAGATGTCCTAACCGACTTGCCAAAACTATAGTTTGTTAATAAGAAATTTGTGGAGTGGTTGAAAAACAAGTTTTAATGACTCCAACCTAAGTGTATGTAAACGTCTGACTTCAGCTGTACATTCTAAGTGATTTCAATGGGTCTGTCTCCATTCTGATTTGTTTTATACTGTTCAATTCGACTTCAACCTAAAATAATTTCCTGTATTTCCATCAATTTCTGCATTTCCTGTATTTTACTCATTTGAGATCATTTCCACACTGCCACGTAGGGCCACACGATATGGACCAAGAAACTAGGCCTTTAACCTAATGTTGCAATTGCCATTTTGACTTGCGATTTAGATCAAAACACTTGGGTGAACTGTTGGAATCATGAAAATACAATATATTCTAATTCTATAGTTAGAATATAAATACTAGTAGGCACTTTGAATACAGTGTTGTTTGACATGACGACAAATGAAAATCCCAGGGAGGAGTTATTGTGACAGGGTAGGAACCAAAGTGATGGTCACTGTTTCCTATGGGACCCTATAATATTTGGTTACATTAAATGTTTCTTCATGTAGCCGACATTCATGCTTTGCCTATTCCTCTCTGATTTTAGAAGATACCGTTGCACAAACAACATGCATATTTAGGCTTACACAATCACTGGTATCAGGCTGTATTAGCTAGCTAGCTACTTTTGCTCTGATTCAATACATTTATTAGCTTGCTAGCCTGCTAACTAGTGATTAGCATTAGCGGCTAACACGATTTAGCTTAAAAAGTTAAAGGGGGATACCTAGTCAGTTGTACAACGGAATGCGTTCGACTGAAATGTGTCTTCCGCATTTAACCCAACCACTTGAACTTGCTAAGACAAAGAAGCTGTTTGCAGACGTAAGAAACGCATACTAGTAGTGTAATTATAGAACGCTTGTGGATTTATATTAAGAAGCAAAGTGGAAACAACATCGTTGTCATCAACATTGTTGCATGTGCTGCGTTGACCATGCAGACTGAACGCGAGTGTGTCGTGGTCTAGCAACAACACCGTGAGTGACGTGGCGGGGCTAGGTCTGTGTGGAGATCGGAGAGGGATGACTCGAGTAGCGGTGGAAACTATACAAATGGACGTTACACACGTCATATCACATTTAACAAACCGAACATTTGAAATACCGTTGTAGAAGGTAAAGTAAAAACCCAAATCGGTTCCTGCATCAATACCTAGTAAAAAAAAAATATATATATATAAATATATTGTAGCGACCCGCACAGACAGCTGTGTGTTATGTGTTAGGCTAGTAGATGGTTGTGTTGTACCTACCAGTACCCAGTGTTCGCGGGGTCCGACATGTCAATCAACCTGCTATCTGCCAATCACGGGAATGCCTGGAATGTTCTGATGCCGGGCATCCTGGCGGTTGGCGGAGTGGCGTGGAGGGGGGTTGGGCAGGGGGGATGGAGCATTGGAAGTTAAGACCAGGTTTAGCCTTTGTTCTCTCTCTCTTTACGTCTGGGCTTCACAAGAGAAGGTCACGATTGGCTTGTGGGTTATCTTTCATTTATTTGGCGTGGGCTACGGCCAAACAGTAGCCTGTGTAAAGTTGGTTTAATAAACCGTCCATTCGTAAACTCAATCCTCTGTCTGGACAGTTGTTCTTTTATGATCTAGTCGGGTCATCACAATATATATAAGACTCCTTATCAGCTGGCTACCTATATTAACTAGGCTTCTTTTCATTTAAAAGTTTCAATTCGCTAGTCTGAAAAGTCCGTATAGCCTTCTCCCCGCTAGAATGAACGATATGCATCTTCTAGTGATCTATTCATAGGACAGGTGCCTGTCAGTCTCAAAGCCAGCGATGACAGGAAAACAGCTGGTTTGTCAGTCTGCTGTCTGTCCCGCCTCTCGGTAACTGGGTTATTTGTGTGCTGTCGTTGGCTGTGCTCTAATTTTCTTTTCACGGAGGAGTGAGAGCATGATGCTTCTTCATCGTCTGCTGTGAGTGAATTTACACGTCCCATGTAATGTAAGTGGTAACGATGAGATGTAGTCACAGTGTCGACATGGGCTTCAGATCCTAGGAAAATACACACAAGATCTTTTGGTTTACTGTCCCGACGAGATACCATGGACCATATGACTACGTTGTACGGTTTATGACTACGTTGTACGGTTTATGAATTGCAAAGGGAGATTTAGGAGATTGACTTTATTCAGTCAGTTCGACACCTTTTCTAAACTAGTCAACATTTTGCCGTTCGTTCGTAAATCAAAGCACGGTAAATAGCCTTTACGCCCAGACTCTGTGGCCTAATGAAACACGCAAAAGAAAATGTGCCGACGGTATGATTTTCAATGCGTTTAAAAATGTAAACATTTGTGGAGGTGCATGCTACGCCACTGCTTACAACTATAAGTTAAGTATAAATCTAAGATGTGTCAAATGTATATCCAGCTGTGCATTTGGTTTGCCAACTTGCTAAGTAGCTAGATGTCAAGATCAAGCTTCTTGGTTACAGCAGAGACATTCAATCCCCTCCTGGATCAAGATCCCTGTTGTCTAAACAGTTTTGTGCTTCAGAAATACATGACAAATAATAGTGCTCCTCGTGTGCACAGAAACGGTATGAAAGTCTGGATACCGCCAAACCCTATTGGTCAGTGTCGCCTAGTGATGGTTTGTTTTCTTTTAGGTGAACAGAATCGCATCGGTGAAAACTGATTACTACTGACTTCTGGCGACTATCTGCAGATAAATTATGAAAACATTCGATGAAGATGTTGAATCCTTACTTCAGGAACAATTAGGTGGTGGAGAGAGAGAGAGACTCATTCTGGTCCAAAATATGATAAAAGGAAACAGATTTGAATTTTTTTTTTTTTTTTTTTTGTCATTTAGCAGACGCTCTTATCCAGAGCGACTTACATGAAAGTTATAAAAGCTAATATCGTGATACTTATATGGTAGTATTAAAGATATTGATATACTGTACGCCTACTGATTTTTTGATTAAAGTGTCAACAATGGAGTAGTCAACTGCTGCTTTCTGTTTAGCAAAGACCATGTTTAACACCTGCTTCATTCTTCAATCATACCTATAGGTCTATTCATGGTCACCTGACATTGTGCATATCCCCACTTCTATACAATCTGCATGGGGTCTAGGGGTCTGTATTGTTTCTCAACAGGGAATCCATGTTTACTTGACAGAACACAACCTTTTTTTTCTCTGGGTTTTGCCACAATAAATTAAATTGAAAGAGTAAACTAGTTTATTTGTTTTATTTTAAACAAAACAAAACACATACAAACGACAGCATACAGACGCACACAAACATCGATATCCCACCTGCCCAGACCCATCTCCAGCCCCTACATCACTCTCCGCCACTTGGCCTCAAACTGCATCATTTTGTTTCTCTCCGTGGCCCACGCACTTTCAACATTTAGATAATAAAGCATTTCACCTTTCCGTTGTGTTAACATTGGAGGATTGGTTGATTTTTTTCCAGTTTTTAAGTATACATTTTTTCAAGATTTACGACAAAAGTATCGTCCAACCCATCGGGTATCTCAATGCACACTCATATTGCCATGTTTTGAAATATGCAGACAAGACGGATCAAAAGAAAATTCAAATTCTTCCGACAGCCAACATTCTAACTCCAGCCATAACTTTTAGACTTTCCCAGCGTTCCCAGAAGATTGAGTAATTGTTAGTTTTACACTTAAATTCTACAGCGGAGTCATATCTTGTGAATTTTATCTATTGTATAATAAATTCTGTACATTAGTTTATACTGGATTATGCGAAGGTTTTCGTTAACTGTAATTTAGTTAGTTCTGTCCCAACATTCCCTCCACCTTGTACCAATATCAGTTCTTTCAAAGTCTTGGTTCCAATAGTTTATATATATATATATTTTTTAAGAGATTGTCAGTTGGATCGGCTCTCTGCAAGGTTTTGTATATCTTACCTATCATATGAACATCCTTTTCTGACTCAAATAGGATTCCCTCAAGATTGCTCTGATGTCCAAATAATTTTTTTAATCGACATTTCGTAATATTAAACTTTGAAAGTTGCATATATTTAAAAAATATCTACATTAGTCATTCCAAAATTGCTTTTTAATTCTGTCATGGAAATGTTTTTTATTTCCTGTTAACAAGTCATTTACGGTTTCCATGCGGACCAATTTATCGGTGAATTCTGAAAAGCTAATTCTGAAAAGGATTGTTAGGGAGTGATTTTGGTTCTTGTAGAATCTGTTTAATTTTCTTCCATATTGTTAGTGTTCTTAACTATGAAGCTAATGTTCTTAGCTCTATTCTTTTGAAAATAGACACGTGAAAAGATTCTGGGGATGAGCATGCGCATCTTCAATATGTACCCATTGTTCCTCTTTAGTGCATTTAACTGAGTGTACAAAACTCTATCAATGACTGACCAGGTGAATCCAGGTGAAAGCTATGATCCCTTATTGATGTCACCTGTTAAATCCACTTCAATCAGTGTAGATGAAGGGGAGGAGACGGATTAAAGAAGGATTTTTAAGCCTTGAGACATGGATTTGTGTATGTGTGCCATTCAGAGGGTGAATGGGCAAGACCAAAATATTTAAGTGCCTTTGAACGGTGTATGGTAGTAGGTGCCAGGCGCACCGGTTTGTGTAAAGAACTGCGACACTGCTGGGTTTTTCACGCTCAACAGTTTCCCGTGTGTATCAAGAGTGGTACATCACCCAAAGGACATCCAGCCAACTTGACACAACTGTGGGAAGCATTAGAGTCAACGTGGGCCAGCATCCCTGTGGAGCGCTTTCAATATTAGGAAAGTGTTCTTAATGTTTTGTACACTCAGTGTATGTCGCAAGTAAAAGCTCTGGGTGGCGAGTTGATACAATTTCAAGTCTGGAAGGTTAAAACCACCCTTTAGACTTCGGAAGATGTAAAACTTTCCATTTTATTCTATGAGTTTTATTTGCCCATATAATAAAGTCCTATGACCGAGTATCCTTTTTTTTAAAGAATGTATTCGGTAGGGTAATTGGTATTACCGAGAATAAATATAAAACCTTTTGGGAGCCATGCCATTTCTGAAGATGTTTATTCTACCTGTAAGATTTATGGTAAGATTGTTCCATTTAATTAGATCTGCTTTCAGGTTGTCGAGTAATGGGATAAAGTTGTCTTATTTTGTTTGTCACTTATAAAGCATCCTAGGTCCACTTAAAGGATTGCTGTAAATCATGAGTTATTCCTTTTTCCTGTTGCCATTATTTTGTATTTTTCCATGTAGATTTTATATCCAGAAATTTTAGTTTATTCTGAGTGTTCCACGAAAAATGTGCGCATGAAAATCATAGCTGGCACACAGATGGGTAGAAATGGAAAAGGCCGACCCCTGTGGCCTGTCAGGAGCTTAATGGCAGAATCTGCGAAGGCCAGCAGCAGCGGGAGGAAGGGGGTCGGGAGGAGGAGGAGGGTCGGGAGGAGGAGGAGGAGCGGGAGGAAGAGGGTCGGGAAGTTATTTTTTTTTCTCTCCTTCTGGTTAGGCTATCTTGATCTCTGGCTCCCTCTTTAGTAATTTGTGTCTTCATTTTAATCGCAGTGCTTAAAGCATCAGACAAGCTCAGTAGCCTACAGATAGTTGATTTTATTAACACAGAGGGTGTCTGTATAGGGGAAAAATACATGTTAAAAAATTTAGACCAATCGATTCGTCAATTATTATTATTATTTTTTTTTTTTTTGTCGGGGACAGTCCTAGTACTGTGGCCTGTCAGGAGCTTAATGGCAGAATCTGTACATATACAGATTCTGCCATTAAGCTCCTGACAGGCCACAGTACTTTCTACTCTATCACAACACATTTTACCAATCTGGGAGGTAAAGTCGTATCGAATAATTTAGATGTTTATTTTTGATGGAATCAAGGCATTAGAATGTACCAGAGGCAACCAAACTTGAGCTCGTTCTGGAATTGTTTTGGGGGGCATGCCCCACCCAGACACCCCCAACCAGAAACTCCTTGGCTGGCTACTTCTTCTATTTGGCTCGCTACTCTGTGTACTTACGGAAAACACTGTATAGTATTATTGACATCCTTACCATGGTGGTTGTTGTTGTTGTTGTTGTAGGTCCATGATGAGCGTTCTGGGCCGTTGCTGTCGTAGCTAGTCACACGGCGGGAGGGAGGGAGGGCGGCCAGGATGGCGGACTGCAACATGGCCAAACCTGGGACAGACCGAGATGGAGCCATGGTCGGGAAGAAGGTATGCTGTACAGTGCCTTTTTAGAAACTATTCACACCACTTGACTTTTCCCACATTTTGTTGTGTTACAGTCTGAATTTAAAATGGATTCAATAGAGATTTTTTTTTTGTCACTGGCCTACACACAATGACCCATAATGTCAAAGTGAACAAATTAATTAAAAAATGAAAAGCTGGAATGACTGGAGTCAATAATAATAATAATAATATGCCATTTAGCAGACGCTTTTATCCAAAGCGACTTACAGTATAAGTATTCAACACCTTTGTAATGGCGTTGTTTGAAAATTTATTTGAGCGTGGTGAAGTTATTAATTACACTTTGGATGGTGTATCAATACACCCAGTCAATGCAAGAATATACCGCCGTCCTTCCTAACTCAGTTGTCAGAGAGGAAGGAAACCGCTCATGGATTTCACCATGAGGCCAATGGTGACTTTAAAACAGTTACTTTAATGGCTGTGATAGGAGAAAACTAAGGATGGATCAACAACATTGTAGTTACTCCACAATACTAACCTAATTGACAGTGTTAAGAAGGAAGCCTGTACAGAATAAAAATATTCCAAAACATTAATCCTGTTTACAACAAGGCACTAAAGTAATACTGCAAAAAATGTGACAAAGAAATTCACTTTGTGTCCTGAATTCAGTGTTATGTTTGGGGCAAATCCAATACAACACATTACTGAGTACCACTCTCCATATTTTCAAGCATAGTGGTGGCTGCAACATGTTATGGGTATGCTTGTAATCGTTAAGGACTGGAGTTTTTCAGGGTAAAAAAGAAACTGAATGGAGCTAAGCACAGGCAAAATCCTAGAGGAAAACCTGGTTCAGTCTGCTTTCCACCAGACACTGGGAGATTAATTCACCTTTCAGCAGGACAATAACCTAAAACACAAAGCCAAATCTACTCTGGAGTTGCTTACCAAGAAGACAGTGAATGTTTCTGAGTGGCCGAGTTACAGTTTTGACTTAAATCTGCTTGAAAATCCATGGCAAGACCTGAAAATGGTTGTCTAGCAATGATCAACAACCAATTTGACAGAATGTTTTATAGAATAATGGGCAAATGTTATACAATCCAGGTGTGGAAAGCTCTTAGAGACTTGCCCAGAAAGATTCACAGCTGTAATCGCTGCCAAAGGGGATTTCAACATGTATTGACGCGGCGCTGAATACTTATCTAATCAAGATATATTAGTGTTTTTTCTTTATCTTTTTTACAAATGTAAGAATTTTGTGTAGTCGTTGACCAAAAAATTTAAATAATCCCACTTTGTAACACAACAAAATGTGGAAAAAGTCAAGGGGTGTGAATACTTTCCGAAGGCACTGTATGCCACAGTGCCTAACATAGTGAAAGACTCTTGACTTTTTAGTATTGATACCGGTACACACAAGCAAGCAGAGAGGAGGCTGGACTGAACATGGATGCACAGCCCTAACCCTTATTCCTTAGGCACTTCTCCTTTTCTGAATTGGTGTAGGTTCTGAATTGCCTGGGGCTCCCAAGATTTACATCTTAGTCAATGTGCTCATTTTAAATAATTTAAAGTTCACATTACAATGAAAATACATTTTAAGTCAATAAAAAAATTGTATTGGCCTGATTGGACTTAACTCTTAATTCTTTCTTCTTCCTTTTTTTTTACAGAGCAAAGATAAGATTTCCCCGTTCACCAAGACTCTGAAGCTTGACCGGAGTAAGTTGCTGGTGGGGAAGGATGGGAAACCACCCAAGACTCTGAAGCTGGACCGGACTGAGTTGCCGGTGGGGAAGGATGGGAAACCACCCAAGACTCTGAAGCTGGACCGGAGTAAGTTGCTGGTGGGGAAGGATGGGAAACCACCCAAGACTCTGAAGCTGGACCGGAGTAAGTTGCTGGTGGGGAAGGATGGGAAACCACCCAAGACTCTGAAGCTGGACCGGAGTAAGTTGCTGGTGGGGAAGGATGGGAAACCACCCAAGACTCTGAAGCTGGACCGGAGTAAGTTGCTGGTGGGGAAGGATGGAAAACCACCTAAGTCTTCCATGAAACGCAAACTGTCCTTCACCGAGGAGAGACACTCAGACGCAGGTACGACCTGTGTGTGTGAAAGCAATGGGGTATCTTTTATTTTTCATGGATATATTATTGTACCCTCTTCATGGATAGTGTATATATAATTAAGCAATAAGGCCAGAGGGAGTGTTGTATATGTCCAATATACCACGGCTAAGGGCTGTATCCAGGCACTCCGCGTTGGTTATACTATAGTCCATTGGGAAAGTATTCAGACCCCTTCACTTTCTCCACATTTTGTTACGTTACAGCCTTATTCTAAAATTGATTACATTGTTTTTCCCCCCGTCATCAATCTACACACAATACCCCATAATGACAAAGCAAAAACAGGTTTTTAGACACGTTTTTTTCTCACAAAAAAAAAAGGAAAAAAAAAGAAATTCCATTGACATATTACATTTACATATTACATTTACATAAGTGTTCAGACCCTTTACTCAGTACTTTGTTGAAGCACCTTTGGCAGCGATTACAGCCTCGAGTCTTCTTGGGTATGATGCTACAAGCTTGGCACACCTGTATTTGGGGAGTTTCTCCCATTCTCTGCAGAGCCTCTCAAGCTCTGTCAGGTTGGATGGGGAGCATCGCTGCACAGCTATTTTCAGGTCTCTCCAGAGATGTTTGATCGGGTTCAAGTCCGGGCTCTGGCTGGGCCACTCAAGGACATTCAGAGACTTGTCCCGAAGCCACTCCTGCGTTGTTTTGGCTGTGTGCTTAGGGTCGTTGTCCTGTTGGAAGGTGAACCTTCGCCCCAGTCTGAGGTCCGGAGCGCTCTGGAGCAGGTTTTTATCAAGGATCTCTCTGTACTTTGCTCCGTTCATCTTTCCCTCGATCCTGACTAGTCTCCCAGTCCCTGCTGCTGGAAAAACATCCCCACAGCATGATGCTGCCACCACCACGCTTCACCGTAGGGATGGTGCCAGGTTTCCTCCGGACTTGATGCTTGGCATTCAGGTCAAAGAGTTAAATCTTGGTTTCATCAGACCAGAGAATCTTGTTTATCATGGTCTGAGAGTCCTTTAGGTGCCTTTTGGCAAACTCCAAGCGGGCTGTAATGTGCCTTTTACTGAGGAGTGGCTTCCGTCTGGCCACTCTACCATAAAGGCCTGATTGGTGAAGTGCTGCAGAGATGGTTGTCCTTCTGGAAGGTTCTCCCATCACCACAGAGGAACTCTAGAGCTCTGTCAGAGTGACCATCGGGTTCTTGGTCACCTCCCCGACCAAGGCCCTTCTCCCCCGATTGCTCAGTTTGGCCGGGCGGCCAGCTCTAGGAAGAGTCTTGGTGGTTCCAAACTTCTTCCATTTAAAAATGATGGAGGCCACTGTGTTCTTGGGGACCTTCAATGCTGCAGAAATGTTTTGGTACCCTTCCCCAGATCTCTGTCGCGACACAATCCTGCTTCTGGGCTCTGCGGACAATTCCTCGAAAAACCTGTTTTCGCTTTGTCATTATGGGGTATTGTGTGTAGATTGAAGGTGAAAAAAATGTATATAATCGATTTTAGAATAAGGCTAAACGTAACAAAATGTGAAAAAGGTCAACGGGTCTGAACACTTTCCGAATACACCGTTTTACTGCAGTCGTCTCCTCTCTGCCCTCTGGTGGCGACATGGTGTAAAAGCCTCATGCTCTCTGTGTTGAGTTTCCCTGGAACCAACTACACACACACACAAACACACAGTTGTTTCAATGCTGTTTTTCTTTTGAAGACTATAAGTGTATGTTCAGTTCAGATTCTCAATGTGAAACTGGACTGAAACTGGACGTCTGGATTTACTATAAACGAGGCTTATGGAGTAGGCCTGCACAAACACACACACTTATTGAACCCTCCACATTTTATTGAACCCTCCACATTTTATTGAACCCTCCACATTTTATTGAACCCTCCACATTTTATTGAACCCTCCACAGTTGAGTCTACATTACAGTATAATCAAATTGAATAGGACTAATAAGTTCATTGTTAGAATCTACTGTTATTTTACTGTTGCTCTTTTTTAATTATTTGTTTGTTATTTTTTTACTTAACACTTTTCTTAACTGCATTGTTGGTTAAGGGCTTGTCAGTAAGCATTTCACTGTAAGGTCTACAACTGTTGTATACGGCGCATGTGACAAATAAAATGTGATTTGATTTGGAGCATTGTTAAATCTCAGAGCTGTTTTCCCAAAAACTGTCGTTATTAACGTCGCACTTGAAAACGCTCCTAATCTAACCTCAGACCACGTAGAACAACGGGCGTCGTTAGATGCTTTTTTTTTGCCCTTCCGCATCTTTAGACACACACCTCCAATAAACATGGTTTATCCGTCTCTCTGACCTCCGATTTAACTTCAAAACAAAGTTGACTGCGAATACAAAGTTGCCAATGTCTTTGCAATTGATACAAACAAGTGACCTATAAAAACATGCTTCAAATGAAAACCGAGATGACTGCATTTAAAATATAAACAGTAGGCTACAGGCTAGGGATGTTAATCGGTTAGTCACAGAAAATACATTTGAAGGTCATGCTTATCAGTCGATAGGTTAATTTGCATAACTTAATGGAATTAAATTGCCGCCTGTGTTCCTTCAAATATTTTTTGGCACTGAGCAAATTTCAGGTCTGCTGAGCACAAACTTGAACATCCACTGTGCGTTTACTGTGAGAGAAAAGAGTGGCAATGTCAACGGCTAGAATAAATAACTAAATAAGGCAACTGGGGGAAACCGTATCGAACACCCCTAAATAAGATGCAAGAGTTAGGGTTTGTGGTTTGAATAACAGTTGTCGTGAGAAAACACTACTTCCGTCCTTTCTTGTTTCTAGCGTTGCCAAAAAGTCACAACCAACGTTCCCTCAAAAAAATTCTTGGCACTGAGCAAATTTCAGGTCTGCTGAGCGCAAACTTGTAAGTTGTGAATATTCTGTGCAACTTCCAGTACGCGTGTTTACTGTGAACACTGAGGCTGGACCCGCTTAAAGTTTTAACAGTGGCCCAGTAGGCTACTGTGGCTATTAGATCATAATGTAGGCCTACCATTTTACATGTTTACATTTTAGTCATTTAGCAGAAGCTCTTATCCAGAGTGACTTAGTGAGTGCATAAATGTTCATACTGGCCCCCCCCCCCCCCGTGGGAATCGAACCCACATACCCTGGCGTTGCAAGCGCCATGCTCTACCAACTGAGCTACCAGAGTGGCCTACCATTTTAAAAAAACAATGGAGAAAATGCATCCCATAACATTTTAACATGGGAAATAGCTGTTCTATCATTCAGCCTTCAGTAGCAGCCAATGTGTGGTGTTCAATCTAGGCCTACATTACATGAGACCTTTTGGAGAAATAAAATGCAGGGCTTGACCTTTAACCTGTATCCACTTGTCCGTCAGACAAGGAGGTGACAGAAAAGTTGTTTGTTGCAAGAAATAAAATACATTATTATTCCTATACCATTATTACAGAGAATCAGACAAATTATGCTGCCCTCAGCCTATTGGCTACTTAGCTCATTCAAGCCTGTCTCAAAATACAACACTGCCCCTTTAAGACGAAAAAAAAGCTCTTTACCTGACTGGCTTTTCAAAGATGTCTAGAAATGTACACATTTTGTGCTCTTGTAGGAAGCAATCATTCTCCTATTGCTGACTATAAATGATCTATAACTGGGCTAATAACTCACTAACTAGCAAAGGATATTAACAAAATGTGCACACGTGGCTACATGCAGCTCACGCTTTGATCTCAAAACATCTAAAATCAAGCTCAATTAAAGTGCGCCTCCCATTCGCCATTCGATTGCATAGGCTTTAGTCAGGCCGTGTGAAGCGCAGCTGGGTCATGCAGCAAGACAATGATCCAAAACACACAATCAAGTCTACATGAAAAATGGCTAAAAAGCAACACATTTGAAGTGTTGGAATGGCCTAGTCAAAGTCCAGACCTAATCCCAATTGAGATGTTGTGGCAGGACTTGAAACGAGCAGTTCATGCTTGAAAACCCACAAATGTCGCTGAGTTAAAATAGCTATGCATTGAAGAGTGGGCCAAAATTCCTCCACAGCGACGTTAGAGACTAATCGACAACTACAGGAAGCATTTGGTTGGAGTCATTGCAGCTAAAGGTGGCACAACCAGTTATTGAGTGTAAGGGGGCAATTACTTTTCCACACAGGGGCATTGGGTGTTACATAACTCTGTTTAGGAAATAAGTATGTAAATGTTGTTATTTGTTCACTCAAGTTCCCTTTATCTAATATTAGGGTTTGGTTGAAGGTCTGATGCCATTCAGTTGCAGAAATATGCGAAAGTTGAGAAAATTAGAAAATACTTTTTCCACGGGACTGTAGGAGCTACCGAATGTCATTTTTTTGTGAGTTTGGTTACAAGCGAATATGAACGAGAGACTTTGTGCAAATGAACAAAGTTTTGACGAATGCTTGTCTGAAGGAAGAACCGTAATGGAGGGATGGAGAGGGGGGGGGGAAATGCAAGGAAATCAAGATGGCTGTACAAATAACTCATCCAAAGGGCTTTGACTTCTCAAACATGGCAGAAAGCTAACGCAATATGATGTCCCGTCACCTTATTAATTCAGCCACTTAGATTAACTAGCAAGTTAAATTTAGGGGTTGAGTTAAAGCAGAATTCTGCTTTTTCACGCAGGAAGAAAATATAAAAAGCATAATAAATATCTTGCTGCGTTTTTTTGTTGTAAATTCAGATGTAAAATGCTTCTTATTGACATTTCTGCTCGGCATCAGGCGAATGTTGTGTTTCAGTTGCACTTTAGGAGTGAATTCTCATTCATCAGCAGGCAGAATAAGGCTGTAACGGAACAAAATGTGTAAAAAGTCACGGGGTCTGAATACTTTACGAACTCATCCAAAGGGCTTTGCCTTCTCAAACACGGCAGAAAGCTAACAATATATGATAACCCGATTTCGTTATTAATTCAGCCACTTACTTTAGATAACTAGCAAGTTAAAACTTAGGGGTCGCGTTCACACACAATTCTACGTTTTCCACGCAGGAAAAACAAAACAAAAAGATAAAACAAAAAGAAATATCACAGATCTAAAATGCTTCTTATTATAATTTCTGCTCGGCAACAGACTAATTTTTGTGCTTGTTGCGCTTCTCCACTCAGACGAGAATTCTCGAATGGTCATTTTATCAGCAGACAGCTCTCTCTATGTGGAGCTACTTTGCTCCGGGTACTTTGCTCGGTTTAGCCAGCCTACTGTTCTCTGGTAAAATCCTAGATTAACTTTTAAGCAAAAACGTTAGGAAATGTAGCTGGCTACATTCTTTCTATGACAAACATTAGAAATATGATGGCCATGCATCGTTTTCGCAATAAATACCTTGTAAGCTCATTTTACCTGTGTGGCTGCCAGCCAAATAGTGTTGCACTTCTGTTGTGATGAAAATGAAGCTATTTTCTGCCGAATGTGTTGCACTATAAAACACGACCCCTGACGACTCACCTGCTCCCGCCTTCTCCTGTTGTGCTATTTACAAACAAACACCTGACTGCCTCAACTGTTCTGGGGAACTACGGTAAGCTTCATAATGTAAAATAACGTGACAGGTGAAATGAACAACGCAACCTGCTTTATCTCCTAAGGTATTGCGCCAGTTGACTGCAGGTATTTACAAATATTAAGATGTATTGAAAAACTTAAAATAAAAAGTTTTAAACAGTATTGACAAAACCATCCCATGGCTATTTCGAAATACCCCGGTATACCGCCTAAGCCTACCACCATTTGCCCCAAGCAAGATTTTACTGAGTTACAGTTCATGTAAGGAAATCGGTCAATTGAAATAAATTCATTTGGCCCTGATCTATGGATTTCACATGACTGGGAGTACAGATATGAATATGTTGGTCACAGATACCTTTAAAAAAAAAGGTAGAGGCGTGGATCAGAAAACCAGTCAGTATCTGGTGTGACTACCATTTTGCCTCATGTAGCGTGACATCCATCTTCTTCGCATAGAGTTGATCAGGCAGTTGATTGTGGAATGTTGTCCCACTCCTCTTCATTGGCTGTGCGAAGTTGCTGGATATTGGGGGGAACTTGGAACACACTGTCGATCCAGAGCATTTCAAACATGCTCAATGGGTGACATGTCTGGTGAGTATGCAAGCCATTGAAGAACTGGGACATTTTCAGCTTACAGGAATTGTGTACAGATCCTTGCGACACGGGGCTGGGTATTATCATGCTGAAACATGAGGTGATGGAGGCGGATTAATGGCACGACAATGGGCCTCAGGATCTCGTCACGGTATCTCTGTGCATTCAAATTGGCATCGATAAAATGTAATTGTGTTCGTTGTCCGTACCTTATGCCTGCCCATACCATATCCCCACCGCCACCATGGGGCACTCTGCTCACAACGTTGACATCAGCAAACCGCTCGTCCACACGACGCCATGCACGCTGTCTGCCATCTGCCCGGTACAGTTAAACCGGGATTCATCCATGAAGAGCACACTTCTCCAGCGTGCCAGTGACCATCGAAGGTGAACATTTGCCCACTAAAGTCAGTTACGACGCCGAACTGCAATCAGGTCAAGACCCTGGTGAGGACGATGAGCACGCAGATGAGCTTCCCGGAGACGGTTTCTGACAGTTTGTGCAGAAATTATTCCGTTGTACAAACCCACAGTTTCATCAGCTGTCCCGGTGGCTGGTCTCAGACGATCCCGCAGGTAAAGAAGCCGGATGTGGAGGTTCTGGGCTGGCGTGGTTACACGTGGTCTGCGGTTGTGAGGCCGGTTGGATATACTGCCAAATTCTCTAAAACAATGGAGGTGGCTTATGGTAGAGAAATGAACATTCAATTCTCTGGCAACAGCTCTGGTGGACATTCCTGCAGTCAGCATTCCAATTGCACACTCACTCAAAACTTGATACATCTGTGGCATTGTGTTGTGTGACAAAACTGCACATTTTAGAGTAGCTTTTTATTGTCCCCAGCACAAGGTGCACCTGTGTAATGATCATGCTGTTTAATCAGCTTCTTGATATGGCACACCTGTCAGGTGGATGGATTATCTTGGCAAATGAGAAATGCTCACTAACAGGGATGTAAACAAATTTGTGCACAACATTTGAGAGAAATTTGCTTTTGTGCGTATGGAACATTTCTGGGATATTTTATTTCAGCTCATGAAACATGGGACCAACATTTTACATTTTACGTTGCGTTTATATTTTTGTTCAGTGTAAATGGCACTAGCACTTTGGAAAGTAGCCTAAGCAGAAAATAGATGGGATGCAATTATTCCAAAACTGCAGCTCGTTGTTTGAACACATATTTTCCTACTTCGATCAACCAGTCCATTTTGAATTTGTGGTAAAACTGTCATCATTTGGCAAGGAATGCAGCTTGTGTATCCCATCGGGTAGATGTGTTTTTAAAGGAATGTATTTGTTTAGTATTAACGGGAGCTTGTGTGCGCGCTCAGTACGGGTGTGGAGGGAGCGGTCAGAACACAATGGAGTGAATGAGAAGAGGAGGGTAAAGGACATTTAGGGAGAAGAACTGTGTGATGCTTGGATTGGTTTCTTTTTGTTGTACCCAGCAAATGCACATGAACAAATGGAACACTAGAGTCAAAGCAAATAAACGTTGTCTTGAAGACAAAATGTCACTTGCCTGTTCGGGCAGCAACAAAGCACATTCCCATCAAATAGTTTTACAGTATAAAAAATAAAAAAATTGATCTCAGGTTAAAGATTGCGCTTTGACGTCCGTTCGAGTACTCTATTACTCATGCCCATCCATTTTAGTCATTTAGCAGACGCTCTTATCCAGAGTGACTTACAGTAGCAATCAGGGTTAAGTGCCTTGCTCAAGGGCACGTCAACATATTTTTCACCTAGTCTGCTCTGGGATTTGAACCAGCAACCTTTTGTTACTGGCCCAGCGCTCTTAACCGCTAGGCTACCTGCTGTTCCATCCCTACTCCTAAGCCTTAAGTTCTATCGGTAAACCGGGCCCAGGCTGCTTTGCTAGTTATGTTATTCTACCTCTAGATAACATGGGAGCGATTGAATTGAACAGGCTGCTTTGCTAGTCGTGTTATTTTGGGGAGCAACAACCCACACCACTCTGGACCTTCCCTGGCTCCATGTACCAGTCTACCCCAACCCACACCACTCTGGATCTTCCCTGGCTCCATGTACCAGCCTACCCCAACCCACACCACTCTGGACCTTCCCTGGCTCCATGTACCAGCCTACCCCAACCCACACCACTCTGGACCTTCCCTGGCTCCATGTACCAGCCTACCCCAACCCACACCACTCTGGACCTTCCCTGGCTCCATGTACCAGCCTACCCCAACCCACACCACTCTGGACCTTCCCTGGCTCCATGTACCAGCCTACCCCAACCCACACCACTCTGGACCTTCCCTGGCTCCATGTACCAGCCTACCCCAACCCACACCACTCTGGACCTTCCCTGGCTCCATGTACCAGCCTACCCCAACCCACACCACTCTGGATCTTCCCTGGCTCCATGTACCAGCCTACCCCAACCCACACCACTCTGGACCTTCCCTGGCTCCATGTACCAACCTACCCCAACCCACACCACTCTGGACCTTCCCTGGCTCCATGTACCAGCCTACCCCAACCCACACCACTCTGGATCTTCCCTGGCTCCATGTACCAGCCTACCCCAACCCACACCACTCTGGACCTTCCCTGGCTCCATGTACCAGCCTACCCCAACCCACACCACTCTGGATCTTCCCTGGCTCCATGTACCAGCCTACCCCAACCCACACCACTCTGGATCTTCCCTGGCTCCATGTACCAGCCTACCCCAACCCACACCACTCTGGACCTTCCCTGGCTCCATGTACCAGCCTACCCCAACCCACACCACTCTGGACCTTCCCTGGCTCCATGTACCAGCCTACCCCAACCCACACCACTCTGGACCTTCCCTGGCTCCATGTACCAGCCTACCCCAACCCACACCACTCTGGACCTTCCCTGGCTCCATGTACCAAACTACCCCAACCCACACCACTCTGGATCTTCCCTGGCTCCATGTACCAGGCTACCCCAACCCACACCACTCTGGACCTTCCCTGGCTCCATGTACCAGCCTACCCCAACCCACACCACTCTGGACCTTCCCTGGCTCCATGTACCAGGCTACCCCAACCCACACCACTCTGGACCTTCCCTGGCTCCATGTACCAGTCTACCCCAACCCACACCACTCTGGATCTTCCCTGGCTCCATGTACCAGCCTACCCCAACCCACACCACTCTGGACCTTCCCTGGCTCCATGTACCAGCCTACCCCAACCCACACCACTCTGGACCTTCCCTGGCTCCATGTACCAGCCTACCCCAACCCACACCACTCTGGATCTTCCCTGGCTCCATGTACCAGCCTACCCCAACCCACACCACTCTGGACCTTCCCTGGCTCCATGTACCAGGCTACCCCAACCCACACCACTCTGGACCTTCCCTGGCTCCATGTACCAACCTACCCCAACCCACACCACTCTGGACCTTCCCTGGCTCCATGTACCAGCCTACCCCAACCCACACCACTCTGGACCTTCCCTGGCTCCATGTACCAGCCTACCCCAACCCACACCACTCTGGACCTTCCCTGGCTCCATGTACCAGCCTACCCCAACCCACACCACTCTGGACCTTCCCTGGCTCCATGTAGCAGCCTACCCCAACCCACACCACTCTGGACCTTCCCTGGCTCCATGTACCAAACTACCCCAACCCACACCACTCTGGATCTTCCCTGGCTCCATGTACCAGCCTACCCCAACCCACACCACTCTGGACCTTCCCTGGCTCCATGTACCAGCCTACCTCAACCCACACCACTCTGGACCTTCCCTGGCTCCATGTACCAGCCTACCCCAACCCACACCACTCTGGACCTTCCCTGGCTCCATGTACTAGCCTACCCCAACCCACACCACTCTGGACCTTCCCTGGCTCCATGTAGCAGCCTACCCCAACCCACACCACTCTGGACCTTCCCTGGCTCCATGTACCAGCCTACCCCAACCCACACCACTCTGGACCTTCCCTGGCTCCATGTACCAGCCTACCCCAACCCACACCACTCTGGACCTTCCCTGGCTCCATGTACCAGCCTACCCCAACCCACACCACTCTGGACCTTCCCTGGCTCCATGTACCAGCCTACCCCAACCCACACCACTCTGGACCTTCCCTGGCTCCATGTAGCAGCCTACCCCAACCCACACCACTCTGGACCTTCCCTGGCTCCATGTACCAAACTACCCCAACCCACACCACTCTGGATCTTCCCTGGCTCCATGTACCAGCCTACCCCAACCCACACCACTCTGGACCTTCCCTGGCTCCATGTACCAGCCTACCCCAACCCACACCACTCTGGATCTTCCCTGGCTCCATGTACCAGCCTACCCCAACCCACACCACTCTAGACCTTCCCTGGCTCCATGTACCAGCCTACCCCAACCCACACCACTCTGGATCTTCCCTGGCTCCATGTACCAGCCTACCCCAACCCACACCACTCTGGACCTTCCCTGGCTCCATGTACCAGCCTACCCCAACCCACACCACTCTGGATCTTCCCTGGCTCCATGTACCAGCCTACCCCAACCCACACCACTCTGGATCTTCCCTGGCTCCATGTACCATCCTACCCCAACCCACACCACTCTGGACCTTCCCTGGCTCCATGTACCAGCCTACCCCAACCCACACCACTCTGGACCTTCCCTGGCTCCATGTACCAGCCTACCCCAACCCACACCACTCTGGATCTTCCCTGGCTCCATGTACCAGCCTACCCCAACCCACACCACTCTGGACCTTCCCTGGCTCCATGTACCAAACTACCCCAACCCACACCACTCTGGACCTTCCCTGGCTCCATGTACCAGCCTACCCCAACCCACACCACTCTGGATCTTCCCTGGCTCCATGTACCAGCCTACCCCAACCCACACCACTCTGGACCTTCCCTGGCTCCATGTACCAGCCTACCCCAACCCACACCACTCTGGACCTTCCCTGGCTCCATGTACCAGCCTACCCCAACCCACACCACTCTGGATCTTCCCTGGCTCCATGTACCAGCCTACCCCAACCCACACCACTCTGGACCTTCCCTGGCTCCATGTACCAGACTACCCCAACCCACACCACTCTGGACCTTCCCTGGCTCCATGTACCAGCCTACCCCAACCCACACCACTCTGGATCTTCCCTGGCTCCATGTACCAGCCTACCCCAACCCACACCACTCTGGACCTTCCCTGGCTCCATGTACCAGCCTACCCCAACCCACACCACTGGACCTTCCCTGGCTCCATGTACCAGCCTACCCCAACCCACACCACTGGACCTTCCCTGGCTCCATGTACCAGCCTACCCCAACCCACACCACTGGACCTTCCCTGGCTCCATGTACCAGCCTACCCCAACCCACACCACTCTGGACCTTCCCTGGCTCCATGTACCAGCCTACCCCAACCCACACCACTCTGGTACCAAACTACCCCATGTGTATATAGCTGGTATTAGAGCTGTTGCAGTGACCGTATTACCGCCCCACCGGCGGTCACGAGTCATGAAGGCAGTCAAATTCCACGTGACCGTTGAGTCACAGTAATCTCCCCTCTTATGCACTCGGGACTAACGACCTCCGGGCCGCTAATGGCTTGGTACTAAGCTCTATTGTCCCCCTCACCTCTCTGACATCAGTGCAATTGAAAATTACATCATAATTATTATCATAACAGTATCGTGCTTTTTAAAACTCACTTCACTGTGATTGATCAATTTGAAGAAAGAAGTTTAACAACAGATTGAAACTGAGTGAAAAACATGGTCGTTGTTTCAAAGCTAAACACAAAGAAATTGAGAGGTTTCTAAGGCGATGATTAATTCAAAACACGCATGTTAGAGCCATTGCATATGCATAGGCCTATATATACAGTGGGGAAAAAAGTATTTAGTCAGCCACCAATTGTGCAAGTTCTCCCACTTAAAAAGCCTGTAATTTTCATCATTGGTACACGTCAACTATGACAGACAAAATGAGGGAAAAAAATCCAGAAAATCACATTGTAGGATTTTTAATGAATTTATTTGCAAATTATGGTGGAAAATAAGTATTTGGTCACCTACAAACAAGCAAGATTTCTGGCTCTCACAGACCTGTAACTTCTTCTTTAAGAGGCTCCTCTGTCCTCCACTCATTACCTGTATTAATGGCACCTGTTTGAACTTGTTATCAGTATAAAAGACACCTGTCCACAACCTCAAACAGTCACACTCCAAACTCCACTATGGCCAAGACCAAAGAGCTGTCAAAGGACACCAGAAACAAAATTGTAGACCTGCAATAGGTAAGCAGCTTGGTTTGAAGAAATCAACTGTGGGAGCAATTATTAGGAAATGGAAGACATACAAGACCACTGAAAATCTCCCTCGATCTGGGGCTCCACGCAAGATCTCACCCCGTGGGGTCAAAATGATCACAAGAACGGTGAGCAAAAATCCCAGAACCACACGGGGGGACCTAGTGAATGACCTGCAGAGAGCTGGGACCAAAGTAACAAAGCCTACCATCAGTAACACACTACGCCGCCAGGGACTCAAATCCTGCAGTGCCAGACGTGTCCCCCTGCTTAAGCCAGTACATGTCCAGGCCCGTCTGAAGTTTGCTAGAGTGCATTTGGATGATCCAGAAGAGGATTGGGAGAATGTCATATGGTCAGATGAAACCAAAATATAACTTTTTGGTAAAAACTCAACTCGTCGTGTTTGGAGGACAAAGGATGCTGAGTTGCATCCAAAGAACACCATACCTACTGTGAAGCATGAGGGTGGAAACATCATGCTTTGGGGCTGTTTTTCTGCAAAGGGACCAGGACGACTGATCCGTGTAAAGGAAAGAATGAATGGGGCCATGTATCGTGAGATTTTCAGTGAAAACCTCCTTCCATCAGCAAGGGCATTGAAGATGAAACGTGGCTGGGTCTTTCAGCATGACAATGATCCCAAACACACCGCCCGGGCAACGAAGGAGTGGCTTCGTAAGAAGCATTTCAAGGTCCTGGAGTGGCCTAACCAGTCTCCAGATCTCAACCCCATAGAAAATCTTTGGAGGGAGTTGAAAGTCTGTGTTGCCCAGCGACAGCCCCAAAACATCACTGCTCTAGAGGAGATCTGCATGGAGGAATGGGCCAAAATACCAGCAACAGTGTGTGAAAACCTTGTAAAGACTTACAGAAAACATTTGACCTGTGTCATTGCCAACAAAGGGTATCTAACAAAGTATTGAGAAACTTTTGTTATTGACCAAATACTTATTTTCCACCATAATTTGCAAATAAATTCATTAAAAATCCTACAATGTGATTTTCTGGATTTTCTTTTCTCATTTTGGCTGTCATATTTGACGTGTACCTATGATGAAAAGTACAGGCCTCTCATCTTTTTAAGTGGGAGAACTTGCACAATTGGTGGCTGACTAAATACTTTTTTCCCCACTGTATGCTTGCAGAACAATTCTACCCTTGTACCATCTCTACCCTTGTTTTTTTTGTGAGCACATTTTTCACGATTTTCACAAAATTGATATAATTTATAACATCAGACAGTCAAACACACACAGATCCTGCATCTCTACCCTTGTAAAGTACAAACTTAGTCACAATATGCAAACTAAAAATAGATATACACTGTTCAAAAAAATAAAGGGAACACTTAAACAACACAATGTAACTCCAAGTCAATCACACTTCTGTGAAATCAAACTGTCCACTTAGGAAGCAACACTGATTGACAATACATTTCACATGCTGTTGTGCAAATGGAATAGACAACAGGTGGAAATTATAGGCAATTAGCAAGACACCCCCAATAAAGAAGTGGTTCTGCAGGTGGTGACCACAGACCACTTCTCAGTTCCTATGCTTCCTGGCTGATGTTTTGGTCACTTTTGAATGCTGGCGGTGCTTTCACTCTAGTGGTAGCATGAGACGGAGTCTACAACCCACACAAGTGGCTCAGGTAGTGCAGCTCATCCAGGATGGCACATCAATGCGAGCTGTGGCAAGAAGGTTTGCTGTGTCTGTCAGCGTAGTGTCCAGAGCATGGAGGCGCTACCAGGAGACAGGCCAGTACATCAGGAGACGTGGAGGAGGCCGTAGGAGGGCAACAACCCAGCAGCAGGACCGCTACCTCCGCCTTTGTGCAAGGAGGAGCAGGGGGAGCACTGCCAGAGCCCTGCAAAATGACCTCCAGCAGGCCACAAATTTGCATGTCTGCTCAAACGGTCAGAAACAGACTCCATGAGGGTGGTATGAGTGCCCGACGTCCACAGGTGGGGGTTGTGCTTACAGCCCAACACCGTGCACGACGTTTGGCATTTGCCAGAGAACACCAAGATTGGCAAATTCGCCACTGGCGCCCTGTGCTCTTCACAGATGAAAGCAGGTTCACACTGAGCACATGTGACGGAGTCTGGAGCCGCCATGGAGAACGTTCTGCTGCCTGCAACATCCTCCAGCATGACCGGTTTAGCGGTGGGTCAGGTGTGGGGTGGCATTTCTTTGGGGGGCCGCACAGCCCTCCATGTGCTCACCAGAGGTAGCCTGACTGCCATTAGGTACCGAGATGAGATCCTCAGACCCCTTGTGAGACCATATGCTGGTGCGGTTGGCCCTTGGTTCCTCCTAAAGCAAGACAATGCTAGACCTCATGTGGCTGGAGTGTGTCAGCAGTTCCTGCAAGAGGAAGGCATTGATGCTATGGACTGGCCCGCCCGTTCCCCAGACCTGAATCCAATTGAGCACATCTGGGACATCATGTCTCGCTCCATCCACCAACGCCACAATGCACCACAGATTGTCCAGGAGTTGGCGGATGCTTTAGTCCAGGTCTGGGAGGAGATCCCTCAGAAGACCATCCGCCACCTCATCAGGAGCATGCCCAGGCGTTGTAGGGAGGTCATACAGGCACGTGGAGGCCACACACACTACTGAGCCTCATTTTGACTTGTTTTAAGGACATTACATCAAAGTTGGATCAGCCTGTAGTGTGGTTTTCCACTTTTAATTTTGAGGGTGACTCCAAATCCAGACCTCCATGGGTTGATACATTTGATTTCCATTGATAATTTTTGTGTTATTTTGTTGTCAGCACATTCAACTATGTAAAGAAAAAAGTATTTAATAAGATTATTTCATTCATTCAGATCTAGGATGTGTTGTTTAAGTGTTCCCTTTATTTTTTTGAGCAGTGAGCAGTGTGGTATGTGTGAGTGTGTGTGTGTGTATATATATATATATATATATATATATATATATATATATATATATATATATATATATATATATATATATATATATATATATATATATATATATATATATATATATATATATATATATATACACACACACACACAGTGGGGAGAACAAGTATTTGATACACTGCCGATTTTGCAGGTTTTCCTACTTACAAAGCATGTAGAGGTCTGTAATTTTTATCATAGGTACACTTCAACTGTGAGACGGAATCTAAAACAAAAATCCAGAAAATCACATTGTATGATTTTTAAGTAATTAATTTGCATTTTATTGCATGACATAAGTATTTGATCACCTACCAACCAGTAAGAATTCCGGCTCTCACAGACCTGTTAGTTTTTCTTTAAGAAGCCCTCCTGTTCTCCACTCATTACCTGTATTAACTGCACCTGTATGAACTCGTTACCTGTATAAAAGACACCTGTCAACACACTCAATCAAACAGACTCCAACCTCTCCACAATGGCCAACACCAGAGAGCTGTGTAAGGACATCAGGGATAAAATTGCAGACCTGCACAAGGCTGGGATGGGCTATAGGACAATAGGCAAGCAGCTTGGTGAGAAGGCAACAACTGTTGACGCAATTATTAGAAAATGGAAGAAGTTCAAGATGACGGTCAATCACCCTCGGTCTGGGGCTCCATGCAAGATCTCACCTCGTGGGGCATCAATGATCATGAGGAAGGTGAGGGATCAGCCCAGAACTACACGGCAGGACCTGGTCAATGACCCGAAGAGAGCTGGGACCACAGTCTCAAAGAAAACCATTAGTAACACACTACGCCGTCATGGATTAAAATCCTGCAGCGCACGCAAGGTCCAAATGCTCAAGCCAGCGCATGTCCAGGCCCGTCTGAAGTTTGCCAATGACCATCTGGATGATCCAGAAGAGGAATGGGAGAAGGTCATGTGGTCTGATGAGACAAAAATATAGCTTTTTGGTCTAAACTCCACTCGCCGTGTTTGGAGGAAGAAGAAGAATGAGTACAACCCCAAGAACACCATCCCAACCGTGAAGCATGGAGGTGGAAACATCATTCTTTGGGGATGCTTTTCTGCAAAGGGGACAGGACGACTGCACCGTATTGAGGGGAGGATGGATGGGGCCATGTATCGCGAGATCTTGGCCAACAACCTCCTTCCCTCAGTAAGAGCATTGAAGATGGGTCGTGGCTGGGTCTTCCAGCATGACAACGACCCGAAACACACAGCCAGGGCAACTAAGGAGTGGCTCCGTAAGAAGCATCTCAAGGTCCTGGAGTTGCCTAGCCAGTCTCCAGACCTGAACCCAATAGAAAATCTTTGGAGGGAGCTGAAAGTCCGTATTGCCCAGCGACAGCCCCGAAACCTGAAGGATCTGGAGAAGGTCTGTATGGAGGAATGGGCCAAAATCCCTGCTGCAGTGTGTGCAAACCTGGTCAAGACCTACAGGAAACGTATGATCTCTGTAATTGCAAACAAAGGTTTCTGTACCAAATATTAAGTTCTGCTTTTCTGATGTATCAAATACTTATGTCATGCAATAAAATGCAAATTAATTACTTAAAAATCATACAATGTGATTTTCTGGATTTTTGTTTTAGATTCCGTCTCTCACAGTTGAAGTGTACCTATGATAAAAATTACAGACCTCTACATGCTTTGTAAGTAGGAAAACCTGCAAAATCGCCACTGTGTGTATATATACATATATATATATATATATATATATTATTTCTTTTTATTTTTTTATTTTTATTTTTACCTGAATTGAAAATATGATTGTGCCATTACACACTACATAGGCTACTGCATATTACTCGTGGCAGAAAAACATAAAACCCAACTGATTTTAAGATGTCTTTGGTCCATAATTGGTCTAGCAGATTTTTGATGGTTGCTATGAAACCGGAGTAGTCTACCCGGCATGATTTGATATGATCGCTTGATGAGAGAACAAGTTATTTATTTTGATTTTTTTGCGGCTTTCTCAAATCATCAGTAACCTGTCGTCGCATCATGCAGCCCGTATATGTTTTGATTTCTAAGACATTCTAAGGTTTGTATCATTCACAACTAAACTAAAAGTAACTAAGTCTAGCATATAGGACCTGTTTCTAATGATCACTTTTATGCTCAACATAGCCACTTCATACGCACACTCGCTCCAGAATGGGAAAAATATCCTTTCTATTTTAAATTATTATTATAATAAAATCATATCAAATAATGGCTTGGGACTTAAGCATATCTTGTCAGCTAAAAGAACAAGCCTACAGCCTATGGCACGGAGCACAGCCAGATAACAGACAGTAGGCCAACTCATATTCTGTTCTTCTGAAAATACATTTTCTTCATATCATAATATTTCTTTAGGCCTGCCTAAAATAATGGATTTATTGTGATGGTGTATATTAAATGGATTTACTAGACTTTTTAAAAATGTGATGTTCCAAAGGCGTACATCAGCGTGTGGACAATAACTGGCTGACAATGTTTCATGACCGCCACAGCCCTGATGACTCATGACTGATAATCTGTGTGCGTAACTTGTGTGTGTGTGTGAAAGCTCTCCGTGCCTTAATGCTGTGCTTCCCTCCCCCTCCTCCTCCTCTACTGTCCTCCCTCCTCCTCCTGTCCCTCCTCCTCTACTGTCCTTCCTCCTCCTGTCCCCCCTCCTCCTCCTCCTCCTGTCCCTCCTCCTCCTGTCCCCCCTCCTCCTGTCCCTCCTCCTCCTCCTCCTGTCCCCCCTCCTCCTGTCCCTCCTCCTCCTCCTCCTGTCCCTCCTCCTCCTCCTGTCCCTCCTCCTCCTCCTCCTGTCCCTCCTCCTCCTGTCCCTCCTCCCTGCTCCTCCTGTCCCTCCTCCTCCTGTCCCCCCTCCTCCTGTCCCTCCTCCCTCCTCCTCCTGTCCCTCCTCCCTCCCCCTCCTCCTCCTGTCCCCCCTCCTCCTCCTCCTCCTCCTGTCCCTCCTCCTCCTGTCCCTCCTCCTCCTGTCCCTCCTCCTCCTGTCCCTCCTCCTCCTGTCCCCCCTCCTCCTGTCCCTCCTCCTCCTCCTCCTGTCCCTCCTCCTCCTCCTCCTGTCCCTCCTCCTCCTCCTCCTGTCCCTCCTCCTCCTCCTCCTGTCCCTCCTCCTCCTCCTCCTGTCCCTCCTCCTCCTGTCCCTCCTCCTCCTGTCCCCCCTCCTCCTGTCCCTCCTCCCTCCTCCTCCTGTCCCTCCTCCCTCCCCCTCCTCCTCCTGTCCCCCCTCCTCCTCCTCCTCCTCCTCCTGTCCCTCCTCCTCCTCCTGTCCCCCCTCCTCCTGTCCCTCCTCCTCCTGTCCCTCCTCCTCCTCCTCCTGTCCCTCCTCCTCCTGTCCCTCCTCCTCCTCCTCCTGTCCCTCCTCCTCCCTCCTCCTCCTGTCCCTCCTCCCTCCTCCTCCTGTCCCCCCTCCTCCTGTCCCTCCTCCCTGCTCCTCCTGTCCCTCCTCCTCCTGTCCCTCCTCCTCCTGTCCCTCCTCCTCCTGTCCCTCCTCCCTCCTCCTCCTGTCCCTCCTCCCTCCCCCTCCTCCTCCTGTCCCTCCTGTCCCGCCTCCTCCTGTCCCTCCTCCTCCTGTCCCCCCTCCTCCTGTCCCTCCTCCTCCTGTCCCTCCTCCTCCTGTCCCTCCTCCTCCTGTCCCCCCTCCTCCTCCTCCTGTCCCCCCTCCTCCTGTCCCTCCTCCTCCTCCTCCTGTCCCTCCTCCTCCTCCTGTCCCTCCTCCCTCCTCCTCCTGTCCCTCCTCCCTCCTCCTCCTGTCCCTCCTCCTACTGTCCCCCCCTCCACCTCTCCTCTCCCCTCCCCCTCTCACCTCTTCTCTCCCCTCCCTCTCACCTCTCCTAATCTCCCCTCCCTCCCCGTGTCTCTGCTTTGCCCATTAGATGAGTCAGACCCAGAGCAGTCCACTGAGTCCTGGGGAGAGTGTGAGGGGAGGTTAGTGACTCCCTGCAGGATGTTCTCAGCAGGTAACTGTACTGCAGCCTGGTTCCTCTAGACGCGCGTCGGAGTGTATGTGGGTGCAGCCTGGTTCCTCTAGACGCGCGTCGGAGTGTATGTGGGTGCAGCCTGGGTCCTCTAGACGCGCGTTGGAGTGTATGTGGGTGTCTTGTCTCCACGTAGTGACTTCAGCACGTCATGTAGCCCCCCCCCCACTGTCTGCTATGCTGTAAACACACACGCTGTGTGCACATGTGGTGTGTGTGTGTGTGTGTGTGTGTGTGTGTGTGTCTTGTCCGGGATCAACCCTGTCCTGCTACTCAGTCACATCACGTCAGGTCTACCCCCACGCTGCTATGCTACACTGTAAACACACACACCTGTCTCTGCATCTCCTCCCTGCCTGCTCTCTATGGCTTGCTAGCTATCTCACCTCACGCATGTCTTTATGTTGTTGGCTTGATCGTGTTATTAGTGATGAAGAGGGGATTCCAAGGAGCTAAGCACTTTGCTGGCTACAGAGAGTGATTGTCTTTATCCCCCCCCCCGCTAACAGTTTTTTTGCGCGTGATGGAGATATATGGTGCAAAAGATGGGGAGGGGGAGGGGGAGGGGGAGGGGGAGGGACCCCTGCATCACTTTATTGCATCACATTTGTTGTTGTTGTTGATGATGATGATGATGATGATGATGATGATGATGATCTTGACTGCATCCCAAATGGCACTGTCCTGTATATAGTGCACTACTTTTGACCAGGCTCCATAGGGCTCAGGTGCAGTATATAGGCTGGGAATAGGGTGCAATTTGGGATTAACACCTTGCTGGTTTAGAGATGTGTGTATTTGTCTGGTTTCTAAGTCTAACCCTGTTGTCTGTCCTAACTCTGTCTGTAGATAAAGACGGCCCGGATAAGAAGAAAAACAAGAAGGAGTCTGGGGGAAGTAAGAAGGTCCCGGTCAATCTTCTGTTTGGCTACCCGCTGTCTGAACGCAAGCAGATGGCCCTACTGATGCAGATGACCGCCAGGGACAACAGCCCAGGTTAGTCAAACACTTTCATGCCCCGTCTCCTCTCCTCTCTCCCTCTCTCTTACCGTCTCCTCTCCCTCTCTCCCTCTCTCTTACCGTCTCCTCTCCCTCTCTCTTACCGTCTCCTCTCCCTCTCTCTTACCGTCTCCTCTCCCTCTCTCTTACCTTCTCCTCTCCCTCTCTCTTACCGTCTCCTCTCCCTCTCTCTTACCGTCTCCTCTCCCTCTCTCTTACCGTCTCCTCTCCCTCTCTCTTACCGTCTCCTCTCCTCTCTCTTACCGTCTCCTCTCCTCTCTCTTACCGTCTCCTCTCCTCTCTCTTACCGTCTCCTCTCCTCTCTCTTACCGTCTCCTCTCCTCTCTCCCTCTCTCTTACCGTCTCCTCTCCTCTCTCCCTCTCTCTTACCGTCTCCTCTCCTCTCTCCCTCTCTCTTACCGTCTCCTCTCCTCTCTCCCTCTCTCTTACCGTCTCCTCTCCTCTCTCCCTCTCTCTTACCGTCTCCTCTCCCTCTCTCCCTCTCTCTTACCGTCTCCTCTCCCTCTCTCCCTCTCTCTTACCGTCTCCTCTCCCTCTCTCTTAGTCTCCTCTCCCTCTCTCCCTCTCTTACCGTCTCCTCTCCCTCTCTCTTACCGTCTCCTCTCCCTCTCTCTTACCGTCTCCTCTCCCTCTCTCTTACCGTCTCCTCTCCCTCTCTCTTACCGTCTCCTCTCCCTCTCTCCCTCTCTCTTACCGTCTCCTCTCTCTTACCGTCTCCTCTCTCTTACCGTCTCCTCTCTCTTACCGTCTCCTCTCCCTCTCTCTTACGTCTCCTCTCCCTCTCTCTTACCGTCTCCTCTCCCTCTCTCTTACCGTCTCCTCTCCCTCTCTCTTACCGTCTCCTCTCCCTCTCTCTTACCGTCTCCTCTCCCTCTCTCTTACCGTCTCCTCTCCCTCTCTCTTACCGTCTCCTCTCCCTCTCTCTTACCGTCTCCTCTCCCTCTCTCTTACCGTCTCCTCTCCCTCTCTCTTACCGTCTCCTCTCCCTCTCTCCCTCTCTCTTACAGTCTCCTCTCCCTCTCTCCCTCTCTTACCGTCTCCTCTCCCTCTCTCTTACCGTCTCCTCTCCCTCTCTCTTACCGTCTCCTCTCCTCTCTCCCTCTCTCTTACCGTCTCCTGTCCTCTTATCAGCCTTTAGGGATGTGGATTATTACTATAGTTATCATAAGGATGAGTCATAATGCTAAACAACAGCTTTAAAGATAATGGACCTCCCAGTTACCAGAAACATCAACAGATTTATTTTTCTCTGTTGAGTCATTTTGTTTGGTTGAGTGTTACTTAATCTCTCGTCTAACTCTTTCTCTCTCCCTCTCCTCCTCAGACTCGACCCCCAGCCACCCGTCCCAGGCCCCCCCGGTGCAGAAGAAGCCCCCCAGCAGCTCGGCCTCCAGAGCGAGGGACAAGGTGAACAAGAGGAACGAGCGTGGCGAGACGCCGCTACACATGGCGGCCATACGAGGGGACGCCGAGCATGTCAAGGAGCTCATCAGCCTCGGGGCCGACGTCAACATTAAAGACTTTGCAGGTAAAAGAACACCTGACCACCCTTGATACAACTATAAGGGTCTATAGTGCAGAGATTTGCAGAAGTGTTGAGGATTCAACACAGTTTATACTAAATGTTATGTTGCCCAGTGGTACTTGTTTAAATGTATCCCATAGAAACAATGAATCACAAGTAGGTTAGGTTTATCAAGTAGGTTAGGTTAGTACTGTGTAGTTTGGAAAACTATTTGTCATTACCGTAAAATAAAATACAACCTCCTGTTTCTTTGTCAGGCTGGACGCCCCTTCACGAGGCGTGTAACCTTGGTTTCTACGACGTGGCGAAGGTTCTGATCGCGGCCGGCGCAGAAGTCAACACCCAGGGTCTGGATGACGACACTCCGCTCCACGATGCCTCCAGTAGTGGACATACAGACGTACGTTTGCTACTGCTACTCATCCCTCCCTCCCGCTCGCTCTATATACCGGGGGACCTTGGATTTTTAAGATTCAAGTTGAGAACTGACTAATTCTGTCAACTAACCATCGACCCAGTAGTAATGATAATACAACACGTTATTTTCTGCGTTTTCTTATTTTGTAATTCTCTTAAACTCAGGCGTTTCCACCCTTTAGGTGTTTGTTCAGGACCTTAACGGGTTCGCTAACCACTTGTCCTGTTCTCTTCCATCTAGATTGTGAAGCTGCTGCTGAGACATGGAGGGAATGCGTTCCAGGCCAACAGGCGAGGGGAGCGACCCGTAGACGTAGCTGATTCCCAGGAGCTGAAGCTCCTCCTAAAGGGAGAGGTGCCCCTCTCAGACGCAGAGGATAGCTCCTCAGGTATGGTGTCCTGTAGGGGATAGCTCCTCGGGGATGGTGTCCTGTAGGGGATAGCTCCTCAGGTATGGTGTCCTGTAGAGGATAGCTCCTCAGGTATGCTGTCCTGTAGAGCATAGCTCCTCAGGTATGGTGTCCTGTAGAGGATAGCTCCTCAGGTATGCTGTCCTGTAGAGGATAGCTCCTCGGGGATGGTGTCCTGTAGAGGATAGCTCCTCAGGTATGCTGTCCTGTAGAGGATAGCTCCTCGGGGATGGTGTCCTGTAGAGGATAGCTCCTCTGGGATGGTGTCCTGTAGAGGATAGCTCCTCGGGGATGGTGTCCTGTAGAGGATAGCTCTTCGGGGATGGTGTCCTGTAGAGGATAGCTCCTCGGGGATGGTGTCCTGTAGAGGATAGCTCCTCTGGGATGGTGTCCTGTAGAGGATAGCTCCTCGGGGATGGTGTCCTGTAGAGGATAGCTCTTCGGGGATGGTGTCCTGTAGAGGATAGCTCCTCAGGTATGCTGTCCTGTAGAGGATAGCTCCTCGGGGATGGTGTCCTGTAGAGGATAGCTCCTCGGGGATGGTGTCCTGTAGAGGATAGCTCCTCGGGGATGGTGTCCTGTAGGGGATAGCTCCTCAGGTATGGTGTCCTGTAGAGGATAGCTCCTCAGGTATGCTGTCCTGTAGAGCATAGCTCCTCAGGTATGGTGTCCTGTAGAGGATAGCTCCTCAGGTATGCTGTCCTGTAGAGGATAGCTCCTCGGGGATGGTGTCCTGTAGAGGATAGCTCCTCAGGTATGGTGTCCTGTAGAGCATAGCTCCTCAGGTATGGTGTCCTGTAGAGGATAGCTCCAAAGGGGTATGGTGTCCTGTAGAGGATAGCTCCAAAGGAGTATGGTGTCCTGTAGAGGATAGCTCCAAAGGGGGATGGTGTCCTGTAGAGGATAGCTCCAAAGGGGGATGGTGTCCTGTAGAGGTGTGTTTTTATCATATATTTTCAAAAGTAAAGGTGTGTGTGTTATAGATCTCCCTCATTTTGTTATCTTTGATTACATATTGGCCATTTACCTTTTGAATCAGACTTGATTAGAAACAAGGTTGTAATCGTTCTGTGTTCCTCAACCGAGTAGCTGTGCCACTAGAGATCCTGGTTAGAATCCAGGCTCTGTCGTAGCCGGCCACGACCGGGAGACCCATTGGGCGGCACACAATTGGCCCGGCGTCGTCCAGGGTAGGGGAGGGAATGGCCGGCAGGGAATGTAGCTCAGTTGGTAGAGCATGGCGTTTGCAACGCCAGGGTTGTGGGTTCGATTCCCACGGGGGGCCAGTATGATATAAAAAAATAACACTGGCGATCAAACAAGATTTTAATTCCTCTATTTTCCTCTGTTCTCTCTACAGAGTCAGAAGGCCCTCTGTCGGTGAACCCCTCCAGTGTGGACGTTGATGACGACAACCTGGATGACTCTGACGTGGAAAAGGACTCTGACGGAAAGCAGAGCACCGTGAAGGCCTCATCCTCCATGTCTGGCCTGGACGAGTATGAGTTCAAAGACGAGGAGGAAGAGGAGGACCTGAGTAAAGCCCTGAACGACCGACACATCCTCCGGAGAGAGCTGAGGCAGAGGGAGAAAGAGGAGAAGGAGAGGAATCATTTGGCGAAGCAGAGCGGTAAAGGGAACGGGAGCGGCTTGGTCCAGTCCTCTAAGTCTAAGAAGACAAAGATGTCGTCCCGCGTCCTGTATTGCAGCTCGGATAGTTCCAGTGATGAGATGGAGATGCCAACAGAGAGAAGGAGCTCTCCGACCTGCTCCCACGGCTCGGAGGGACACAAGGCGTCAGACGCCAGCAGGACTAAGAAGGAGAACGTCGGCAGCCTCACGACTTCCGAACAGAAAGACAAAAGCAGCAAAGTCAAGAAGAAGAACAAGAGCAAGAACAAGGAGAACCAGGAGGACGGGAAGGAGAACAGCAAAGCTCTGGTGTCGGAGACACACACGGACAAGAACAGCCGAGGACTCTGTGGGGACGAGGACTCGTTCAAGATCTCCTTCAGTCCCAAGGACGACTCGTCCGTCCACCTCTTCCACCTGTCCGCCACCGTCAACTCCCCCAAGCTCAACTACGGCCTGGCCGACAAGCAGCCGTCTTCTAACCCGCTCAAACAGGAGAACGCCAAGATGACGTGCGTCTCGATTGCCGAAGGCCCCTGTCCGCCGGATGGTGTCAAGTACAACCACTACAACCCAGAGTCCGAGTTCTGCATGGAAAGCTCCAGTAGTAAGGGCTGCAAGCACAAGGAGAAGAGCAAGCACCACCAGAAGGACGTCACCGTGGACTGTAGTGTTGGTGGTGGGGGGGTGGATGGAGGCTCCAGTCTGAATAATAAAGAAGGCAGCGTTGCCAACAGTGTGGACAGCTCTGAGGGTGGTGCCTTACAGAAGACGGACAAAGATGGCAAAGTGGTCAAAAAGCATAAACTAAAACACAAGGAGAAGGACAACCACATCGGGGAGTATGAGGCGGACAGGGAGAGGAACCGCCACCGGCAGAAGGAGGGAGGCAGGAAGGACGGCCACAGGAACCTGGAGTTCGACAGGGAGTTCTGGAAAGAGAACTTCTTCAATGATGACGAACCTCTGCCTCCAGGGAAAATGGAGAGCGAGACCGAGAGGGAGGACGGCAGATCTCCTCAGAAGACCTCGACATCGGACGGCAGATCTCCTCAGAAGACCTCGACATCGGACGGCAGATCTCCAGAGAAGACCTCGACATTGGACGGCAGATCTCCTCAGAAGACCTCGACATTGGACGGCAGATCTCCTCAGAAGACCTCGACATCGAACGGCTCTCCTGAAGAGAGAGGGACGAAAGAAAAACGCCTCTCTAGCAGCAAGGAGACGAGGAGAGAGGAGCAAGAGAAGGATAAAGACAAGGTGGTGATGAAAGAGAGGAAGGAAACCTCTGCTGTCTGTAAAGAGGAGAAGGGAGGAAAGGATGGGAAGCCCAGTGAGCTTGAGGAGAGGACAGAGTGCCTCAGCTCCAGCTCTGGACGGACTACCTCTGTTCCTGACGAGACACAGCATAACGCTGCAAGCGTGAAAGATGAACTGGAGGATAAACCAGTAACGGGGACCATGTCTGCGGCTGATCTAGACCAACTGGATGCCTCTGAGAAAGACCAGCGGGACAAATCCGACAGGAGGCCTTCTGTAAAGGAACGGGAGACTGAAAAGACTGATAAAAAGCATCCCGATAAGGAGAAGAAGGTCAAGATGGAGCACCTGGAGAAATCAGAGAATTCACAGAATTCCATGGATCGCTGGAGGGAGAAGGAGAGGGTGGCGTCTGGCTCGTCTCATTCGTCCCCTGGTGACAAAAACCACAGAGAGAGCGAAAAGCTCAGAGCCTCGTCCACAAAAAAACACGAGGAGAGCAAGGACAAGAAGAGCAAAGAGAAGCCAGATAAAAGGATCTGCAGGGAGAGGGAGTACAGCGGAGGAGAGAACAGAGACAGGATAGGCTGTGATAACAAAGGAAAACCACCTTCAGAGAAATTCACTGATCACAGTAAATCGGAAAAGGACAAAGACAAAGACTGCGATAAGAAGAAAAGAGAAAAATCTAAAGACGGCTCATTTTCCTCCAGCTCTAACCTGAAGCTCCCATTGGAAGAGAAGAAAGGCTACGTGACTGAAAGTGGCAAGACCACACAAGCAAAACTACTAAAGGAGGAAGTCCCAAAAACGCCAGAGAAAGACGGAGACCGACGAGACAGAGAATCCAGAGACTCTGACCGGCACAGAGATCGGGACAAGGACAAAGAGCGTCTCAAGGGCGACAAGGACCGTTCCAAGGAGGTTAGCAAGGCCTCTAAGACCAAACCCAACGAGACCGAGACTGACCGAGACAACAGGTCCAAAGCTAAAGCCTCGCCTGCCACCCGGGAAGAGAAGCGGCCCAAAGAGAAACGTCTGGTCAATGAGGACCTGAGGCAGACCAGCTTCGAACGCATGCTGAGTCTGAAGGACCAGGAGATTGAACAGTGGCACCGGAAGCATCTAGAAAAGATCAAACAGAAGGAGAGGGAGAGGATGAAACAACGACCCTCCTCTACGACGACAGACCCAGGGAAGCTCAAAAGCAAAGCCAAGACGATGTCCTTGTCTTCTGGAGAACAGTGTTCGAGCAAAGAGCTGCTTCGCTCCGAAAGCTCTGGCGACGCTCACGGCCGGGACCTTGACAAACCCATGAAGGAGAGCACCAGCTCCAGGACCATGTCCCTGGACGGGAAGATACTCTCATCCCTCAGTGGGAAGTTGATGCCTGGTATGGAGAACAGCTTGAGCAGGTCCCCCAGGCCGGAGAGCGAGCGGTCGGGTCTCATGTCCAGGTCCGTGTCCATGTTCTCTGTGGCCAGTTCTGAGGATTCCTGTCAGGCAACCATGCTGACGCCGAGACCCGTAGAGTACGACTCGGATATGACCCTGGAAGCCTCCCAGGACTCTCAGCCGCCTTTCCTCCAGTGTTCCCTCCTCTCACGGTCTAGATCGCCTTCCGTTCACGACAAAGACTACAACGGTCTTCCAGACTCGGTGCAAGGTAACAGAACTCCGCTGCAGAGCCGACACACTTCCCACTACCTTATGGCTATTCTGGATGAGGACGCAAACTCTGCGACGGCAGGTAAACCTTTTGAAACTCTGTCAAAGGCCAGTGTGGTGCCAGCTGCTCAACCCAGTGAAGAGCCTTCAAGTGTTCAGCTTCTTTCAGAAACCTGTGCAGATCCAGAGGAGAGCCAGAGTCAAAGGGGTCCTACTCAGATGCTTCCAAATTTCCCTAATGCAAGAGCCGATGCAGATCTCAACACTGAGAGTGAAGGGAACACCACTCCAAGAACAGATGCAGATCTCAACACTGAGAGTGAAGGGAACTCCGCTCCAAGAACAGATTTAGAGCTCAACACTGAGAGTGAAGGGAACTCCGCTCCAAGAACAGATGTAGATCTCTTCACTGAGAGTGAAGGGAACTCCGCTCCAAGAACAGACGCGGATCTCAACACTGAGAGTGAAGGGAACACCGCTCCAGGTGTCCATCTCCCACCTCAAGTGTCCAACACCGGAGACCCTCACGTAAAGGACTCCTCAACACTTCAGCAGGCTGGTGTCCCACAGATAGCAACACCAGCACAGAGAGGGTCTTCTTCCACCTCTGACCCTCTCCTAATACGGGACGTACAGTGTATCCCTGTAAAGACCTCCAGTGCGGAGCCTGAATGTAGTAGGAAGGAGCTGCCCTCTGAGGACACGGTGGCGTCGTCATCTCTCTCCTCTCGACCACCGTTCTCATCTCTCTCTGCTAGCCAGTCATGGCAAACCCTTCCAAACGCCAGTATGGTGACCTCCCAGCAGATGCAGACGGAGACTGATCCATCTCTGGCTCTCGATCCTAAAGATAAAGCTCCAGTTGAGAGTGCAGCCAGCAGCGCTGAAAACAGAGCAGCTGTAGAGGGCCTTGAGAGTGCGTTAGTAGTGTCTAGACAGGTATGGATGGACAACCCAGTAGCGTCCACCAGCGCACACACACCACCCAGTGCTAGCACAGAGGAGTCTGTGCAGAGTGCTGGTAGACCCAATGAATCTCAAGAGGACATGGACACTAACGCAAGCATTCAGGACTGTAAGCAATCCAGATTCTCCGGTGACGACGTCGGTTCCGGTGATCCTCGGCCGGACAAAAACGATAATGCTAGCCAGCATACACCATCCACTGTGTCGCGCTGCCCGAGCCCTGAACACAAATCAGAAGAAACTTCTGATGCACCCGACTGCGCATTGGAGAAGAACAGGGATCCTGAGGCCATGTCAACAGGAAGGGTTAGTTGTTGGTCTTCATCAGAGGGCAGCAATATGGTCACCGTCCCAGAGGTGAAATCAGAGCCATGCCCAGAGCCAATGGATGTGGCTTCTATCTCCGAGGAGAGATCAGAAGGACAGACTCTCTTGACTGCTGGATCAGACCAGACCCAGAGTGCTTGTGGACAGTGTAGTAACTTCCAGCAGGGCTCCCAGACAGACCCGAGTGGTAGTGGTGGTAGTTACAGCAGCAGTGGGGTCTCTGCTAGCTCTTCGCCCCAGTCAGGGGACAGAGACTCTGACTCCTCCGGGGCTAAGGCCAAGGTCCTCTCCCTAACCATAGAGGAGGGCCAGGACGCCCAGCAGACCCACCCCAGGAAGAGGAAAATGCCCAGGACGTCTACCTCAAACCAGGCCAGAGGCAGCACACAACAGGTAGGTTCCTCTGGAGGATAGGATAAGGAGAGGTTGGAGGTGAGGGAGGGAAGGAATAGAGGGATGGGTGTATGGTTGAGAGGGAATGAGGTTTAGTAGGGTAGGTTTAGTGAAGGAGGGATACTGGAGCGGTAGGTTCCTCTACCTTATCTTACCGTATGTCTCCTCTACCTTATCTTATCGTATGTCTCCTCTACCTTATCTCACTGTATGTCTCCTCTACCTTATCTCACTGTATGTCTCCTCTGCCTTATCTCACTGTATGTCTCCTCTACCTTATCTTATCGTATGTCTCCTCTACCTTATCTCACTGTGTCTCCTCTACCTTATCTCACTGTATGTCTCCTCTACCTTATCTTACTGTATGTCTCCTCTACCTTATCTTACTGTATGTCTCCTCTACCTTATCTTACTGTATGTCTCCTCTACCTTATCTTACTGTATGTCTCCTCTACCTTATCTCACTGTATGTCTCCTCTACTTTATCTTACCGTATGTCTCTTCTCGTCTTTGCTCAGGGGAAGGAGACGCCTCAGCAGTCTCTGGCGGCCATCGTTGACTCTCTGAAGCTGGAGGAGATTGAGCCGTACCAGACAGAGAGGGCCAACCCTTACTACGAGTTCCTGCACATCCGCAAGAAGATCGAGGAGAAGCGCAAAGTGCTGCTGAGCGTCATTCCCCAGCCGCCGCAGTATTACGACGAATACGTGACGTTTACAGGATCTTACCTGCTAGACGGGAACCCGCTCGGCAAACTCTGTATTCCAACAGTGAGTCTGGAGTTCTGTTCATCAACTCTCATCTATTCATCTTCACTCTGATCTGTTCATCTGTTCATCTCCCCATCTGTCTTCCCTTCCTCTGTATTCCAACGGTGAGTCTGGAGTTTGATCATTATAGGGTTCGGTGCTCCTTGACTAAAAAGCTCTATTGACAACCTTTTAAGGATCTGACCCCTTTTTTTCAATTTTCGCCTTAAATGACATACCCAAATCTAACTGCCTGTAGCTCAGGACCTGAAGCAAGGATATGCATATTCTTGATACCATTTGAAAGGAAACACTTTGAAGTTTGTGGAAATGTGAAATTAATGTAGGAGAATATAACACATTAGATCTGGTAAAAGATAATACAAACCAAAAAACATGTTTTTCGATTTTTTTGTGATGTAGGAATCTAGATGTAATTTAGTTTGCCAGGAGTTTACCCAAATGTGCCGAATTAGTTTTCAAGTACATAACTATAGAGAACATACATTTTGTATTACCATAGCATTTTTGTAAGTTTGCACACACTCCCTGGAATGTAATAAATGATGGATCATTGGCTTCCCTATAGAAAATACACTAACCTTCACACATCTAGATGGCCGGGCGGGGTGGGTGTGGAGCCAGAGGTCAAACTGTATACATTTTAATATAAAAATGTATTTTTCAAACAAAACTACACTACATTTTATCTCTGGGACCTTCAGGATGACAAATCAGAGCAAGATTACTGAATGTAAGTACATTATTTACCTTCAGAGGTGAATGTACCAAACAAGTTGCTGTGATAAGTGTTTTGTTGTTGTGCACTCTCCTCAAACAATAGCATGGTATTTTTTCACTGTAATAGCTAATTTAGGCTTTCTGCCCATATAAGACATGTCTATGTCCTGGACAGTTGGCTATTGTTTACAACACCATTCTAGTCACATATCTATTGAGCAACAACCGCCCCATATAAGGGACACCGATCCCACAGAGGTTAAGAGTGCATCTCCACTCCTCTGTCCTCTATTTGATCTCCTCTGTCCTCTATTTGATCTCCTCTGTCCTCTATTTGATCTCCTCTGTCCTCTATTTGATCTCCTCTGTCCTCTATTTGATCTCCTCTGTCCTCTATTCGTTCTCCTCTGTCCTCTATTTGATCTCCTCTGTCCTCTATTCGTTCTCCTCTGTCCTCTATTTGATCTCCTCTGTCCTCTATTTGATCTGCTCTGTCCTCTATTTGATCTCCTCTGTCCTCTATTTGATCTCCTCTGTCCTCTATTTGATCTCCTCTGTCCTCTATTTGATCTCCTCTGTCCTCTATTTGATCTCCTCTGTCCTCTATTTGATCTCCTCTGTCCTCTGTTCGTTCTCCTCTGTCCTCTATTTGATCTCCTCTGTCCTCTATTCGTTCTCCTCTGTCCTCTATTTGATCTCCTCTGTCCTCTATTCGTTCTCCTCTGTCCTCTATTTGATCTCCTCTGTCCTCTATTTGATCTCCTCTGTCCTCTATTTGATCTCCTCTGTCCTCTATTTGATCTCCTCTGTCCTCTATTCAATCTCCTCTGTCCTCTATTTGATCTCCTGTCCTCTATTTGATCTCCTCTGTCCTCTATTTGATCTCCTCTGTCCTCTATTCAATCTCCTCTGTCCTCTATTCGTTCTCCTCTGTCCTCTATTCGTTCTCCTCTGTCCTCTATTCGTTCTCCTCTGTCCTCTATTTGATCTCCTCTGTATTCTCTTCGATCTCCTCTGTCCTCTCTTTTCCTCTCTGTCTCCATTGAATGTTTATCTTTATCGCTAATGTCGTCCATTCAAGACACTCCTGCATTAAAGGGTCTTATTAAACAATCTTCAGATGTTTCATGATGTTGAACTTTTTGTAACGTTTTATATATATTTGTCTCTGTAACAGATAACTCCCCCTCCGTCTCTGCCAGACCAACTGAAGGAGATGTTTAAGCAACAGGAGGTTGTTCGTATGAAGCTGCGCTTGCAACACAGCATTGAACGGGTATGTGGCATAATTAAACTCAGTCCTATTCGATCTTCCTTTATAGCGTGATCATACTTATTTTATAAACATTGTTATATATACTTTGAATACTGTTTGACGTTACAAATACAAGCTTTTATCTTATTAGCTGCCTTCTCTGCTTTGTTCAGTCTCAACTATTAAACTCAACTCTGCCTTTCGTCCCTAATGAATTATTACAAAAACAAAGCATCCTTATGTCTTGGCTAACTCAACACCCTCTTCTCTCTTTCCAGGAAAAGTTAATCGTCTCCAACGAGCAGGAGGTGTTACGAGTTCACTACCGGGCTGCCAGAACGCTAGCCAATCAGACGCTCCCGTTCAGTGCGTGCACCGTGCTATTGGACGCAGAGGTGTACAACATGCCTCAGGATGCCCAGGCAAGTGGCATGATGTCACGTACTGTAGAATCCGTAAGTTGGTATCAATTAATCAATAGATCACATTAATTTAAAATGTATAACGTAGTGTAGAATCAGTAAGTTGGTATCGACTAATCAATTAATCAATAGATCACATTTATTTAAACTAAAATAATGTAGGTTGGCATCAATCAACTAATCAAATGTATTTATAAATCCCTTTGTAAACAGAAGTTGCATTAAACATTCTAGTCATTAAGCAGACACTCAGTGATTTACAGTTAGTTGACACAAAGTGCTTTTACAACGGATGGTTTTTAAACCATAATGGTTTTAACAGAGTTGTAACTCTAACGCTGCCAGTTGTGGGTAACATTGTATTATCAATGTTGTGTGTTGTGTTTCCAGGGTGACCAAGATGGCAAGACGTCGGTGAGGGATCGTTTCAACGCCCGGCAGTTTATGTCCTGGTTGCAAGATGTGGACGACAAGTTTGATAAACTCAAGGTACGCTTGGTCTCTGTTAAATGTGGCCCTGCTTGCAGCAGTAAAACTAGTGTTGGATCATATACCCAAAGTAATCTATGGTGTAATGTTTTGTTCATCCATTCAGGATGCTACAGTAAGTAGCTACATATGGTTTTCAGGTAGCTTCAGCTGTATTTCCGATAGGACTTCTCATTTTGAAATGTATTCATTTTGCAAAACAAGCATCTCAACGGTGTCAAAATTGTCTGAATTGGTTTTAGGGTGTCTCATATCTCTGTCTCTCTCTCTGTCTCTCTCTCTCTCTCTCCCCCCCCCCCCCTCTCTCTCTGTCTCTCTGTCTCTCTCTGTCTCTGTCTGTCTCTCTCTGTCTCTCTCCGTCTCTCTCCCCTCTCTCTCTGTCTCTCTCTATCTCTCTCTGTCTCTGTCTCTCTGTCTCTCTCTGTCTCTCTCCGTCTCTCTCCCCTCTCTCTCTGTCTCTCTCTATCTCTCTCTATCTCTCTCTGTCTCTGTCTCTCTGTCTCTCTCTGTCTCTGTCTCTCTCTGTCTCTCTCTGTCTCTCTCTGTCTCTCTCTGTCTCTGTCTCTCTCTGTCTGTCTCTGTCTCTCTCTGTCTCTCTCCGTCTCTCTCCCCTCTCTCTCTGTCTCTGTCTCTCTCTGTCTCTCTCTCTGTCTCTGTCTCTGTCTCTCTCTTTGTCTCTCTCTCCCCCCCTCTCTGTCTCTCTCTCTCTGTCTGTCTCTCTCTCTCCCCGTCTCTCTGTCTGTCTCTGTCTGTCTCTGTCTCTCTCCGTCTCTCTCTCTCTCTCTCTCTCTCTCTCTCTCTCTCTCTCTCTCTCTCTCTCTCTCTCTCCCCTCTCTCTCTCCCCTCTCTCTCTCTCTCTCTCTCTCTCTCTCTCTCTCTCTCTCTCTCTCTCTCTCTCCTCTCCCTCCCCCTCTCTCTCTCTCTCTCTCTCTATCTCTCTCTCTCTCTCTCCCCCCTCTCTCCCTCCCCCTCTCTCCCCCCCTCCCTCTCTCTCTCTCCCCCCCCCCCCCTCTCTCTCTCCAGACGTGTCTGCTGATGCGACAGCAGCACGAGGCAGCAGCTCTAAATGCTGTACAGCGTCTCCACTGGCAGCTGAAACTCCAGGAGCTGGATCCAGCCATGTACAAGTCCACCTCCATCTTCGACATACCCGAGTTCTACATCCCCCTGGTAGAGGTCAACGACGACTTTGACCTCACGCCCATATGACCTGTGACCCTTGACTATCTACCTCTAACAGGGATGAAGTTATAGAGGGGTCACGTGGGGAGAAGAAAGAAAGGTGAAGCTCTGAAGTTGACGGAACATGGGTGTGTTAGTGTGAGCACCACTCTTGGGTGTGTGTTAGTGAGAGCACCACTCTTGGGTGTGTGTTAGTGAGAGCACCACTCTTGGGTGTGTGTTAGTGAGAGCACCACTCTTGGGTGTGTGTTAGTGAGAGCACCACTCTTGGGTGTGTGTTAGTGAGAGCACCACTCTTGGGTGTGTTAGTGAGAGCACCACTCTTGGGTGTGTTAGTGAGAGCACCACTCTTGGGGGTGTTAGTGATGAGAGCACCACTCTTGGGTGTGTTAGTGAGAGCACCACTCTTGGGTGTGTTAGTGTGAGCACCACTCTTGGGTGTGTTAGTGAGAGCACCACTCTTGGATGTGTGTTAGTGAGATCACCACTCTTGGATGTGTTAGTGAGAGCACCACTCTTGGGTGTGTGTTAGTGAGAGCACCACTCTTGGGTGTGTGTTAGGGATGACAGCACCACTCTTGGGTGTGTGTTAGTGATGAGAGCACCACTCTTGGGTGTGTGTTAGTGAGAGCACCACTCTTGGATGTGTGTTAGTGACAGCACCACTCTTGGGTGTGTGTTAGTGAGAGCACCACTCTTGGGTGTGTGTTAGTGATGAGAGCACCACTCTTGGGTGTGTGTTAGTGAGAGCACCACTCTTGGGTGTGTGTTAGTGACAGCACCACTCTTGGGTGTGTGTTAGTGACAGCACCACTCTTGGGTGTGTGTTAGTGACAGCACCACTCTTGGGTGTGTGTTAGTGATGAGAGCACCACTCTTGGGTGTGTGTTAGTGATGAGAGCACCACTCTTGGGTGTGTGTTAGTGATGAGAGCACCACTCTTGGGGGTGTGTTAGTGATGAGAGCACCACTCTTGGGTGTGTGTTAGTGATGAGAGCACCACTCTTGGGGGTGTGTTAGTGATGAGAGCACCACTCTTGGGTGTGTGTTAGTGATGAGAGCACCACTCTTGGGTGTGTGTTAGTGATGAGAGCACCACTCTTGGGTGTGTGTTAGTGATGAGAGCACCACTCTTGGGTGTGTGTTAGTGATGAGAGCACCACTCTTGGGTGTGTGTTAGTGATGAGAGCACCACTCTTGGGGGTGTTAGTGATGAGAGCACCACTCTTGGGGGTGTTAGTGATGAGAGCACCACTCTTGGCGGTGTGTTAGTGATGAGAGCACCACTCTTGGGGGTGTTAGTGATGAGAGCACCACTCTTGGGTGTGTGTTAGTGATGAGAGCACCACTCTTGGGTGTGTGTTAGTGATGAGAGCACCACTCTTGGGTGTGTGTTAGTGATGAGAGCACCACTCTTGGGTGTGTGTTAGTGATGAGAGCACCACTCTTGGGGGTGTTAGTGATGAGAGCACCACTCTTGGGTGTGTGTTAGTGATGAGAGCACCACTCTTGGGTGTGTGTTAGTGATGAGAGCACCACTCTTGGGGGTGTTAGTGATGAGAGCACCACTCTTGGCGGTGTGTTAGTGATGAGAGCACCACTCTTGGGGGTGTTAGTGATGAGAGCACCACTCTTGGGTGTGTGTTAGTGATGAGAGCACCACTCTTGGGTGTGTGTTAGTGATGAGAGCACCACTCTTGGGTGTGTGTTAGTGATGAGAGCACCACTCTTGGGTGTGTGTTAGTGATGAGAGCACCACTCTTGGGGGTGTTAGTGATGAGAGCACCACTCTTGGGGGTGTTAGTGATGAGAGCACCACTCTTGGGTGGGTTAGTGATGAGAGCACCACTCTTGGGTGGCTGTTTTACTACTGAGCTCTTATGGTAGACAACCAAGAAAAAACAAAGAACCTCCTCCTACACCAAGAGGACTTTTCCTACATTTACATTTTAGTCATTTAGCAGACGCTCTTATCCAGAGCCACTTACAGTTAGTGAGTGCATACATTTTTCATACTGGCCCCCCGTGGGAAACGAACCCACAACCCTGGCGTTGCAAGCGCCACGCTCTACCAACTGAGCTACAAACTAGTGGCAGACTGACTGACAGCTTATTCTGGACCGGCCTGGAGCACCACCAGGACTTAGGGGCCCAGACCACACACTTACCCCAGGTGCCAGAGTCCAGGGCTGGGTTAGGGTTGGGGCAGCGACGGGTGCTGCGGTCTGCTGAGAGGAGAGGAGAGGGCTCCAGGGAGGGACTGAGTATGGACGCTATAGGGTATGTCCCAAATAGCACCCTATTCCCTATATAGGGCACTACTTTAGACCAGAGAATGACACCCTATTCCCTATATAGGGCACTACATTAGACCAGAGAATGGCACCCTATTCCCTATATAGGGCACTACTTTAGACCAGAGAATGGCACCCTATTCCCTATATAGGGCACTACTTTTGTGAAGTATAGACAATAGGGTACCATTTGTGATGTGCCCTGTGGAGATGACCTCTGACCTCTGCGCCTCCCTCACCAGGTTACAAAAAATAATAATACAAATGCAATTCTACTTCTGTTTTTAAGGGAGTGTTTGGTCAATACGTGATGTACAGACTTGTGCTCTTAATTATTTTGTTTAACTTATTTTTTACACACAGATTGTGCATTTGTAAATAACCCATGTGATGATGGTTTTAAACTTGTACAGAAAAAAAATAAGTAATAGATATTTTAATTTTAAAAGGTTATTTCGTTTTGTCTGTTTTTAATGGACCAACGTTTTTTTTTTTAATATTGAGTCAGTGTCCTCTTCCTCTGTGTCAAGTTCCTTGTTGTTGTTGTTGTTGTTAAAGTCGATGTTATTGGCTCTTTAAGCATGTGTTGATCTGATTTTGTTCTGTTGTTTCCCCTCTGGAATGGAGTTTGATCCACGCACCACAACCAGGTGTTCATTCTAATGGAGTTGGATCCACGCACCACAACCAGGTGTTCATTCTAATGGAGTTGGATCCACGCACCACAACCAGGTGTTCATTCTAATGGAGTTGGATCCACGCACCACAACCAGGTGTTCATTCTAATGGAGTTGGATCCACGCACCACAACCAGGTGTTCATTCTAATGGAGTTGGATCCACGCACCACAACCAGGTGTTCATTCTAATGGAGTTGGATCCACGCACCACAACCAGGTGTGTTCATTCTAATGGAGTTGGATCCACGCACCACAACCAGGTGTTCATTCTAATGGAGTTGGATCCACGCACCACAACCAGGTGTTCATTCTAATGGAGTTGGATCCACGCACCACAACCAGGTGTTCATTCTAATGGAGTTGGATCCACGCACCACAACCAGGTGTGTTCATTCTAATGGAGTTGGATCCACGCACCAAGTTAATTCTTTGACTTGTGATTTGGATGCTGTGCATGCCGTTGCCGTTGTTGTAGCCTTTACTTCCTGATCCCAGAAGAAGCTGTTACCGTGTTGTGATGAAGGTTTAACTGAAGTCATTCACCTTTTTTTTTTTGTTCTTCCGCCATCATTCGTTCTCTTCGTTTGCAACAAAGTTTGCATCTGAAGTAGCACCCTATTCCCTATATAGTGCACTACTTTTGATCAGGAACCTATGCTGGCCCTGGTCAAAAGTTGTGCACTATATATGGAATAGGGTGCTATTCGGGACACTGAAACACTCCGTGTACAGCCTCTCTAACCCGCGTGTGTGTGTGTTGTCCGGTGGCTGGGTCACATAAAATAATAAAGTTTGTCGTGACTTCTATAGGAGAAGAAAAAAAACATACTTTTACAGTTTCAATGTGAGATTACAACAAAACCTATTTTTTTCAACATAATGCCTTTTTGAACGATAGTTCTAAAAAATATGTCTATTTTTAATATTTACTTGTTACATGACGTGTACATATTTGTAATATATAATTGAATAAATTTTATTGGTTGTGAATTCAAATCGTGTCTCGGTAGTTTTGGTGTCATCTCAACTTTTTTTAGTGTATTAGAAAACTGTTATTGTTGTGTAATAGTGTTTTATTTGCCTGATGACTACTCCTGTATCCGCTCCTCTATCAATCGCTCCATACAACAAACGCTTGTGGGTGTGTCGTTTTGGCCGCAGAGATGTGGACGCTAGTGAGGATGGTGTTTCACCTGTACAGGGAGAGAGACATTTTAAAAAATGTTTGTAAAGTGAGTGGTTTCTCTTAGCGGAATCTGTTGGTGGCATAACTGTATTCTTCCAGTAGGTGGCGACATACACCATTACATTTAATTTTTTTGTCATTTAGCAGACGCTCTTACAGGAGCAATTAGGGTTAAGTGCCTTGCTCAAGGGCACATCGACAGATTTTTCACCTAGTCGGCCCAGGGATTAGAACCAGCGACCTTTCGGTTACTGGCACAACGCTCTTAACCACTAAACTACCTGCCTCCCTAGTAATGATGTTCCAAAATCTGTGCTATTATAAATGGTGTTAAATTGTTCGCTGTTTTTATAAATGGGTTCAACCAGACGTTAAGCTCCTGAAGGGATCTGTCACTTACCGAGTTGGTAGATAGACAAATCTACACGCCTCCCTCTACAATAGAAAAATAAGATATATATATCTATCTTATTATATATAATATAATATATATAATAATATATATTATCCAACCCCGCCACACTGATTTGTCTCACCTGCCTACTATCCTGTCCAACCATAGGATAGAGGACTCTGGGGCGGCAGGTAGCTTAGTGGGTAAGAGCGTTGTGCCAGTAACCGAAAGGTCGCTGGTTCTAATCCCTGAGCCGACTAGGTGAAAAATCTGTCGATGTGCCCTTAAGCAAGGCACTTAACCCTAATTGCTCATGTAAGTCGCTCTGGATAAGAGCGTCTGCTAAATGACTAAAATGTAAAATGTCTAGAGCAAAAAAAGCCTGTTTTAGCATGGGCAGAGCCATTGACCACTTTCACCATTTTGACGTAGCCAACAGGGTGGGGACTTCCTATGGGTTAAGGAAGGATCACATAATTCCGTCCAGGTCACCCGGAGGGATCAGCCAATTTAATTCTACTCGTGAGCAAAAACATTCCCATAACTGCAGATAGCAGTAAATCACCAACCTTGGCTTTTTATACCTGTTCCAACAACACCCTCTAGGTGGCAGTATGCACCCTGTCAGTTTGTTTACCAACTCATAGTAGAAGTAGTAGTAGTAGAAGAAAATGGACTACAAAATGGAGATGCCCTTTATGGTGCTGTCCATGCTCACCGATACCATAATGGGACAGATGCAATGACTAAGTCATTGGGCTTGTTGAAGCGGATCACTTTTGTCAAACCGATGGTCACCGCCTTTAAAAAAGTTAGGTGCATTATGGGGTAAAACGTTGTCCGACTTGCGCCTACATGTAGACTGCGTGAACTTTACAGAAATCATGTGATCAAAGGTCATTAAGTTATGACTGCAAGTTTCTGCTTTTTGCTCTTTACCAACTTCATCCTACAGCCATCGCCGCCTGCGTTGTGGGAGGACCTACTGTCAAGCAATCGTTAGGGTGTTTTTATTTGACCCACGCCAACATGACCAAAGACGTGACTGAAACAGGATCCAACTTTGAGGCAATTCATATACTGTATATGAATATACTACAGTGGAGTAATACAAATGAATTCATATTTTAGGCTCAATGATTGATTGTATGATGTACACACATATGATTTAAGCTTGTGAGAGTGTGATATGGGGGGGTTGGAGCCATGTTTTTTTCGGCATTATAAAGACCAGTGCCGATTTTAGCATATAAATCTTGGTGGGGCAAAAAAAAAAAAAAAAACGTTTTAGATGCATGCCAGCAAAGCCACGACACAACAATAAACAATACATTAACTGCACTATAACGGTGACAAACGGTGACCACAAACTGTTAGGGCCTCCATAAAGCTGTCCCAACAGCAGTCCCAACACCTTACCACCGCTACACCTGGCTATCAGCGGAGCCTTGTCTGGCAGCGAAACAGTTCATTCAGCCTCATTTACTGCCTTTTAAAAAACATAGCTGATATGGCTGACTTGCTTAAACAAATGTGGTTTCTACTGACAATTGAGATGTACAAACTATGGCATAAGGCGACGACAAGCGGATAAGAGGCCATCCGTAATTTCGATGAAGACATTAATGAGCGAGCTGGGACGGACGTAGTCAATATAACGATTTGTTCAGCACTTTTGAAATGTACAGCGACAGAATTCAGAACATGGGCCGTTCTTACAGTGTTCTCCCTGTACACCAAGTCAGAACCGTAGGATAAATAAAGGGGGCATATAAGCAGACAATGAAAGCTCTTACAATATTCGATGATTATATTTCTCTAAAACAGGCTATAGGCTACATGTGCACCACCAAATCAGAACAGTAGGCTAAGTTATGAGGGGGAAAGGGACTAAATTATTAGGGTGAGACACATGGGCTACTAACAGCTTACTACACAACATACACTTAGTATTACTTTCTTAGCTACAGTATACATATCTCCCTGGCATATTACATCATTTATGCAGCAGCATACGAGACATTTTTGGACTCACCTTGTTGTGCTGTGCTCACTTGAACAGGAAGGTGGCGCGGTGGGCCTTCTGGGCTCTAGAAAGAGGCCCAAAATCCTGAGTTGGAATTCCAGAGTTGGTTGACCGTTCAAAATTATTTTCTGTATTTTCCCAGTCTGAGCTAGTTTTACCTGAGTTCCCAGTTGTTTTGAACTCACTGAAGTCTGAGATTTCCCAGTTCCGAGTTTCCAGTTGTTTTGAACGTGGCATAAGTCATGCTGGATTGACAGCATGGCCAATGTATTCAAACTTTTCTGGCCCATGGCATTACCCCCTTTGACGTGATATCCAATTGGTAGTTACGATCTTGTCTTATCGCTGCAACTCCCCTACGGACTCGGCGAAGGTTGAGAGCCAAGCCGCACCAATGTGTCGGAGGAAACACTGTCGAACTGACGACCGGAGTCAGCTTGCAGGCGCCCGGCCCGCCACAAGGAGTCGCTAGAGTACGATGAGAAAAGGACATCCCGGCCGGCCAAACCCTCCCCTAACCCGGACGACGCTGGGCCAAACCCTCCCCTAACCAGGACGACGCTGGGCTAATTGTGCGCCGCCTCATGGGTCTCCCGGTCACAGCCTGGGATCGAACCCGGTGCTCCAGTAACGCCTTAGCACTCAATGTTGAATTTGCGATTTCCAAATTGTTGTGTAATGTTTATGTCCAATGGCTGATGAGCACCAATACGTTTTAACAATAATTTATCTTCATATGACAAGGATTGAAAAGGATTTGCCAGTGGATTGCCGACTTGCATGACGATGACTTCTTCTCTAGGTTGCTAGCTAAGATTTTGAAAGTATGATGTGGACATGATCAGTCTAATCAACGCTATGGAAGATATAATGTGATTTGGCGTCATTTTATCTGTGGTCAATGACCGTGAGCCTGCTTGGATGGGCACTTCTAACGTAAGTCTATGGCAGCACCCAAGGGGCTTGAATTTTCGAGCTCTACCTGTAGATTTTGCTGTGATGTAGTGTCCCCATGAGTGACAGAACACTGAGCCAATCACGGCGCAACTAGAGAACATTACCAATCCCTACTCTCCGTACTTTCCGCTGGCTGCCCCAACACCACAGAAAGCACTGAGCTAGGATGAAACACCTGCATTTTGGAGCTGCCTTACTCAAGAAAGCAAAAAAGAGACCATGTTTGTATGCGGATTTATTAACTCTACTATTATTTTTATTTACATTGTTTGCAAACTAATATGTGACACGTATTAATTCCCAAATAACATGCAAAAAAAGGCCAATTTTTTGCTAAATAGGTGCACCTCAAAAACCTCACCTGCCCTGAATGACACGTCGCCACTGAAAAATACTAACTTTCATAAACAAACTTTTATAAACAATAGCAACACTGCCCTGTAGATCTGAGCCTTGCTGTCAGAAAACCACATTAGTGTCCGACTTTCGGCTGTTGCAGATGCACCCTCGACCCGACTTCACTCCTCGATTTTCGTCTACAGTCGGTTGCTTTCGCCTTACCACTCAAACGAGGCCAATGCGTCCAACTAACTCCATAGCTCCTTGAATCCTCAGGATGTGAAAATGGACGGTGTGCCTTTAAGGCGCCCAACTGATCTGTGTTGCTGTGGGGAGAAACTGACGCCCTCCGACTGCTGCGATCCACATTAGTGTTATTAGCGGCGGAGTTCCGTCCTGGACCTGCGTTCAAAGGGGAGACCGCGGTCAACAGTCCCAAACTATTGGAACACTGTTGCGGTAAGTGTTAATAATCTCATCTTGACTCATGTGGCGTTACTTGATGAATCGGTGTTGTGCGAGGAAACGGTTAAGTGTTCTAGGGAGCGTTTTAGCCCTAGGAAAAGCGATGAGCCAGAAGAGTAGAAGAAGGTATGCTAGGCTACTTACTGTAAGTGCAGTGTTATTAACGAAATGACTAGAACTTGCGGTTTTCACAACGATATTTTCCTCTTTCCATTGTGAAACATTGGACGGGCAAGGCAAATGACTCCTGATTCTGGATTTCACTTGGTGCAGCTAGATCTTCTACTAACGGCTCAGGCTATTGTAATAATAGAAACATCAACATAATTATTGAACTTATAGAACTTTGATCTTTCCATAGTTGCCAATAAAGGTTGTCATAATTGTTTGTGTCTTGTCGTAGAAAATGTAAATTCACTGCAGAGGCTGTGTGTTCTGTGTGTCTGCAGTAGCGGAAGAAGTGCTCAATTGTCATACTTGAGTAAAAGTAAAGATGCTGTACCTCAATAGAAAACTCAAGTTAGTCACCCAGGAAAATACTACTTGAGTAAAAGTCTAAAAGTATTTGGTTTGAAATATACTTAGGTATCAAAATTAAAAGTATAAATCATTTAAAATTCCTTATATTAAGCAAACCAGACGGCACGATTTTCTTGTTTTTAAAAAGATTTACGTATAGTCGGGGCACACTCCAACCCTCAGACATCATTTACAAACAAAGCATTTGTGTTTAGGGAGTCCACCAGATCAGAGGCAGTAGGGATGACCAGGGATGTTCTCTTGATAAGTGCGTCAATTGGACAATTTACTTGTCAAAATTTTAAGAGTAATTTTGGATGCCAGGGAAATGTATGGAGTAAAAAGTACGTTATTTTCTTTAGGAATGTAGTGAGGTATCTATCAGATAATAGTATCTACCAGATATTAGCCTAGATTTCCTCTGTCTGGTATGTGTCTCGACTTTTATTTGTTGTAAACACACACACACACACACACACACACACACACACACACACACACACACACACACACACACACACTTCCTACTAACACTATTCTGTCTTGTGTGTTGAGTCAGGTGGACAGGCAGACGTTGCGTTGCTGTGTGTTGAGCCAGGTGGACAGGCAGACGTTGCGTTGCTGTGTGTTGAGCCGACCATCAGGATGAGGCCTGGTCAGCTGTGTGTCCTGGTCCCAACCTCCACTACCCTCCTCTTCCTCCTGGTCCTATCAGGACCGTCTCAGACCAGCGCCTGTAACAAGGCCCTCTGCGCCTCCGACGTCAGCAAGTGCCTCATACAGGTGAGAACTGTCTGTGTGTGTGTGTGTGTGTGTGTATGTGTGTGTACAGGTGAGGAGTGTGTGTGTGTGTGTCTGTGTCTGTGTGTGTACAGGTGAGGAGTGTGTGTGTGTGTGTAGAGGTGAGGAGTGTGTGTGTGTGCGTGTCTGTGTCTGTGTGTGTGTGTACAGGTGAGGAGTGTGTGTCTGTGTCTGTGTGTGTGTGTACAGGTGAGGAGTGTGTGTGTGTGTGTGTGTAGAGGTGAGGAGTGTGTGTGTGTGTGTGTGTGTAGAGGTGAGGAGTGTGTGTGTGTGTACAGGTGAGGAGTGTGTGTGTGTGTGTGTGTGTGTAGAGGTGAGGAGTGTGTGTGTGTGTGTGTGTCTGTGTGTGTGTCTGTGTGTGTGTACAGGTGAGGAGTGTGTGTGTGTACAGGTGAGGAGTGTGTGTGTGTGCGTGTCTGTGTCTGTGTGTGTGTGTACAGGTGAGGAGTGTGTGTCTGTGTCTGTGTGTGTGTGTGTACAAGTGAGGAGTGTGTGTGTGTGTGTGTGTAGAGGTGAGGAGTGTGTGTGTGTGTGTGTGTACAGGTGAGGAGTGTGTGTGTGTGTGTAGAGGTGAGGAGTGTGTGTGCGTGCCAAATCTTGGTGATGTGTAGAAGAGGGTAATATAACGCTTGTGAGGTCATCAGTCCACCCACGGTCATCAGTCCACCCACGGTCATCAGTCCACCCACGGTCATCAGTCCACCCACGGTCACAGACTCATGACCAAACACTATCTTCTCATTACTACTGTGTGTTTTAACTTCTATATCTTTATCTCACTAGTGGATTTAAGAGGTTGCACGTTTACTATTCCCTCCACTAGTTTGTTCATGGGGTCCTCCAGTCGCATTCTAATGTGCCTTTACGATATCATTCTCACAATCTATACATTATTCTGTACCAGAAAAACAACAGCTATACACTTTTAGGTGCTGTCTATAACCTAAAATGGTTATTTGACTGTCCCCATAGGATAACCATTTTAAAGAACCCTTTTTGGTTCCAGGTAGAACCCTTTTTGGTTCCAGGTAGAACCGGTTTGGGTTCCAGGTAGAACCCGTTTGGGTTCCATGTAAAACCCTTTCCACAGCGGGTTTTACCTGGAACCAAAAAGGGCTCTACTTTGCTATGGCAGGGCTCTCCAACCCTGTTCCTGGAGAGCTACCCTCCTGTAGGTTTTCTCTGCAACTCCCAGTTGTAAAACTAACCTTATTCATCTTATCAACCAGCTAATTATTAGAATCGGGTGCACTAGATTAGGGTTACCTACAGGACGGTAGCTCTCCAGGAACAGGGTTGGAGAGCCCTGTACTATGGGGACAGCCAAAGAACCATGACAATGGTATACCATGAAAATAGACACTTCCTATTCTTCCTGACTGGTTGTAAAAATGAATAGAGAATCTGAAGGGAAGAATGCAGATACATTCCTGTGATAATCTGAACAAAATGTTGAACCGCTTCCCAGAATGAGTCAGTCGCTGACAGAGAAATAGTGTTGTTATCTAACACACTATGCTCGTCGGATGTGGCAGGGCTTGCAAACTATCACAGATTACAAAGGGAAACCCAGCCACGAACTGCCCAGTGACGCGAGCCTACCAGACGAGCTAAACGTCTATGCTCGCTTCGAGGCAAGCAACACAGAACCATGCATGAGAGCACCAGCTGTTCTGGACGACTGTGTGATCTCGCTCTGCGTTGCCAATGTGAGTAAGACCTTTAAACAGGTTAACAGGCCTTGGGGCCAGACAGATTACCAGGATGCGTACTCAGAGCATGCGCTGACCAGCTGGCAAGTGTCTTCACTGACCCAGCCTACAGGGAGGAGGTGAGTGACCTGGCAGTGTGGTGCCAGGACAACACATTTTCCCTCAACGTCAGCAAAACAAAAGAGCTAATTGTAAACTACGGGAAACTGAGCACGCCCCCATCCACATCGACGGGGCTGTAGTGGAGCTGGTGGAGAGCTTCAAGGTCCTTGGTGTCCACAAACACCGAACGAAGGTCCACACATATCTCAGGAGGCTGCACACATATCTCAGGAGGCTGAAAAGATTTGGCATGGGTCCTCAGATCCTCAAAAAGTTCTACAGCTGCACCATTGAGAGCATCTTGACTGGCTGCATCACCGCTTGGTATGGCAACTGCTCTGCATCTGACCGCAAAGCGCTACAGAGGGTAGTACGGCCCAGTACATCACTGAACAGCTTCTACCCCCTAGCCAGAAGACTGCTAAATAGTTATCCAATAGCTACCCGGGCTATCTGCATTGATCCCCCCCCCCCCCCCCCCCCCCTTTGACTAACTCTTTTGACTCATCACATACACTGCTGCTACTGTTTATTATCTATCCTGTTGCCTAGTCACTTTACCCCTACCTATATGTACATATCTACCTCAATTACCTCGTACCCCTGCACATGGACTCGGTACCCCGTGTATATAGCCAAGTTATTACCTCGTACCCCTGCACATGGACTCGGTACCCCGTGTATATAGCCAAGTTATTACCTCGTACCCCTGCACATGGACTCGGTACCCCGTGTATATAGCCAAGTTATTACCTCGTACCCCTGCACATGGACTCGGTACCCCGTGTATATAGCCAAGTTATTACCTCGTACCCCTGCACATGGACTCGGTACCCCGTGTATATAGCCAAGTTATTACCTCGTACCCCTGCACATGGACTCGGTACCCCGTGTATATAGCCAAGTTATTACCTCGTACCCCTGCACATGGACTCGGTACCCCGTGTATATAGCCAAGTTATTACCTCGTACCCCTGCACATGGACTCGGTACCCCGTGTATATAGCCAAGTTATTACCTCGTACCCCTGCACATGGACTCGGTACCCCGTGTATATAGCCAAGTTATTACCTCGTACCCCTGCACATGGACTCGGTACCCCGTGTATATAGCCAAGTTATTACCTCGTACCCCTGCACATGGACTCGGTACCCCGTGTATATAGCCAAGTTATTACCTCGTACCCCTGCACATGGACTCGGTACCCCGTGTATATAGCCAAGTTATTACCTCGTACCCCTGCACATGGACTCGGTACCCCGTGTATATAGCCAAGTTATTACCTCGTACCCCTGCACATGGACTCGGTACCCCGTGTATATAGCCAAGTTATTACCTCGTACCCCTGCACATGGACTCGGTACCCCGTGTATATAGCCAAGTTATTACCTGGTACCCCTGCACATGGACTTGGTACTGGTACCCTGTGTATATAGCCAAGTTATTACCTCGTACCCCTGCACATGGATTCGGTACCCCGTGTATATAGCCAAGTTATCGCTACTCATTGTGCATTATCTTTCTATTATTCGTAAATGTTTCTCTCTGCGTTGTCGGGAAGCTACCATTTAGTAATCTATTCACCATTAGTCTACACCTATTGTGTGCGAAGGCATGTTGCAGATAGCGTTTGATTTGTATCTACAGTCTACTACACACCCCCTGCAGGTTTCTGGGTCTGCTTTAGGAGAACGAGTAAATCAAAATGTTGATTTTAAAATCACCACAGGACAGGGAATTGACTCTTACTTCAACTAGAGATTTTGAAATGTTGGAATTCATTTTTAGGTTATCAAATTGAATTCCACTTGTGCAATGTATTTTATGTAAGAGTGTATATGAAAGGATTACTTGGTGGTGAGTGATCCCTGGTAACAATCTGTACCTACAGTTCTCTGCACTCTACTATGGCTGAAAAAAACACTGACTCACTGAACTGTACTACACTGTTCATACTGTATCTGTTTTAAATGTTACTTTTACCATAACATTCTTGTTGAATACCCAGTTCTCTTTTTGAGGTACCAATTAAAAACCATTTTAAATATTGAACACTTCCATTTGTTTTAGTTTTAATATAATAAACATTCTTTTGAATATATCTGAATGTCTAACATCTGTTTTAATGCTACAGAGCCCGTACAGTTTATATAAATATCTTCTGTGAATCCATAGAGTTAGACAGCATTTCGAAGATTGATTAAAAAAAGGTCCACGTTTTATTTTATGGTGGTTCTACGTGGTTTTGTTTACACAGGCAGCCCAATTCTGATCTTTCTACCACAAATTGGTCTTTTGACCAATCACATCAGATCTTTTTCAGAACTGATCTGATTGGTCAAAAGACCAACTTGTGAAAAATAAATCAGAATTGGGCTGCCTGTGTAAATGCATCTATAGTCCTTTATCCAGCTTCTATAGTCCTTTATTTCCATGAAGTGTTGTGTGAATCCCTTCGGGAGGGTTGTCACCCAATGTCTTGTCAACGTGCTGTGCTTTCCTTATTGCCAAAGAAGGGGGATTTGGCAGAATATAAGGTCATATCTAAGTGTCTCTAACGGGTTAAAGGTCATATCTAAGTGTCTCTCTAACAGGTTAAAGGTCATATCTACAGTAAGTGTCTCACTAACAGGTTAAAGGTCATATCTAAGTGTCTCTCTAACAGGTTAAAGGAATATCTGGGGCTGTTAGTCCACAAGGACCAATCATATTGCATACCTGACTGTTCTATTGTGTATAATGTTATGGATGTTTGTAAACTGTCAGATGTGAATTTTGGCCTGCTTTCTCTGGATCAGGAGAAGGCTTTTGATTGTGTAGGCCACCGGTATTTGTTTGAAACGATGAAAGATTTTTTTTGTCTTGGGTGATTTTACTGTATGGTGAAGGTGTGGGGTGGGTTGAGCTGCTCTATCCCAGTCCACAGAGGTATTAGGTTGTCTCGGGACAGCTAGACTGTCTCGCAATTGAGCCGTTGCTTTGTTTACTGCGAGTGAAGCTTTACTGGTTTCTCCATGCCAGGGATGACTCAGCATCCAGGGGCAGCTTTGTCTGCGTACGCAGATGTGACCGTGTTCATTACAGGGAGCGAGGACGTTCAGGTTCTCTCCGGTGCTCTAGAAGTGTATGAGAAGGCCTCTTCAGCTAGGGTGAATTGGGCCAAAAGTGAAGCTCTGTGGGCAGGTCAGTGTCAAACATGGACCACTCCACAGCTACTAGGGGGGTTACAGTGGGGTAGGAATGGACTAAAGACTTTGATCATTACTTCTGGTCAGGACAGCACTTGATTCGAGCTACGGCCTTGTACCTGCCACAGCAAGGTGGGCAGGGCCTATTGGACATTGCCTCAAGGGCTTCTGTCTGCCTGCAGCCCGGAGACTTCTCTACGGCTGTGTACCCTGTTAACCAGCTGGTTCTCTGCCTTGGGGAAGGTCTTCTCTACCCGCCTGTCGCAGACTGGTGGGGCTGTGTACCCTGGTAACCAGCTGGTTCTCTGCCTTGGGGAAGGTATTCTCTACCCGCCTCTCCCAGACTGGTAGGGCTGTGTACCCTGGTAACCAGCTGGTTCTCTGCCTTGGGGAAGGTCTTCTCTACCCGCCTCTCCCAGACTGGTGGGGCTGTGTACCCTGGTAACCAGCTGGTTCTCTGCCTTGGGGAAGGTCTTCTCTACCCGCCTCTCCCAGACTGGTGGGGCTGTGTACCCTGGTAACCAGCTGGTTCTCTGCCTTGGGGAAGGTCTTCTCTACCCGCCTCTCCCAGACTGGTGGGGCTGTGTACCCTGGTAACCAGCTGGTTCTCTGCCTTGGGGAAGGTCTTCTCTACCCGCCTCTCCCAGACTGGTGGGGCTGTGTACCCTGGTAACCAGCTGGTTCTCTGCCTTGGGGAAGGTCTTCTCTACCCGCCTCTCCCAGACTGGTAGGGCTGTGTACCCTGGTAACCAGCTGGTTCTCTGCCTTGGGGAAGGTCCTCTCTACCCGCCTGTCCCAGACTGGTAGGGCTGTGTACCCTGGTAACCAGCTGGTTCTCTGCCTTGGGGAAGGTCTTCTCTACGGGGCTGTGTACCCTGGTAACCAGCTGGTTCTCTGCCTTGGGGGAGGTCTTCTCTACCTTTTCGTTTTTGGATTATTTATAATATATATTTTTAGGCACAAGTGAGTGGTAGTCATACTCAACTTCATAACAGGAGCAGCCAAGCCAGCTATCTGGAAGACCAGGAAAAATGGCATACATGGACAGGGGTCTGTGGACGTGGTTGGGCATGCTCAGGGGGATGTTGGCAGCAAGACTGAGGGTTGAGTATGCTTAATACAGGCTGGTAGGAAAACCTTAGGCTCTTCATTAGTACTCGGGGCCTTCAGGGGGTGTTTTGCTCTGTCAATGAGGAGGGAGATCTGGATTTGGGCCATGTTTTGTCTTACAGGCTGGTGACATCTGAGGGCTGAATGGGGATGTACTGTAGTATGTGGTATTGACCCAATAAAGGGGATTTTCAAAATGGTACATCGCCAAAGCAAGTGAAATAAACAATAAACAAAACTGAAAAGACACAAAACATAAACAAAAAACGATTAGAATTGAACAGTAAACATTGCATTCAAAAAGGTTTAAAAAAGACATTTCAAGTGTTATATTATCAGCTATGTACTGTGTTTTAGCAATGTGCAAATAGTTGTAGTACGAATAGTAGGGGAAGATAAATAAACAGGTAAATATTGGTGGTATTTACAGTGTTGTTTGTGCTCCACTGGTTGCCCTTTTCTCATGGCAACAGGCCACAAATCTTGCTGCTGTGATGGCAGACTGCGGCACTTCACCTAACCGATATGGGAGTTTATCAATGTTTGATTTGTTTTCAAATTCTCTGTGGGTCTGTGTGATGTGTGGGAAATATGTATCTCTACTGTGGTCATACATTTGGCAGGAGGTTAGGAAGTGCAGCTCAGTTTCCACCTCATTTTCTGGGCAGTGGGCACATAGGCAGACCTGGCTCTTGAGAGAACACAGGCTATGCCGGCCTCTCTCAATAGCAAGGCTATGCTCACTGAGTCTGTACACAGTCAAGGATTTTCTTAATTTTGGGTCAGTCACAGTGGTCAGGTAGTCTGCAACTGTGTACTCTCTGTTCAGGGCCAAATAGCATTCTAGTTTGCTCTGTTTGTTTGGTTGATTCTTTCCAGTGTCAAATAGTTATCTTTTTGCTTTCTCATAATTTGGTTGGGTCTAATTGTGCCTAGGGAGGAGCTATAGGTGTACCTACCATAGGAGTCCCCTTTAAGCCTACCATTGACTATGTACATACCCAGCGTGGGACAGAGCTGCAGGAGTTGTGACCCATTCTTGGTGGTTGTTTTGTTGTAGTTTTGCCTAGGGGTGCATATTGGGGAGGGAATGCTGTCACCTCCAGGTAGGTGTTTGTCCCCCCCTGTGTGCTGAGGGTGTCAGGTTCTTGTCCAGTTCTGGCGTTTAGGTCGCCACAGACTAGTACATGTCCCTGGATCTGGAAATGATTGATTTCCCCCCTCTAGGATGGAGAAGCTGTCTTCAGTAAGGTATATAGGAAGGACACAGGAGGACATGTTTCTCTGTTGAGATTATTAGGTGTGCTTGCAGCACAACTCTAGATTTCTTACATAGTCGTGTTAATCTATTAACACGAAACCAACTTCCAAATGTCCAGACTGCCCCAACTCGGATTGTGAGAAAACATATTTTAAATAGCGTTTATACATTTTTGAACTATAACAAATATTTAAATGAGCCCCCAATGCATTTCACTTGTATGAAAAAGGCCCATATACTTGAATGGTAAAATAAATAATTCTAGACCTAGCTCCTCCTACCCCTATTTACACCATCAACACCAAACCAACGTTGAGATGTTCAGACCCAACTTAGATTGCTTGTCAAAGGATATTTGATACTATGTGTACTTTTGGAAGCTTTTCAGGTAGCTTATAGTGGTTAAGAGCGTTGTGCCAGTAACCGAAAGGTCCCTGGTTCTAATCCCCGAGCCGACTAGGTGAAAAATCTGTCGATGTGCCCTTGAGCAAGGCACTTAACCCTAATTGCTCATGTAAGTCGCTCTGGATAAGAGCGTCTGCTAAATGACTAAAATGTAAAATGAGAACCATTTAAACTGCAAAGAAGTGAACATTTGGTCCTTTCATAAAATAAATCATTGTACTGTTCAATCTAGAGACACACAACCAACTTTCACAAGTTCAGGCTATCCTAACTTTCAAATCTTAAACACTTTTATCAACTATAACTATATACAGTGCATTCGGAAAGTATTCAGACCCCTTGACTTTTTCCACATTTTGTTACGTTACAGCCTTATTCTAAAATTGATTAAATCAATATTTTTCCTCATCAATCTACACACAATACCCAATATTGACAAAGTGAAAACAGGTTTTGATTATTTTAGCAAATGTATTAAAAATTAAAAACAGATACCTTATTTACATAAGTATTCAGACCCTTTGCTATGAGACTCAAAATTGAGCTCAGGTGCATCCTGTTTCCATTGATCATCCTTGAGATGTTTCTACAACTTGATTGGAGTTCACCTGTGATAAATTCAATTGATTTGACATGATTTGGAAAGGCACACACCTGTCTATATAAGGTCCCACAGTTGACAGTGCATGTCAGAGCAAAAACCAAGCCATGAGGTCGAAGGAATTGTCCGTAGAGCTCCGAGACAGGATTGTGTCGATGTACAGATCTGGGGAAGGGTACAACATTTTTTCTTAAATGGAATAAGTTTGGAACCACCAAGACTCTTCCTAGAGCTGGCCGCCCGGCCAAACTGAGCAATCGGGGGAGAAGGGCTTTGGTCAGGGAGGTGACCAAGAACCCGATGGTCACTCTTACAGAGCTCCAGAGTTCCTCTGTGGTGATGGGAGAACCTTCCAGAAGGACAACCATCTCTGCAGCACTCCACCAATCAGGCCTTTATGGTAGAGTGGCCAGACGGAAGCCACTCCTCAGTAAAAGGCACATCACAGCCCGCTTGGAGTTTGCCAAAAGGCACCTAAAGGACTCTCAGACCATGAGAAACAAGATTCTCCGGTCTGATGAAACCAAGATTGAACTCTTTAGCCTGAATGCCAAACGTCACGTCTGGAGGAAATCTGGCACCATCCCTACGGTGAAGCATGGTGATGGCAGCATCATGCTGTGGGGATGTTTTACAGCGAACAGAGCGAAGTACAGAGAGATCCTTGATGAAAACCTGTTCCAGAGCGCTCAGGACCTCAGACTGGGGCGAAGGTTCACCTTCCAACAGGATAACGACCCTAAGCACATAGCCAAGACAACGCAGGAGTGGCTTCGGGACAAGTCTCTGAATGTCCTTGAGTGGCCCAGCCAGAGCCAAGTTTTTGCTTTGTCATTATGGGGTATTGTGTGTAGATTGATGAAGGAAAAAAACAGTTTAATCCATTTTAGAATAAGGCTGTAATGTAACAAAATGTGGAAAAGTCAAGGGGTCTGAATATTTCCGAATGCACTGTAAATGTGCATCAATTAAATAACCCACCAACAGTAACTCTTGAGCCGTTCAAGCTAGAGACACCAAACCAACTTTTACATCTTCAGGCTATCCTAACTTGAGATTCTTAAAAATGTTTATAAACTATAAACAGTGATAATTAGCATACATTTTGCATGAAACTTCATGGATTCAATGCCAAAAAATAGTGGTAGACATTTTAAATGCTACCGCTCTTTAACCAGTTCAGCTACAAACATTAAAACAGTATTGAGATTTTCAAAATGTTTCTAAACATACTTTAAAAGAGGCTAGCGAGCACTTTTCTACTTTACTTATTTCTTATTTTCTAACCAAATGTAAAATGTTCCTGTTTTGATTAATTGAATAGTGGGTTAGGTCTGCTCTATGTTAGCATACCCCCCGAGTTTCTTCCCTGTTTTACTCCTGGTAGTTTGGTGGATGGGACTACCAGCTCTCTGTAACCTAGAGGGCAACCAGTGGGTCCGTCTCCTCTATACCATGTCTCTTGTAGGATGACAATGTCTGTATTTTTATTTGGTGAAGTCTGGGTTCCTGCGCCTTAGGCCAAAGCCAGCACTCACTCACTCACTCACTCACTCACTCACTCACTCACTCACTCACTCACTCACTCACTCACTCAAATTAAATTCAAAGGGCTTTACTGGCATGGGAAACATATGTTAACATTGCAAGTGAAATAGATAAGAAACAAAGTCACAAATCTTGCTTCTGTTATGGCACACTGTGGTATTTCACCCCAATAGATATGGGTGTTTATCAAAATTGGATTTGTTCTCGAATTCATTGTGGGAAATATGTGTCTCTAATTTTTATTTATTTATTTTGTTTCACCTTTATTTAACCAGGTTTATTTCACCTTTATTTAACCAGGTAAGCCAGTTGAGAACAAGTTCTCATTTACAACTGCGACCTGGCCAAGATAAAGCAAAGCAGTGTGATAAAAACAACAACAACAACACAGAGTTACATATGGAATAAACAAAACGTACAGTCAAAAATACAACAGAAAATATATATATAGTGTGTGCAAATGTAGTAAGTTATGGAGGTAAGGCAATAAATAGGCCATAGTGCAAAATAATTACAATTTAGTATTAACACTGGAGTGATAGATGTGCAAGAGATTATGTGCAAATAGAGATACTGGGGTGCAAATGAGCAAAATAAATAACAATATAGGGATGAGGTAGTTGGGTGGGCTAATTACAGATGGGCTGTGTACAGGTGCAGTGATCGGTAAGGTGCTCTGACAACTGATGCTTAAAGTTAGTGAGGGAGATAAGAGTCTCCAACTTCAGAGATTTTTGTAGTTCGTTCCAGTCATTGGCAGCAGAGAACTGGAAGGAATGGCGGCCAAAGGAGGTGTTGGCTTTGGGGATGACCAGTGAGATATACCTGCTGGAGCGCAGACTACAGGTGGGTGTTGCTATGGTGACCAATGAGCTAAGATAAGGCAGGGATTTGCCTAGCAGTGATTTATAGATGACCTGGAGCCAGTGGGTTTGGCGACGAATATGTAGTGAGGACCAGCCAACGAGAGCGTACAGGTCACAATGGTGGGTAGTAGCCTCCAGATTGGCGCAGTGGTCTAAGGCACTGCATCGCAGTGCTAACTGTGCCACTAGAGATCCTGGTTCGAATCCAGGCTCTGTCGTAGCCGGCCGCGACCGGGAGACACATGGGGCGGCGCACAATTGGCCCAGCGTCATCCAGGGTAGGGGAGGGAATGGCCGGCAGGGATGTTGGTAGAGCATGCCATTTACAACGCCAGGGTTGTGGGTTCGATTCCCACGGGGGGCCAGTATATAAAAATATATAATGTATGCACTCACTAACTGTAAGTCGCTCTGGATAAGAGCGTCTGCTAAATGACGTAAATGTAAAATGTAGTATATGGGGCTTTGGTGACATTTACATTACATTTACGTCATTTAGCAGACGCTCTTATCCAGAGCGACTTACAAATTGGTGCATTCACCTTATAGCCAGTGGGACAACCACTTTACAATATGTTTTTTTTTTTTTCTTTGGGGAGGGGTAAAACGGATGGCACTGTGATAGACTACATCCAATTTGCTGAGTAGAGTGTTGGAGGCTATTTTGTAAATGACATCGCCGAAGTCAAGGATCGGTAGGATAGTCAGTTTTACGAAGGCATGTTTGCCTCGTGAAGGAGGCTTTGTTGCAAAATAGGAAGCCGATTCTAGATTTAACTTTGGATTGGAGATGCTTAATGTGAGTCTGGAAGGAGAGTTTACGGTCTAACCAGACACCTAGGTATTTGTAGTTGTCCACATATTCTAAGTCAGACCCGCCGAGAGTAGTGATTCTAGTCGGGCGGGCGGGTGCAAGCAGCGTTCGATTGAAGAGCATGCATTTAGTTTTACTAGCGTTTAAGAGCAGTTGGAGGCCACGGAAGGAGTGTTGTATGGCATTGAAGCTCGTTTGGAGGTTTGTTAACACAGTGTCCAATGAAGGGCCAGATGTATACAAAATGGTGTCGTCTGCGTAGAGGTGGATCTGAGAGTCACCAGCGGCAAGAGTGACATCATTGATATACACAGAGAATAGAGTCGGCCCGAGAATTGAACCCTGTGGCACCCCCATAGAGACTGCCAGAGGTCCAGACAACAGGCCCTCCGATTTTACACATTGAACTATATCCTCTGCAAGACGGAGCTGCTCTTCCTCCCGGGGAAGGACTGCCCGCTCCATGATCTCGCCATCATAGTTGACAACTCCGTTGTGTCCTCCTCCCAGAGTGCAAAGAACCTTGGCGTGACCCTGGACAACACCCTGTCATTCTCCACTAACATCAAGGCGGTGACCCGATCCTGTAGGTTCATGCTCTACAACATTCGCAGAGTACGACCCTGCCTTACACAGGAAGCGGCACAGGTCCTAATCCAGGCACTTGTCATCTCCCGTCTGGATTACTGCAACTCGCTGTTGGCTGGGCTCCCTGCCTGTGCCATTAAACCCCTACAACTCATCCAGAACGCTGCAGCCCGTCTGGTGTTCGACCTTCCCAAGTTCTCTCACGTCATCCCGCTCCTCCGCACACTCCACTGGCTTCCAGTTGAAGCTCGCATCTGTTACAAGACCATGGTGCTTGCCTACGGAGCTGTGAGGGGAACGGCACCTCCTTACCTTCAGGCTCTGATCAGTCCCTACACCCAAACGAGGGCATTGCGTTCTTCCACCTCTGGCCTGCTGGTCCCCCTACCTCTGCGGTAGAAAAATATATATTTTTTATATTGTAAAATGGTTGTCCCACTGGCTATCATAAGGTGAATGCACCAATTTGTAAGTCGCTCTGGATAAGAGCGTCTGCTAAATTACGTAAATGTAAATCTGAGAAGTAGTTGGTGAACCAGGCGAGGCAGTCATTTGAGAAACCAAGGCTATTTAGTCTGCCAATAAGAATGCGGTGATTGACAGAGTCGAATGCCTTGGCCAGGTCGACGAAGACGGCTGCACAGTACTGTCTTTTATCGATCGCGGTTATAATATGGTCATACATTTGGCAGGAGGTTAGGAAGTGCAGCTCAGTTTCCACCTCATTTTGTAGGCAGTGGGCACATAGCCTGTCTCTCTCTCTCTCTACCATCACATTTTCCCATGCATGACACCTGTCTGTAGCCGCTGGATATTTCCTCTGGGGTGTGTGTGTGTGTGTGTGTGTGTGTGTGTGTGTGTGTGTGTGTGTTTTCTTCATTGAGCCACTGTATTTACAGACTTGCTTCTTTGACCCCCTCAGACGCTTGTTAACTTGTCAATGAAAGTGAAAGCAACCTCTCCTACTGATTTTAGTGACACATACACAACAACCAGAGTCATTGGTCCCGAACTCCCCAAGCCCTGGCGGTATGGAGGGGGTGGAAGAGTTGTTCTGGGCTTTAGCCGGCCCTGCAGCTTGTTCATTCCAGACCCAGCCGTTAGTGTGTGTGTGTGTGCGTGTTGTTTTAGCTGAGCCTGCCGTGTGTGTGTGTGTGTGTGTGTGTGTGTTGTTTTAGCTGAGCCTGCCGTGTGTGTGTGTGTGTGTGTGTGTGTGTGTGTGTTGTTTTAGCTGAGCCTGCCGTGTGTGTGTGTGTGTGTGTGTGTGTGTGTGTGTGTGTTTTAGCTGAGCCTGCCGTGTGTGTGTGTGTGTGTGTGTGTGTGTGTGTGTTGTTTTAGCTGAGCCTGCCGTGTGTGTGTGTGTGTGTGTGTGTGTGTGTGTGTGTGTGTGTGTGTGCGCTAAGTAGTTGTGTGTTGTTAGCTGTAGTCTCCAACCTCCAGTCCAGACCTCCAGACTCAGCCAGCTGTTAGTAGGGTGGGGCAGCAACAGACCTCCAGACTCAGCCAGCTGTTAGTAGGGTGGGGCAGCAACAGAGCTCCAGACTCAGCCAGCTGTTAGTAGGGTGGGGCAGCAACAGACCTCCAGACTCAGCCAGCTGTTAGTAGGGTGGGGCAGCAACAGACCTCCAGACTCAGCCAGCTGTTAGTAGGGTGGGGCAGCAACAGAGCTCCAGACTCAGCCAGCTGTTAGTAGGGTGGGGCAGCAACAGAGCTCCAGACTCAGCCAGCTGTTAGTAGGGTGGGGCAGCAACAGAGCTCCAGACTCAGCCAGCTGTTAGTAGGGTGGGGCAGCAACAGACCTCCAGACTCAGCCAGCTGTTAGTAGGGTGGGGCAGCAACAGAGCTCCAGACTCAGCCAGCTGTTAGTAGGGTGGGGCAGCAACAGAGCTCCAGACTCAGCCAGCTGTTAGTAGGGTGGGGCAGCAACAGACCTCCAGACTCAGCAATCTGTTAGTAGGGTGGGGCAGCAACAGACCTCCAGACTCAGCCAGCTGTTAGTAGGGTGGGGCAGCAACAGACCTCCAGACTCAGCCAGCTGTTAGTAGGGTGGGGCAGCAACAGACCTCCAGACTCAGCCAGCTGTTAGTAGGGTGGGGCAGCAACAGACCTCCAGACTCAGCCAGCTGTTAGTAGGGTGGGGCAGCAACAGACCTCCAGACTCAGCCAGCTGTTAGTAGGGTGGGGCAGCAACAGAGCTCCAGACTCAGCCAGCTGTTAGTAGGGTGGGGCAGCAACAGAGCTCCAGACTCAGCCAGCTGTTAGTAGGGTGGGGCAGCAACAGACCTCCAGACTCAGCCAGCTGTTAGTAGGGTGGGGCAGCAACAGAGCTCCAGACTCAGCCAGCTGTTAGTAGGGTGGGGCAGCAACAGACCTCCAGACTCAGCCAGCTGTTAGTAGGGTGGGGCAGCAACATACCTCCAGACTCAGCCAGCTGTTAGTAGGGTGGGGCAGCAACAGACCTCCAGACTCAGCCAGCTGTTAGTAGGGTGGGGCAGCAACAGACCTCCAGACTCAGCCATCTGTTAGTAGGGTGGGGCAGCAACAGACCTACAGACTCAGCCAGCTGTTAGTAGGGTGGGGCAGCAACAGACCTCCAGACTCAGCCAGCTGTTAGTAGGGTGGGGCAGCAACAGAGCTCCAGACTCAGCCAGCTGTTAGTAGGGTGGGGCAGCAACAGACCTCCAGACTCAGCCAGCTGTTAGTAGGGTGGGGCAGCTCAGCAGGACAAGGCTACACACGCTCTGTCCTCACACACTTTCTCCTCCACTCTCAAGTTCTCTTCCAGATTGCTGTTCTTTTCAACACGTCGCAATAGTATTAGATAGCCTCTCCGAGTACTTTGATCTGTTTAGCTGGGTTAGTAACAGTAACAGTCTGTTTAGCTGGGTTAGTAACAGTCTGTTTAGCTGGGTTAGTAAAAGTAACAGTCTGTTTAGCTGGGTTAGTAACAGTGTGTTTAGCTGGGTTAGTAACAGTAACAGTCTGTTTAGCTGGGTTAGTAACAGTCTGTTTAGCTGGGTTAGTAACAGTAACAGTCTGTTTAGCTGGGTTAGTAACAGTCTGTTTAGCTGGGTTAGTAACAGTCTGTTTAGATGGGTTAGTAACAGTAACAGTCTGTTTAGCTGGGTTAGTAACAGTAACAGTCTGTTTAGCTGGGTTAGTAACAGTGTGTTTAGCTGGGTTAGTAACAGTAACAGTCTGTTTAGCTGGGTTAGTAACAGTAACAGTCTGTTTAGATGGGTTAGTAACAGTCTGTTTAGCTGGGTTAGTAACAGTAACAGTCTGTTTAGCTGGGTTAGTAACAGTCTGTTTAGCTGGGTTAGTAACAGTAACAGTCTGTTTAGCTGGGTTAGTAACAGTCTGTTTAGCTGGGTTAGTAACAGTCTGTTTAGCTGGGTTAGTAACAGTCTGTTTAGCTGGGTTAGTAACAGTCTGTTTAGCTGGGTTAGTAACAGTCTGTTTAGCTGGGTTAGTAACAGTCTGTTTAGCTGGGTTAGTAACAGTAACAGTCTGTTTAGCTGGGTTAGTAACAGTAACAGTCTGTTTAGCTGGGTTAGTAACAGTAACAGTCTGTTTAGCTGGGTTAGTAACAGTCTGTTTAGCTGGGTTAGTAACAGTAACAGTCTGTTTAGCTGGGTTAGTAACAGTAACAGTCTGTTTAGCTGGGTTAGTAACAGTCTGTTTAGCTGGGTTAGTAACAGTAACAGTCTGTTTAGCTGGGTTAGTAACAGTCTGTTTAGATGGGTTAGTAACAGTAACAGTCTGTTTAGATGGGTTAGTAACAGTAACAGTCTGTTTAGCTGGGTTAGTAACAGGCTGTTTAGCTGGGTTAGTAACAGTCTGTTTAGCTGGGTTAGTAACAGTCTGTTTAGCTGGGTTAGTAACAGTCTGTTTAGCTGGGTTAGTAACAGTCTGTTTAGCTGGGTTAGTAACAGTAACAGTCTGTTTAGCTGGGTTAGTAACAGTAACAGTCTGTTTAGCTGGGTTAGTAACAGTCTGTTTAGCTGGGTTAGTAACAGGAACAGTCTGTTTAGCTGGGTTAGTAACAGTAACAGTCTGTTTAGCTGGGTTAGTAACAGTCTGTTTAGCTGGGTTAGTAACAGGAACAGTCTGTTTAGCTGGGTTAGTAACAGTAACAGTCTGTTTAGCTGGGTTAGTAACAGTCTGTTTAGATGGGTTAGTAACAGTCTGTTTAGCTGGGTTAGTAACAGTCTGTTTAGCTGGGTTAGTAACAGTCTGTTTAGCTGGGTTAGTAACAGTAACAGTCTGTTTAGCTGGGTTAGTAACAGTAACAGTCTGTTTAGCTGGGTTAGTAACAGTAACAGTCTGTTTAGCTGGGTTAGTAACAGGAACAGTCTGTTTAGATGGGTTAGTAACAGTAACAGTCTGTTTAGCTGGGTTAGTAACAGGAACAGTCTGTTTAGCTGGGTTAGTAACAGTCTGTTTAGCTGGGTTAGTAACAGTCTGTTTAGATGGGTTAGTAACAGTCTGTTTAGATGGGTTAGTAACAGTCTGTTTAGCTGGGTTAGTAACAGTCTGTTTAGATGGGTTAGTAACAGTCTGTTTAGCTGGGTTAGTAACAGTAACAGTCTGTTTAGCTGGGTTAGTAACAGTCTGTTTAGCTGGGTTAGTAACAGTAACAGTCTGTTTAGCTGGGTTAGTAACAGTCTGTTTAGATGGGTTAGTAACAGTCTGTTTAGCTGGGTTAGTAACAGTCTGTTTAGATGGGTTAGTAACAGTCTGTTTAGCTTGGTTAGTAACAGTAACAGTCTGTTTAGCTGGGTTAGTAACAGTAACAGTCTGTTTCGCTGGGTTAGAAACAGTCTGTTTAGCTGGGTTAGTAACAGTCTGTTTAGATGGGTTAGTAACAGTCTGTTTAGCTGGGTTAGTAACAGTCTGTTTAGCTGGGTTAGTAACAGTAACAGTCTGTTTAGCTGGGTTAGTAACAGTAACAGTCTGTTTAGCTGGGTTAGTAACAGGAACAGTCTGTTTAGCTGGGTTAGTAACAGTAACAGTCTGTTTAGCTGGGTTAGTAACAGTAACAGTCTGTTTAGCTGGGTTAGTAACAGTCTGTTTAGCTGGGTTAGTAACAGTCTGGTTAGCTGGGTTAGTAACAGTCTGTTTAGCTGCGTTAGTAACAGTAACAGTCTGTTTAGCTGGGTTAGTAACAGTCTATTTAGCTGGGTTAGTAACAGTAACAGTCTGTTTAGCTGGGTTAGTAACAGTCTGTTTAGCTGGGTTAGTAACAGTCTGTTTAGCTGGGTTAGTAACAGTAACAGTCTGTTTAGCTGGGTTAGTAACAGTAACAGTCTGTTTAGCTGGGTTAGTAACAGGAACAGTCTGTTTAGCTGGGTTAGTAACAGTAACAGTCTGTTTAGCTGGGTTAGTAACAGTAACAGTCTGTTTAGCTGGGTTAGTAACAGTCTGTTTAGCTGGGTTAGTAACAGTCTGGTTAGCTGGGTTAGTAACAGTCTGTTTAGCTGCGTTAGTAACAGTAACAGTCTGTTTAGCTGGGTTAGTAACAGTCTATTTAGCTGGGTTAGTAACAGTAACAGTCTGTTTAGCTGGGTTAGTAACAGTCTGTTTAGCTGGGTTAGTAACAGTCTGTTTAGCTGGGTTAGTAACAGTCTGTTTAGCTGGGTTAGTAACAGTCTGTTTAGCTGGGTTAGTAACAGTCTGTTTAGCTGGGTTAGTAACAGTCTGTTTAGATGGGTTAGTAACAGTGTGTTTAGCTGGGTTAGTAACAGTCTGTTTAGCTGGGTTAGTAACAGTAACAGTCTGTTTAGCTGGGTTAGTAACAGTCTGTTTAGCTGGGTTAGTAACAGTCTGTTTAGATGGGTTAGTAACAGTCTGTTTAGCTGGGTTAGTAACAGTCTGTTTAGCTGGGTTAGTAACAGTAACAGTCTGTTTAGCTGGGTTAGTAACAGTAACAGTCTGTTTAGCTGGGTTAGTAACAGTAACAGTCTGTTTAGCTGGGTTAGTAACAGGAACAGTCTGTTTAGCTGGGTTAGTAACAGTCTGTTTAGCTGGGTTAGTAACAGTAACAGTCTGTTTAGCTGGGTTAGTAACAGTCTGTTTAGCTGGGTTAGTAACAGTCTGTTTAGCTGGGTTAGTAACAGTCTGTTTAGCTGGGTTAGTAACAGTAACAGTCTGTTTAGCTGGGTTAGTAACAGTAACAGTCTGTTTAGCTGGGTTAGTAACAGTAACAGTCTGTTTAGCTGGGTTAGTAACAGTAACAGTCTGTTTAGCTGGGTTAGTAACAGTAACAGTCTGTTTAGCTGGGTTAGTAACAGTAACAGTCTGTTTAGCTGGGTTAGTAACAGTCTGTTTAGATGGGTTAGTAACAGTCTGTTTAGATGGGTTAGTAACAGTAACAGTCTGTTTAGCTGGGTTAGTAACAGTCTGTTTAGCTGGGTTAGTAACAGTCTGTTTAGCTGGGTTAGTAACAGTCTGTTTAGCTGGGTTAGTAACAGTAACAGTCTGTTTAGCTGGGTTAGTAACAGTCTGTTTAGCTGGGTTAGTAACAGTCTGTTTAGCTGGGTTAGTAACAGTCTGTTTAGCTGGGTTAGTAACAGTCTGTTTAGCTGGGTTAGTAACAGTCTGTTTAGCTGGGTTAGTAACAGTGTGTTTAGCTGGGTTAGTAACAGTCTGTTTAGCTGGGTTAGTAACAGTCTGTTTAGCTGGGTTAGTAACAGTCTGTTTAGATGGGTTAGTAACAGGAACAGTCTGTTTAGCTGGGTTAGTAACAGGAACAGTCTGTTTAGCTGGGTTAGTAACAGTCTGTTTAGCTGGGTTAGTAACAGTCTGTTTAGCTGGGTTAGTAACAGTAACAGTCTGTTTAGATGGGTTAGTAACAGTCTGTTTAGCTGGGTTAGTAACAGTAACAGTCTGTTTAGCTGGGTTAGTAACAGTCTGTTTAGCTGGGTTAGTAACAGTAACAGTCTGTTTAGATGGGTTAGTAACAGTCTGTTTAGCTGGGTTAGTAACAGTCTGTTTAGCTGGGTTAGTAACAGTCTGTTTAGCTGGGTTAGTAACAGTCTGTTTAGCTGGGTTAGTAACAGTAACAGTCTGTTTAGATGGGTTAGTAACAGTCTGTTTAGCTGGGTTAGTAACAGTCTGTTTAGCTGGGTTAGTAACAGTCTGTTTAGCTGGGTTAGTAACAGTCTGTTTAGCTGGGTTAGTAACAGTCTGTTTAGATGGGTTAGTAACAGTCTGTTTAGCTGGGTTAGTAACAGTCTGTTTAGCTGGGTTAGTAACAGTCTGGTTAGCTGGGTTAGTAACAGTAACAGTCTGTTTAGCTGGGTTAGTAACAGTCTGTTTAGATGGGTTAGTAACAGTCTGTTTAGCTGGGTTAGTAAAAGTAACAGTCTGTTTAGCTGGGTTAGTAACAGTAACAGTATGTTTAGCTGGGTTAGTAACAGTCTGTTTAGCTGGGTTAGTAACAGTCTGTTTAGCTGGTTAGTAACAGTAACAGTCTGTTTAGCTGGGTTAGTAACAGTCTGTTTAGCTGGGTTAGTAACAGTCTGTTTAGCTGGGTTAGTAACAGTAACAGTCTGTTTAGATGGGTTAGTAACAGTCTGTTTAGCTGGGTTAGTAACAGTCTGTTTAGCTGGGTTAGTAACAGTAACAGTCTGTTTAGCTGGGTTAGTAACAGTCTGTTTAGCTGGGTTAGTAACAGTCTGTTTAGCTGGGTTAGTAACAGTCTGTTTAGCTGGGTTAGTAACAGTAACAGTCTGTTTAGCTGGGTTAGTAACAGTCTGTTTAGCTGGGTTAGTAACAGTCTGTTTAGCTGGGTTAGTAACAGTAACAGTCTGTTTAGCTGGGTTAGTAACAGTCTGTTTAGATGGGTTAGTAACAGTCTGTTTAGATGGGTTAGTAACAGTAACAGTCTGTTTAGCTGGGTTAGTAACAGTAACAGTCTGTTTAGCTGGGTTAGTAACAGTCTGTTTAGATGGGTTAGTAACAGTCTGTTTAGATGGGTTAGTAACAGTAACAGTCTGTTTAGCTGGGTTAGTAACAGTAACAGTCTGTTTAGCTGGGTTAGTAACAGTCTGTTTAGCTGGGTTAGTAACAGTCTGTTTAGCTGGGTTAGTAACAGTCTGTTTAGCTGGTTAGTAACAGTAACAGTATGTTTAGCTGGGTTAGTAACAGTCTGTTTAGCTGGGTTAGTAACAGTCTGTTTAGCTGGGTTAGTAACAGTAACAGTCTGTTTAGATGGGTTAGTAACAGTCTGTTTAGCTGGGTTAGTAACAGTCTGTTTAGCTGGGTTAGTAACAGTAACAGTCTGTTTAGCTGGGTTAGTAACAGTCTGTTTAGCTGGGTTAGTAACAGTAACAGTCTGTTTAGCTGGGTTAGTAACAGGAACAGTCTGTTTAGATGGGTTAGTAACAGGAACAGTCTGTTTAGCTGGGTTAGTAACAGTAACAGTCTGTTTAGCTGGGTTAGTAACAGTCTGTTTAGCTGGGTTAGTAACAGTCTGTTTAGCTGGGTTAGTAACAGTAACAGTCTGTTTAGCTGGGTTAGTAACAGTAACAGTCTGTTTAGATGGGTTAGTAACAGTCTGTTTAGCTGGGTTAGTAACAGTAACAGTCTGTTTAGCTGGGTTAGTAACAGTCTGTTTAGCTGGGTTAGTAACAGTCTGTTTAGCTGGGTTAGTAACAGTCTGTTTAGCTGGGTTAGTAACAGTCTGTTTAGCTGGGTTAGTAACAGTCTGTTTAGCTGGGTTAGTAACAGTCTGTTTAGCTGGGTTAGTAACAGTAACAGTCTGTTTAGCTGGGTTAGTAACAGTCTGTTTAGCTGGGTTAGTAACAGTCTGTTTAGCTGGGTTAGTAACAGTAACAGTCTGTTTAGCTGGGTTAGTAACAGTCTGTTTAGCTGGGTTAGTAACAGTCTGTTTAGCTGGGTTAGTAACAGTCTGTTTAGCTGGGTTAGTAACAGTAACAGTCTGTTCAGCTGGGTTAGTAACAGTCTGTTCAGCTGGGTTAGTAACAGTCTGTTTAGCTGGGTTAGTAACAGTCTGTTTAGCTGGGTTCGTAACAGTAACAGTCTGTTTAGCTGGGTTAGTAACAGTAACAGTCTGTTTAGCTGGGTTAGTAACAGTAACAGTCTGTTTAGCTGGGTTAGTAACAGGAACAGTCTGTTTAGATGGGTTAGTAACAGGAACAGTCTGTTTAGATGGGTTAGTAACAGGAACAGTCTGTTTAGATGGGTTAGTAACAGGAACAGTCTGTTTAGATGGGTTAGTAACAGTAACAGTCTGTTTAGCTGGGTTAGTAACAGTCTGTTTAGCTGGGTTAGTAACAGTAACAGTCTGTTTAGCTGGGTTAGTAGCAGTAACAGTCTGTTTAGATGGGTTAGTAACAGTCTGTTTAGCTGGGTTAGTAACAGTAACAGTCTGTTTAGCTGGGTTAGTAACAGTAACAGTCTGTTTAGCTGGGTTAGTAACAGTAACAGTCTGTTTAGCTGTGTTAGTAACAGTCTGTTTAGCTGGGTTAGTAACAGTCTGTTTAGCTGGGTTAGTAACAGTCTGTTTAGCTGGGTTAGTAACAGTAACAGTCTGTTTAGCTGGGTTAGTAACAGTAACAGTCTGTTTAGATGGGTTAGTAACAGTAACAGTCTGTTTAGATGGGTTAGTAACAGTCTGTTTAGCTGGGTTAGTAACAGTCTGTTTAGCTGGGTTAGTAACAGTCTGTTTAGCTGGGTTAGTAACAGTCTGTTTAGATGGGTTAGTAACAGTCTGTTTAGCTGGGTTAGTAACAGTAACAGTCTGTTTAGCTGGGTTAGTAACAGTGTGTTTAGCTGGGTTAGTAACAGTCTGTTTAGCTGGGTTAGTAACAGTAACAGTCTGTTTAGCTGGGTTAGTAACAGTCTGTTTAGCTGGGTTAGTAACAGTAACAGTCTGTTTAGATGGGTTAGTAACAGTAACAGTCTGTTTAGATGGGTTAGTAACAGTCTGTTTAGCTGGGTTAGTAACAGTCTGTTTAGCTGGGTTAGTAACAGTCTGTTTAGCTGGGTTAGTAACAGGAACAGTCTGTTTAGATGGGTTAGTAACAGTCTGTTTAGATGGGTTAGTAACAGTCTGTTTAGCTGGGTTAGTAACAGTAACAGTCTGTTTAGCTGGGTTAGTAACAGTCTGTTTAGCTGGGTTAGTAACAGTCTGTTTAGCTGGGTTAGTAACAGTAACAGTCTGTTTAGCTGGGTTAGTAACAGTCTGTTTTAGATGGGTTAGTAACAGTCTGTTTAGCTGGGTTAGTAACAGTAACAGTCTGTTTAGCTGGGTTAGTAACAGTCTGTTTAGCTGGGTTAGTAACAGTAACAGTCTGTTTAGCTGGGTTAGTAACAGTAACAGTCTGTTTAGCTGGGTTAGTAACAGTCTGTTTAGCTGGGTTAGTAACAGTAACAGTCTGTTTAGATGGGTTAGTAACAGTCTGTTTAGCTGGGTTAGTAACAGTCTGTTTAGCTGGGTTAGTAACAGTCTGTTTAGCTGGGTTAGTAACAGTCTGTTTAGCTGGGTTAGTAACAGTAACAGTCTGTTTAGCTGGGTTAGTAACAGTAACAGTCTGTTTAGCTAGGTTAGTAACAGTCTGTTTAGCTGGGTTAGTAACAGTAACAGTCTGTTTAGCTGGGTTAGTAACAGTAACAGTCTGTTTAGCTGGGTTAGTAACAGTAACAGTCTGTTTAGCTGGGTTAGTAACAGTCTGTTTAGCTGGGTTAGTAACAGTAACAGTCTGTTTAGCTGGGTTAGTAACAGTCTGTTTAGCTGGGTTAGTAACAGTCTGTTTAGCTGGGTTAGTAACAGTAACAGTCTGTTTAGCTGGGTTAGTAACAGTAACAGTCTGTTTAGCTGGGTTAGTAACAGGAACAGTCTGTTTAGCTGGGTTAGTAACAGTAACAGTCTGTTTAGCTGGGTTAGTAACAGTAACAGTCTGTTTAGCTGGGTTAGTAACAGTAACAGTCTGTTTAGCTGGGTTAGTAACAGTAACAGTCTGTTTAGCTGGGTTAGTAACAGTCTGTTTAGCTGGGTTAGTAACAGTAACAGTCTGTTTAGATGGGTTAGTAACAGTCTGTTTAGATGGGTTAGTAACAGTAACAGTCTGTTTAGCTGGGTTAGTAACAGTCTGTTTAGCTGGGTTAGTAACAGTCTGTTTAGCTGGGTTAGTAACAGTCTGTTTAGCTGGGTTAGTAACAGTAACAGTCTGTTTAGCTGGGTTAGTAACAGTCTGTTTAGCTGGGTTAGTAACAGTCTGTTTAGCTGGGTTAGTAACAGTAACAGTCTGTTTAGCTGGGTTAGTAACAGTAACAGTCTGTTTAGCTGGGTTAGTAACAGTAACAGTCTGTTTAGCTGGGTTAGTAACAGTCTGTTTAGCTGGGTTAGTAACAGTAACAGTCTGTTTAGCTGGGTTAGTAACAGTCTGTTTAGCTGGGTTAGTAACAGTCTGTTTAGCTGGGTTAGTAACAGTCTGTTTAGCTGGGTTAGTAACAGTCTGTTTAGCTGGGTTAGTAACAGTAACAGTCTGTTTAGCTGGGTTAGTAACAGTAACAGTCTGTTTAGATGGGTTAGTAACAGTCTGTTTAGCTGGGTTAGTAACAGTCTGTTTAGCTGGGTTAGTAACAGTCTGTTTAGCTGGGTTAGTAACAGTCTGTTTAGCTGGGTTAGTAACAGTCTGGTTAGCTGGGTTAGTAACAGTCTGTTTAGCTGGGTTAGTAACAGTCTGTTTAGCTGGGTTAGTAACAGTCTGTTTAGATGGGTTAGTAACAGTAACAGTCTGTTTAGCTGGGTTAGTAACAGTAACAGTCTGTTTAGCTGGGTTAGTAACAGTCTGTTTAGCTGGGTTAGTAACAGTAACAGTCTGTTTAGATGGGTTAGTAACAGTCTGTTTAGCTGGGTTAGTAACAGTCTGTTTAGATGGGTTAGTAACAGTAACAGTCTGTTTAGCTGGGTTAGTAACAGTAACAGTCTGTTTAGCTGGGTTAGTAACAGTAACAGTCTGTTTAGCTGGGTTAGTAACAGTCTGTTTAGCTGGGTTAGTAACAGTAACAGTCTGTTTAGCTGGGTTAGTAACAGTAACAGTCTGTTTAGCTGGGTTAGTAACAGTCTGTTTAGCTGGGTTAGTAACAGTAACAGTCTGTTTAGCTGGGTTAGTAACAGTAACAGTCTGTTTAGCTGGGTTAGTAACAGTAACAGTCTGTTTAGCTGGGTTAGTAACAGTAACAGTCTGTTTAGCTGGGTTAGTAACAGTAACAGTCTGTTTAGCTGGGTTAGTAACAGTCTGTTTAGATGGGTTAGTAACAGTCTGTTTAGCTGGGTTAGTAACAGTAACAGTCTGTTTAGATGGGTTAGTAACAGTCTGTTTAGCTGGGTTAGTAACAGTAACAGTCTGTTTAGCTGGGTTAGTAACAGTCTGTTTAGATGGGTTAGTAACAGTAACAGTCTGTTTAGCTGGGTTAGTAACAGTCTGTTTAGCTGGGTTAGTAACAGTCTGTTTAGCTGGGTTAGTAACAGTAACAGTCTGTTTAGCTGGGTTAGTAACAGTAACAGTCTGTTTAGCTGGGTTAGTAACAGGAACAGTCTGTTTAGATGGGTTAGTAACAGGAACAGTCTGTTTAGATGGGTTAGTAACAGGAACAGTCTGTTTAGATGGGTTAGTAACAGGAACAGTCTGTTTAGCTGGGTTAGTAACAGGAACAGTCTGTTTAGATGGGTTAGTAACAGGAACAGTCTGTTTAGATGGGTTAGTAACAGGAACAGTCTGTTTAGATGGGTTAGTAACAGGAACAGTCTGTTTAGATGGGTTAGTAACAGGAACAGTCTGTTTAGCTGGGTTAGTAACAGTAACAGTCTGTTTAGCTGGGTTAGTAACAGTAACAGTCTGTTTAGCTGGGTTAGTAACAGTCTGTTTAGATGGGTTAGTAACAGTCTGTTTAGATGGGTTAGTAACAGTAACAGTCTGTTTAGCTGGGTTAGTAACAGTAACAGTCTGTTTAGCTGGGTTAGTAACAGTAACAGTCTGTTTAGCTGGGTTAGTAACAGTCTGTTTAGCTGGTTAGTAACAGTAACAGTCTGTTTAGCTGGGTTAGTAACAGTCTGTTTAGCTGGGTTAGTAACAGTCTGTTTAGCTGGGTTAGTAACAGTAACAGTCTGTTTAGATGGGTTAGTAACAGTCTGTTTAGCTGGGTTAGTAACAGTCTGTTTAGCTAGGTTAGTAACAGTAACAGTCTGTTTAGCTGGGTTAGTAACAGTCTGTTTAGCTGGGTTAGTAACAGTCTGTTTAGCTGGGTTAGTAACAGTCTGTTTAGCTGGGTTAGTAACAGTCTGTTTAGCTGGGTTAGTAACAGTAACAGTCTGTTTAGCTGGGTTAGTAACAGTCTGTTTAGCTGGGTTAGTAACAGTAACAGTCTGTTTAGCTGGGTTAGTAACAGTCTGTTTAGCTGGGTTAGTAACAGTCTGTTTAGCTGGGTTAGTAACAGTCTGTTTAGCTGGGTTAGTAACAGTAACAGTCTGTTTAGCTGGGTTAGTAACAGTCTGTTTAGCTGGGTTAGTAACAGTAACAGTCTGTTTAGCTGGGTTAGTAACAGTCTGTTTAGCTGGGTTAGTAACAGTAACAGTCTGTTTAGCTGGGTTAGTAACAGTAACAGTCTGTTTAGATGGGTTAGTAACAGTCTGTTTAGCTGGGTTAGTAACAGTAACAGTCTGTTTAGCTGGGTTAGTAACAGTCTGTTTAGCTGGGTTAGTAACAGTAACAGTCTGTTTAGCTGGGTTAGTAACAGTCTGTTTAGATGGGTTAGTAACAGTCTGTTTAGCTGGGTTAGTAACAGTAACAGTCTGTTTAGCTGGGTTAGTAACAGTCTGTTTAGCTGGGTTAGTAACAGTAACAGTCTGTTTAGCTGGGTTAGTAACAGTCTGTTTAGCTGGGTTAGTAACAGTCTGTTTAGCTGGGTTAGTAACAGTCTGTTTAGCTGGGTTAGTAACAGTCTGTTTAGCTGGGTTAGTAACAGTAACAGTCTGTTTAGCTGGGTTAGTAACAGTAACAGTCTGTTTAGCTGGGTTAGTAACAGTCTGTTTAGCTGGGTTAGTAACAGGAACAGTCTGTTTAGATGGGTTAGTAACAGTAACAGTCTGTTTAGCTGGGTTAGTAACAGTCTGTTTAGCTGGGTTAGTAACAGTCTGTTTAGCTGGGTTAGTAACAGTAACAGTCTGTTTAGCTGGGTTAGTAACAGTCTGTTTAGCTGGGTTAGTAACAGTAACAGTCTGTTTAGCTGGGTTAGTAACAGTAACAGTCTGTTTAGCTGGGTTAGTAACAGTAACAGTCTGTTTAGCTGGGTTAGTAACAGTCTGTTTAGCTGGGTTAGTAACAGTCTGTTTAGCTGGGTTAGTAACAGTCTGTTTAGCTGGGTTAGTAACAGTAACAGTCTGTTTAGATGGGTTAGTAACAGTCTGTTTAGCTGGGTTAGTAACAGTCTGTTTAGCTGGGTTAGTAACAGTAACAGTCTGTTTAGCTGGGTTAGTAACAGTAACAGTCTGTTTAGCTGGGTTAGTAACAGTAACAGTCTGTTTAGCTGGGTTAGTAACAGTAACAGTCTGTTTAGCTGGGTTAGTAACAGTAACAGTCTGTTTAGCTGGGTTAGTAACAGTAACAGTCTGTTTAGCTGGGTTAGTAACAGTCTGTTTAGCTGGGTTAGTAACAGTCTGTTTAGCTGGGTTAGTAACAGTAACAGTCTGTTTAGCTGGGTTAGTAACAGTAACAGTCTGTTTAGCTGGGTTAGTAACAGTAACAGTCTGTTTAGATGGGTTAGTAACAGTAACAGTCTGTTTAGCTGGGTTAGTAACAGTCTGTTTAGCTGTGTTAGTAACAGTCTGTTTAGCTGGGTTAGTAACAGTCTGTTTAGCTGGGTTAGTAACAGTCTGTTTAGCTGGGTTAGTAACAGTCTGTTTAGCTGGGTTAGTAACAGTAACAGTCTGTTTAGCTGGGTTAGTAACAGTCTTTTTAGCTGGGTTAGTAACAGTCTGTTTAGATGGGTTAGTAACAGTAACAGTCTGTTTAGATGGGTTAGTAACAGTAACAGTCTGTTTAGCTGGGTTAGTAACAGTCTGTTTAGCTGGGTTAGTAACAGTAACAGTATGTTTAGCTGGGTTAGTAACAGTCTGTTTAGCTGGGTTAGTAACAGTCTGTTTAGCTGGGTTAGTAACAGTCTGTTTAGCTGGGTTAGTAACAGTCTGTTTAGCTGGGTTAGTAACAGTCTGTTTAGCTGGGTTAGTAACAGTCTGTTTAGCTGGGTTAGTAACAGTCTGTTTAGCTGGGTTAGTAACAGTCTGTTTAGCTGGGTTAGTAACAGTCTGTTTAGCTGGGTTAGTAACAGTCTGTTTAGCTGGGTTAGTAACAGTAACAGTCTGTTTAGCTGGGTTAGTAACAGTCCGTTTAGCTGGGTTAGTAACAGTCTGTTTAGCTGGGTTAGTAACAGTCTGTTTAGCTGGGTTAGTAACAGTCTGTTTAGCTGGGTTAGTAACAGTCTGTTTAGCTGGGTTAGTAACAGTCTGTTTAGCTGGGTTAGTAACAGTCTGTTTAGCTGGGTTAGTAACAGTCTGTTTAGCTGGGTTAGTAACAGTCTGTTTAGCTGGGTTAGTAACAGTAACAGTCTGTTTAGCTGGGTTAGTAACAGTAACAGTCTGTTTAGCTGGGTTAGTAACAGTAACAGTCTGTTTAGCTGGGTTAGTAACAGTCTGTTTAGCTGGTTAGTAACAGTAACAGTCTGTTTAGCTGGGTTAGTAACAGTAACAGTCTGTTTAGCTGGGTTAGTAACAGTAACAGTCTGTTTAGCTGGGTTAGTAACAGGAACAGTCTGTTTAGCTGGGTTAGTAACAGTAACAGTGTGTTTAGCTGGGTTAGTAACAGTAACAGTCTGTTTAGCTGGGTTAGTAACAGTAACAGTCTGTTTAGCTGGGTTAGTAACAGTAACAGTCTGTTTAGCTGGGTTAGTAACAGTAACAGTCTGTTTAGCTGGGTTAGTAACAGTAACAGTCTGTTTAGCTGGGTTAGTAACAGTCTGTTTAGCTGGGTTAGTAACAGTAACAGTCTGTTTAGCTGGGTTAGTAACAGTCTGTTTAGCTGGGATAGTAAAAGTAACAGTCTGTTTAGCTGGGTTAGTAACAGTCTGTTTAGCTGGGTTAGTAACAGTCTGTTTAGCTGGGTTAGTAACAGTCTGTTTAGCTGGGTTAGTAACAGTCTGTTTAGCTGGGTTAGTAACAGTAACAGTCTGTTTAGATGGGTTAGTAACAGTAACAGTCTGTTTAGATGGGTTAGTAACAGTCTGTTTAGCTGGGTTAGTAACAGTAACAGTCTGTTTAGCTGGGTTAGTAACAGTCTGTTTAGCTGGGTTAGTAACAGTCTGTTTAGCTGGGTTAGTAACAGTCTGTTTAGCTGGGTTAGTAACAGTCTGTTTAGATGGGTTAGTAACAGTCTGTTTAGCTGGGTTAGTAACAGTAACAGTCTGTTTAGCTGGGTTAGTAACAGTCTGTTTAGCTGGGTTAGTAACAGTCTGTTTAGCTGGGTTAGTAACAGTCTGTTTAGCTGGGTTAGTAACAGTAACAGTCTGTTTAGCTGGGTTAGTAACAGTGTGTTTAGATGGGTTAGTAACAGTAACAGTCTGTTTAGCTGGGTTAGTAACAGTGTGTTTAGATGGGTTAGTAACAGTAACAGTCTGTTTAGCTGGGTTAGTAACAGTAACAGTCTGTTTAGCTGGGTTAGTAACAGTGTGTTTAGATGGGTTAGTAACAGTAACAGTCTGTTTAGCTGGGTTAGTAACAGTAACAGTCTGTTTAGATGGGTTAGTAACAGTCTGTTTAGCTGGTTAGTAACAGTAACAGTCTGTTTAGCTGGGTTAGTAACAGTCTGTTTAGCTGGGTTAGTAACAGTCTGTTTAGCTGGGTTAGTAACAGGAACAGTCTGTTTAGCTGGGTTAGTAACAGTCTGTTTAGCTGGGTTAGTAACAGTCTGTTTAGCTGGGTTAGTAACAGTCTGTTTAGCTGGGTTAGTAACAGTCTGTTTAGATGGGTTAGTAACAGGAACAGTCTGTTTAGCTGGGTTAGTAACAGTCTGTTTAGCTGGGTTAGTAACAGTAACAGTCTGTTTAGCTGGGTTAGTAACAGTCTGTTTAGATGGGTTAGTAACAGTCTGTTTAGCTGGGTTAGTAACAGTAACAGTCTGTTTAGCTGGGTTAGTAACAGTCTGTTTAGCTGGGTTAGTAACAGTCTGTTTAGCTGGGTTAGTAACAGTCTGTTTAGCTGGGTTAGTAACAGTAACAGTCTGTTTAGCTGGGTTAGTAACAGTCCGTTTAGCTGGGTTAGTAACAGTAACAGTCTGTTTAGCTGGGTTAGTAACAGTCTGTTTAGCTGGGTTAGTAACAGTCTGTTTAGCTGGGTTAGTAACAGTAACAGTCTGTTTAGCTGGGTTAGTAACAGTCTGTTTAGCTGGGTTAGTAACAGTAACAGTCTGTTTAGCTGGGTTAGTAACAGTAACAGTCTGTTTAGCTGGGTTAGTAACAGTAACAGTCTGTTTAGCTGGGTTAGTAACAGTCTGTTTAGCTGGGTTAGTAACAGTAACAGTCTGTTTAGCTGGGTTAGTAACAGTCTGTTTAGCTGGGTTAGTAACAGTCTGTTTAGCTGGGTTAGTAACAGTCTGTTTAGCTGGGTTAGTAACAGTCTGTTTAGCTGGGTTAGTAACAGTAACAGTCTGTTTAGCTGGGTTAGTAACAGTAACAGTCTGTTTAGATGGGTTAGTAACAGTCTGTTTAGCTGGGTTAGTAACAGTCTGTTTAGCTGGGTTAGTAACAGTCTGTTTAGCTGGGTTAGTAACAGTCTGTTTAGCTGGGTTAGTAACAGTCTGGTTAGCTGGGTTAGTAACAGTCTGTTTAGCTGGGTTAGTAACAGTCTGTTTAGATGGGTTAGTAACAGTAACAGTCTGTTTAGCTGGGTTAGTAACAGTAACAGTCTGTTTAGCTGGGTTAGTAACAGTCTGTTTAGCTGGGTTAGTAACAGTCTGTTTAGCTGGGTTAGTAACAGTAACAGTCTGTTTAGATGGGTTAGTAACAGTCTGTTTAGCTGGGTTAGTAACAGTCTGTTTAGATGGGTTAGTAACAGTAACAGTCTGTTTAGCTGGGTTAGTAACAGTAACAGTCTGTTTAGCTGGGTTAGTAACAGTCTGTTTAGCTGGGTTAGTAACAGTAACAGTCTGTTTAGCTGGGTTAGTAACAGTAACAGTCTGTTTAGCTGGGTTAGTAACAGTCTGTTTAGCTGGGTTAGTAACAGTAACAGTCTGTTTAGCTGGGTTAGTAACAGTAACAGTCTGTTTAGCTGGGTTAGTAACAGTAACAGTCTGTTTAGCTGGGTTAGTAACAGTAACAGTCTGTTTAGCTGGGTTAGTAACAGTAACAGTCTGTTTAGCTGGGTTAGTAACAGTCTGTTTAGATGGGTTAGTAACAGTCTGTTTAGCTGGGTTAGTAACAGTAACAGTCTGTTTAGATGGGTTAGTAACAGTCTGTTTAGCTGGGTTAGTAACAGTAACAGTCTGTTTAGCTGGGTTAGTAACAGTCTGTTTAGATGGGTTAGTAACAGTCTGTTTAGCTGGGTTAGTAACAGTCTGTTTAGCTGGGTTAGTAACAGTCTGTTTAGCTGGGTTAGTAACAGTAACAGTCTGTTTAGCTGGGTTAGTAACAGTAACAGTCTGTTTAGCTGGGTTAGTAACAGGAACAGTCTGTTTAGATGGGTTAGTAACAGGAACAGTCTGTTTAGATGGGTTAGTAACAGGAACAGTCTGTTTAGATGGGTTAGTAACAGGAACAGTCTGTTTAGCTGGGTTAGTAACAGGAACAGTCTGTTTAGATGGGTTAGTAACAGGAACAGTCTGTTTAGATGGGTTAGTAACAGGAACAGTCTGTTTAGATGGGTTAGTAACAGGAACAGTCTGTTTAGATGGGTTAGTAACAGGAACAGTCTGTTTAGCTGGGTTAGTAACAGTAACAGTCTGTTTAGCTGGGTTAGTAACAGTAACAGTCTGTTTAGCTGGGTTAGTAACAGTCTGTTTAGATGGGTTAGTAACAGTCTGTTTAGATGGGTTAGTAACAGTAACAGTCTGTTTAGCTGGGTTAGTAACAGTAACAGTCTGTTTAGCTGGGTTAGTAACAGTAACAGTCTGTTTAGCTGGGTTAGTAACAGTCTGTTTAGCTGGTTAGTAACAGTAACAGTCTGTTTAGCTGGGTTAGTAACAGTCTGTTTAGCTGGGTTAGTAACAGTCTGTTTAGCTGGGTTAGTAACAGTAACAGTCTGTTTAGATGGGTTAGTAACAGTCTGTTTAGCTGGGTTAGTAACAGTCTGTTTAGCTAGGTTAGTAACAGTAACAGTCTGTTTAGCTGGGTTAGTAACAGTCTGTTTAGCTGGGTTAGTAACAGTCTGTTTAGCTGGGTTAGTAACAGTCTGTTTAGCTGGGTTAGTAACAGTCTGTTTAGCTGGGTTAGTAACAGTAACAGTCTGTTTAGCTGGGTTAGTAACAGTCTGTTTAGCTGGGTTAGTAACAGTAACAGTCTGTTTAGCTGGGTTAGTAACAGTCTGTTTAGCTGGGTTAGTAACAGTCTGTTTAGCTGGGTTAGTAACAGTCTGTTTAGCTGGGTTAGTAACAGTAACAGTCTGTTTAGCTGGGTTAGTAACAGTCTGTTTAGCTGGGTTAGTAACAGTAACAGTCTGTTTAGCTGGGTTAGTAACAGTCTGTTTAGCTGGGTTAGTAACAGTAACAGTCTGTTTAGCTGGGTTAGTAACAGTAACAGTCTGTTTAGATGGGTTAGTAACAGTCTGTTTAGCTGGGTTAGTAACAGTAACAGTCTGTTTAGCTGGGTTAGTAACAGTCTGTTTAGCTGGGTTAGTAACAGTAACAGTCTGTTTAGCTGGGTTAGTAACAGTCTGTTTAGATGGGTTAGTAACAGTCTGTTTAGCTGGGTTAGTAACAGTAACAGTCTGTTTAGCTGGGTTAGTAACAGTCTGTTTAGCTGGGTTAGTAACAGTAACAGTCTGTTTAGCTGGGTTAGTAACAGTCTGTTTAGCTGGGTTAGTAACAGTCTGTTTAGCTGGGTTAGTAACAGTCTGTTTAGCTGGGTTAGTAACAGTCTGTTTAGCTGGGTTAGTAACAGTAACAGTCTGTTTAGCTGGGTTAGTAACAGTAACAGTCTGTTTAGCTGGGTTAGTAACAGTCTGTTTAGCTGGGTTAGTAACAGGAACAGTCTGTTTAGATGGGTTAGTAACAGTAACAGTCTGTTTAGCTGGGTTAGTAACAGTCTGTTTAGCTGGGTTAGTAACAGTCTGTTTAGCTGGGTTAGTAACAGTAACAGTCTGTTTAGCTGGGTTAGTAACAGTCTGTTTAGCTGGGTTAGTAACAGTAACAGTCTGTTTAGCTGGGTTAGTAACAGTAACAGTCTGTTTAGCTGGGTTAGTAACAGTAACAGTCTGTTTAGCTGGGTTAGTAACAGTCTGTTTAGCTGGGTTAGTAACAGTCTGTTTAGCTGGGTTAGTAACAGTCTGTTTAGCTGGGTTAGTAACAGTAACAGTCTGTTTAGATGGGTTAGTAACAGTCTGTTTAGCTGGGTTAGTAACAGTCTGTTTAGCTGGGTTAGTAACAGTAACAGTCTGTTTAGCTGGGTTAGTAACAGTAACAGTCTGTTTAGCTGGGTTAGTAACAGTAACAGTCTGTTTAGCTGGGTTAGTAACAGTAACAGTCTGTTTAGCTGGGTTAGTAACAGTAACAGTCTGTTTAGCTGGGTTAGTAACAGTAACAGTCTGTTTAGCTGGGTTAGTAACAGTCTGTTTAGCTGGGTTAGTAACAGTCTGTTTAGCTGGGTTAGTAACAGTAACAGTCTGTTTAGCTGGGTTAGTAACAGTAACAGTCTGTTTAGCTGGGTTAGTAACAGTAACAGTCTGTTTAGATGGGTTAGTAACAGTAACAGTCTGTTTAGCTGGGTTAGTAACAGTCTGTTTAGCTGTGTTAGTAACAGTCTGTTTAGCTGGGTTAGTAACAGTCTGTTTAGCTGGGTTAGTAACAGTCTGTTTAGCTGGGTTAGTAACAGTCTGTTTAGCTGGGTTAGTAACAGTAACAGTCTGTTTAGCTGGGTTAGTAACAGTCTTTTTAGCTGGGTTAGTAACAGTCTGTTTAGATGGGTTAGTAACAGTAACAGTCTGTTTAGATGGGTTAGTAACAGTAACAGTCTGTTTAGCTGGGTTAGTAACAGTCTGTTTAGCTGGGTTAGTAACAGTAACAGTATGTTTAGCTGGGTTAGTAACAGTCTGTTTAGCTGGGTTAGTAACAGTCTGTTTAGCTGGGTTAGTAACAGTCTGTTTAGCTGGGTTAGTAACAGTCTGTTTAGCTGGGTTAGTAACAGTCTGTTTAGCTGGGTTAGTAACAGTCTGTTTAGCTGGGTTAGTAACAGTCTGTTTAGCTGGGTTAGTAACAGTCTGTTTAGCTGGGTTAGTAACAGTCTGTTTAGCTGGGTTAGTAACAGTCTGTTTAGCTGGGTTAGTAACAGTAACAGTCTGTTTAGCTGGGTTAGTAACAGTCCGTTTAGCTGGGTTAGTAACAGTCTGTTTAGCTGGGTTAGTAACAGTCTGTTTAGCTGGGTTAGTAACAGTCTGTTTAGCTGGGTTAGTAACAGTCTGTTTAGCTGGGTTAGTAACAGTCTGTTTAGCTGGGTTAGTAACAGTCTGTTTAGCTGGGTTAGTAACAGTCTGTTTAGCTGGGTTAGTAACAGTAACAGTCTGTTTAGCTGGGTTAGTAACAGTAACAGTCTGTTTAGCTGGGTTAGTAACAGTAACAGTCTGTTTAGCTGGGTTAGTAACAGTCTGTTTAGCTGGTTAGTAACAGTAACAGTCTGTTTAGCTGGGTTAGTAACAGTAACAGTCTGTTTAGCTGGGTTAGTAACAGTAACAGTCTGTTTAGCTGGGTTAGTAACAGGAACAGTCTGTTTAGCTGGGTTAGTAACAGTAACAGTGTGTTTAGCTGGGTTAGTAACAGTAACAGTCTGTTTAGCTGGGTTAGTAACAGTAACAGTCTGTTTAGCTGGGTTAGTAACAGTAACAGTCTGTTTAGCTGGGTTAGTAACAGTAACAGTCTGTTTAGCTGGGTTAGTAACAGTAACAGTCTGTTTAGCTGGGTTAGTAACAGTCTGTTTAGCTGGGTTAGTAACAGTAACAGTCTGTTTAGCTGGGTTAGTAACAGTCTGTTTAGCTGGGATAGTAAAAGTAACAGTCTGTTTAGCTGGGTTAGTAACAGTCTGTTTAGCTGGGTTAGTAACAGTCTGTTTAGCTGGGTTAGTAACAGTCTGTTTAGCTGGGTTAGTAACAGTCTGTTTAGCTGGGTTAGTAACAGTAACAGTCTGTTTAGATGGGTTAGTAACAGTAACAGTCTGTTTAGATGGGTTAGTAACAGTCTGTTTAGCTGGGTTAGTAACAGTCTGTTTAGCTGGGTTAGTAACAGTCTGTTTAGCTGGGTTAGTAACAGTCTGTTTAGCTGGGTTAGTAACAGTCTGTTTAGATGGGTTAGTAACAGTCTGTTTAGCTGGGTTAGTAACAGTAACAGTCTGTTTAGCTGGGTTAGTAACAGTCTGTTTAGCTGGGTTAGTAACAGTCTGTTTAGCTGGGTTAGTAACAGTCTGTTTAGCTGGGTTAGTAACAGTAACAGTCTGTTTAGCTGGGTTAGTAACAGTGTGTTTAGATGGGTTAGTAACAGTAACAGTCTGTTTAGCTGGGTTAGTAACAGTGTGTTTAGATGGGTTAGTAACAGTAACAGTCTGTTTAGCTGGGTTAGTAACAGTAACAGTCTGTTTAGCTGGGTTAGTAACAGTGTGTTTAGATGGGTTAGTAACAGTAACAGTCTGTTTAGCTGGGTTAGTAACAGTAACAGTCTGTTTAGATGGGTTAGTAACAGTCTGTTTAGCTGGTTAGTAACAGTAACAGTCTGTTTAGCTGGGTTAGTAACAGTCTGTTTAGCTGGGTTAGTAACAGTCTGTTTAGCTGGGTTAGTAACAGGAACAGTCTGTTTAGCTGGGTTAGTAACAGTCTGTTTAGCTGGGTTAGTAACAGTCTGTTTAGCTGGGTTAGTAACAGTCTGTTTAGCTGGGTTAGTAACAGTCTGTTTAGATGGGTTAGTAACAGGAACAGTCTGTTTAGCTGGGTTAGTAACAGTCTGTTTAGCTGGGTTAGTAACAGTAACAGTCTGTTTAGCTGGGTTAGTAACAGTCTGTTTAGATGGGTTAGTAACAGTCTGTTTAGCTGGGTTAGTAACAGTAACAGTCTGTTTAGCTGGGTTAGTAACAGTCTGTTTAGCTGGGTTAGTAACAGTCTGTTTAGCTGGGTTAGTAACAGTCTGTTTAGCTGGGTTAGTAACAGTAACAGTCTGTTTAGCTGGGTTAGTAACAGTCCGTTTAGCTGGGTTAGTAACAGTAACAGTCTGTTTAGCTGGGTTAGTAACAGTCTGTTTAGCTGGGTTAGTAACAGTCTGTTTAGCTGGGTTAGTAACAGTAACAGTCTGTTTAGCTGGGTTAGTAACAGTCTGTTTAGCTGGGTTAGTAACAGTCTGTTTAGCTGGGTTAGTAACAGTCTGTTTAGCTGGGTTAGTAACAGTAACAGTCTGTTTAGCTGGGTTAGTAACAGTCTGTTTAGCTGGGTTAGTAACAGTCTGTTTAGCTGGGTTAGTAACAGTCTGTTTAGCTGGGTTAGTAACAGTCTGTTTAGCTGGGTTAGTAACAGTAACAGTCTGTTTAGCTGGGTTAGTAACAGTCTGTTTAGCTGGGTTAGTAACAGTCTGTTTAGCTGGGTTAGTAACAGTCTGTTTAGCTGGGTTAGTAACAGTCTGTTTAGATGGGTTAGTAACAGTCTGTTTAGCTGGGTTAGTAACAGTCTGTTTAGCTGGGTTAGTAACAGTCTGTTTAGCTGGGTTAGTAACAGTCTGTTTAGCTGGGTTAGTAACAGTCTGTTTAGCTGGGTTAGTAACAGTCTGTTTAGCTGGGTTAGTAACAGTCTGTTTAGCTGGGTTAGTAACAGTCTGTTTAGCTGGGTTAGTAACAGTAACAGTCTGTTTAGCTGGGTTAGTAACAGTAACAGTCTGTTTAGCTGGGTTAGTAACAGTAACAGTCTGTTTAGCTGGGTTAGTAACAGTAACAGTCTGTTTAGCTGGGTTAGTAACAGTCTGTTTAGCTGGGTTAGTAACAGTAACAGTCTGTTTAGCTGGGTTAGTAACAGTAACAGTCTGTTTAGCTGGGTTAGTAACAGTCTGTTTAGCTGGGTTAGTAACAGTAACAGTCTGTTTAGCTGGGTTAGTAACAGTCTGTTTAGCTGGGTTAGTAACAGTCTGTTTAGCTGGGTTAGTAACAGTCTGTTTAGCTGGGTTAGTAACAGTAACAGTCTGTTTAGCTGGGTTAGTAACAGTCTGTTTAGCTGGGTTAGTAACAGTCTGTTTAGCTGGGTTAGTAACAGTCTGTTTAGCTGGGTTAGTAACAGTAACAGTCTGTTTAGCTGGGTTAGTAACAGTCTGTTTAGCTGGGTTAGGAACAGTCTGTTTAGCTGGGTTAGTAACAGTAACAGTCTGTTTAGCTGGGTTAGTAACAGTCTGTTTAGCTGGGTTAGTAACAGTAACAGTCTGTTTAGCTGGGTTAGTAACAGTCTGTTTAGCTGGGTTAGTAACAGTAACAGTCTGTTTAGCTGGGTTAGTAACAGTCTGTTTAGCTGGGTTAGTAACAGTAACAGTCTGTTTAGATGGGTTAGTAACAGTCTGTTTAGCTGGGTTAGTAACAGTCTGTTTAGCTGGGTTAGTAACAGTAACAGTCTGTTTAGCTGGGTTAGTAACAGTCTGTTTAGCTGGGTTAGTAACAGTCTGTTTAGCTGGGTTAGTAACAGTCTGTTTAGCTGGGTTAGTAACAGTAACAGTCTGTTTAGCTGGGTTAGTAACAGTCTGTTTAGCTGGGTTAGTAACAGTCTGTTTAGCTGGGTTAGTAACAGTCTGTTTAGCTGGGTTAGTAACAGTCTGTTTAGCTGGGTTAGTAACAGTCTGTTTAGCTGGGTTAGTAACAGTCTGTTTAGCTGGGTTAGTAACAGTCTGTTTAGCTGGGTTAGTAACAGTCTGTTTAGATGGGTTAGTAACAGTAACAGTCTGTTTAGCTGGGTTAGTAACAGTCTGTTTAGCTGGGTTAGTAACAGTCTGTTTAGCTGGGTTAGTAACAGTCTGTTTAGCTGGGTTAGTAACAGTAACAGTCTGTTTAGCTGGGTTAGTAACAGTCTGTTTAGCTGGGTTAGTAACAGTAACAGTCTGTTTAGCTGGGTTAGTAACAGTCTGTTTAGCTGGGTTAGTAACAGTCTGTTTAGCTGGGTTAGTAACAGTCTGTTTAGCTGGGTTAGTAACAGTCTGTTTAGCTGGGTTAGTAACAGTGTGTTTAGCTGGGTTAGTAACAGTCTGTTTAGCTGGGTTAGTAACAGTCTGTTTAGCTGGGTTAGTAACAGTCTGTTTAGCTGGGTTAGTAACAGTCTGTTTAGCTGGGTTAGTAACAGTCTATTTAGCTGGGTTAGTAACAGTCTGTTTAGCTGGGTTAGTAACAGTCTGTTTAGCTGGGTTAGTAACAGTCTGTTTAGCTGGGTTAGTAACAGTCTGTTTAGCTGGGTTAGTAACAGTCTGTTTAGCTGGGTTAGTAACAGTAACAGTCTGTTTAGCTGGGTTAGTAACAGTCTGTTTAGCTGGGTTAGTAACAGTCTGTTTAGCTGGGTTAGTAACAGTAACAGTCTGTTTAGATGGGTTAGTAACAGTTTGTTTAGCTGGGTTAGTAACAGTCTGTTTAGCTGGGTTAGTAACAGTAACAGTCTGTTTAGCTGGGTTAGTAACAGTAACAGTCTGTTTAGCTGGGTTAGTAACAGTCTGTTTAGCTGGGTTAGTAACAGTAACAGTCTGTTTAGCTGGGTTAGTAACAGTAACAGTCTGTTTAGCTGGGTTAGTAACAGTAACAGTCTGTTTAGCTGGGTTAGTAACAGTAACAGTCTGTTTAGCTGGGTTAGTAACAGTCTGTTTAGCTGGGTTAGTAACAGTCTGTTTAGCTGGGTTAGTAACAGTCTGTTTAGCTGGGTTAGTAACAGTAACAGTCTGTTTAGCTGGGTTAGTAACAGTAACAGTCTGTTTAGATGGGTTAGTAACAGTCTGTTTAGCTGGGTTAGTAACAGTAACAGTCTGTTTAGCTGGGTTAGTAACAGTCTGTTTAGATGGGTTAGTAACAGGAACAGTCTGTTTAGCTGGGTTAGTAACAGTCTGTTTAGCTGGGTTAGTAACAGTCTGTTTAGCTGGGTTAGTAACAGTAACAGTCTGTTTAGCTGGGTTAGTAACAGTAACAGTCTGTTTAGCTGGGTTAGTAACAGTCTGTTTAGCTGGGTTAGTAACAGTCTGTTTAGCTGGGTTAGTAACAGTCTGTTTAGCTGGGTTAGTAACAGTCTGTTTAGATGGGTTAGTAACAGTCTGTTTAGCTGGGTTAGTAACAGTCTGTTTAGCTGGGTTAGTAACAGTCTGTTTAGCTGGGTTAGTAACAGTCTGTTTAGCTGGGTTAGTAACAGTCTGTTTAGATGGGTTAGTAACAGTAACAGTCTGTTTAGCTGGGTTAGTAACAGTCTGTTTAGCTGGGTTAGTAACAGTCTGTTTAGCTGGGTTAGTAACAGTCTGTTTAGCTGGGTTAGTAACAGTCTGTTTAGCTGGGTTAGTAACAGTCTGTTTAGATGGGTTAGTAACAGTAACAGTCTGTTTAGCTGGGTTAGTAACAGTCTGTTTAGCTGGGTTAGTAACAGTCTGTTTAGCTGGGTTAGTAACAGTAACAGTCTGTTTAGATGGGTTAGTAACAGTAACAGTCTGTTTAGCTGGGTTAGTAACAGTAACAGTCTGTTTAGCTGGGTTAGTAACAGTAACAGTCTGTTTAGCTGGGTTAGTAACAGTCTGTTTAGCTGGGTTAGTAACAGTCTGTTTAGCTGGGTTAGTAACAGTCTGTTTAGCTGGGTTAGTAACAGTAACAGTCTGTTTAGCTGGGTTAGTAACAGTAACAGTCTGTTTAGATGGGTTAGTAACAGTAACAGTCTGTTTAGCTGGGTTAGTAACAGGAACAGTCTGTTTAGATGGGTTAGTAACAGTCTGTTTAGCTGGGTTAGTAACAGTAACAGTCTGTTTAGATGGGTTAGTAACAGTAACAGTCTGTTTAGCTGGGTTAGTAACAGTAACAGTCTGTTTAGCTGGGTTAGTAACAGTAACAGTCTGTTTAGCTGGGTTAGTAACAGTCTGTTTAGCTGGGTTAGTAACAGTAACAGTCTGTTTAGATGGGTTAGTAACAGTAACAGTCTGTTTAGCTGGGTTAGTAACAGTCTGTTTAGCTGGGTTAGTAACAGTCTGTTTAGCTGGGTTAGTAACAGTCTGTTTAGATGGGTTAGTAACAGTAACAGTCTGTTTAGCTGGGTTAGTAACAGTCTGTTTAGCTGGGTTAGTAACAGTCTGTTTAGCTGGGTTAGTAACAGTCTGTTTAGATGGGTTAGTAACAGTCTGTTTAGCTGGGTTAGTAACAGTAACAGTCTGTTTAGCTGGGTTAGTAACAGTAACAGTCTGTTTAGCTGGGTTAGTAACAGTAACAGTCTGTTTAGCTGGGTTAGTAACAGTCTGTTTAGCTGGGTTAGTAACAGTCTGTTTAGCTGGGTTAGTAACAGTCTGTTTAGCTGGGTTAGTAACAGTCTGTTTAGCTGGGTTAGTAACAGTAACAGTCTGTTTAGCTGGGTTAGTAACAGTAACAGTCTGTTTAGATGGGTTAGTAACAGTCTGTTTAGCTGGGTTAGTAACAGTCTGTTTAGCTGGGTTAGTAACAGTCTGTTTAGCTGGGTTAGTAACAGTCTGTTTAGCTGGGTTAGTAACAGTAACAGTCTGTTTAGCTGGGTTAGTAACAGTCTGTTTAGCTGGGTTAGTAACAGTCTGTTTAGCTGGGTTAGTAACAGTCTGTTTAGATGGGTTAGTAACAGTCTGTTTAGCTGGGTTAGTAACAGTAACAGTCTGTTTAGCTGGGTTAGTAACAGTAACAGTCTGTTTAGCTGGGTTAGTAACAGTCTGTTTAGCTGGGTTAGTAACAGTCTGTTTAGCTGGGTTAGTAACAGTCTGTTTAGCTGGGTTAGTAACAGTCTGTTTAGCTGGGTTAGTAACAGTCTGTTTAGCTGGGTTAGTAACAGTCTGTTTAGCTGGGTTAGTAACAGTCTGTTTAGATGGGTTAGTAACAGTCTGTTTAGCTGGGTTAGTAACAGTAACAGTCTGTTTAGCTGGGTTAGTAACAGTCTGTTTAGCTGGGTTAGTAACAGTCTGTTTAGCTGGGTTAGTAACAGTCTGTTTAGATGGGTTAGTAACAGTCTGTTTAGCTGGGTTAGTAACAGTCTGTTTAGATGGGTTAGTAACAGGAACAGTTGGTCACACTGATAGTTTACTGTATTTTACAGTTTAAAGTGAATCAGCAACTTTTATCTTCCTCAACTTTCCTCCTTTAGCTTCTCGTGGGTTACTGGACATACATGCATTCATTTTCCCACTGATTGCAGTGATTTTCATTTTGAGAGGCAAACACTTCCATTATTCAATTTCTGTAGACTATCTAGTAATAACAGAAATAGGGCTTCAGTCATGGACATATTGAGACTGTATTTCCATGAGAAAGAAGAGTATCAGAATAATCCTCCTCAGTGGCTCCATATGTGTTTACTGGACAAGCAGTCCACCCCAGGAGGAGTCATAACAAACACTTATATGATGAGATTGCTATCAGTGTGTGTGTGTGCGTGTGCGCGCGAATCTGTAGACAGCTGTGTGTTAACAGGGGAATTTCACTCTGGGGGAATCTGGGCTTGTTTTCATCATGTCCGAGGCATATCTAGGACAGGTGAGATGTGATTCACACACAAATGCCCAGGAGGAAGGCAGTTCAGGGTGATGGCTTCTGGTGTATTGATGGGGACGGTGAGATCTGAAAATAAATGTAGTCCTGTTTTTTTTTTGGCATTTCCCGAAGGCTCTATGTGATACTAATCACACTGTATGTTTCTGTGAGTGTAGATGTGGTTGTCCTTGTTCGATAGAGCCAATGGATGTCTTCCAGCGATGTTCCTATCAGTGGATTCATTGCTAAATATACAAGTTGACACATTTTTTTCTCCATTCTCTGAAAGACTACAACTGGGTGGTGCTTCATGTTCTGCCCCGTCCCTACCCCAAGGCATGCTTTAAAAAAAAAAAAAGGGAAGTGGACTCTAACAACACAATCCTTTGGGCAAAACTGAAAGAACTGATCAGACTGCAGTGGCTTCAAATGATTCCTCTCATCAACATACATTTTACGATGGAGCATGTTTTCGATGTTTTATTAGCTACATGGTGACATTCAACCATACATGTTTCAACCGGAATATAGCGAAGAGGATTCGAAACAAAGAGTTGGATTTAGCTAGAAGTTCAGCTACAGCCGATGCCAGCACCAAGAGGGCAGATGACAAATACGGTGGCTAGCTAAGTAAGTTATTTTTCCTGCAAGCCACCTAGCTAGCTAAGTTTAGTTTATCTACTGAAACCCAAATTGCAGGCTAACATACATGTTTTTAAGTTTGTTAACTTAGGTAGGTAACGTTAGCTAGCTAGTCTAGGTAGCTAGCTAAGTTAGCTAAACAACTACCAGTAGCCATATCTATGACTAAAGATATAGGTTTTACAATTGGAGATCTATTGTATCTCGATTGTAAAACCTCTTCTCTTTTTAGTCATTGATATGGTTACTAAACCGCAAGCTACAATGTTACAACCAGCCACCTAGAGCTAGGTTTACTAGCAAACGTTAGCACGTGACTGGAGTTGGCTAGCTAGTTAGCCTGGCGCCTGCTAATTTATGCGCCCACGCTTCACGTTTGTAACTTGTTAGCAAACACGTGTAACATCAGCAACTGTAAATAATTGTACTAGCTAGCTATGTAACGTAATTAACAAAGGTTGACATTGGTTATGATTATGACTGTTGATGCATTTCAGTCTCACAAAATTATCGGCATGAAGCAAGATAGGATTCCAAACAATTATTGGCTATTCAGCTAGCTAGCTAGCTACGTTTACTAGCTAACAGTGACGAGAAACAATAATACAACAATTTACTGTTGTAAATCTTAAAAACTGATAAGCTGGTTTTACTATAGAAATATATACCTAAGCATGCCTGATTTGACATGACTGTAGCTAGATACTGTCTACCTACCTACCTACCTAGGTACATAGGTCTAGTCACTGTGCAGAGGTTGAGGGCTATGCCATATTTCATTCTATTAGGCTAGATCAGGGCTCTCCAACCCTGTTCCTGGAGAGCTACCCTCCTTGTAGGTTTTCGCTCCAATACTAATCTAGCGCACCTGATTCTAATTCATTGATAAGATGAATCAGGTTAGTTACAACTGGGGTTGGAGTGAAAACCTAGAGGAGGGTAGCTCTCCAGGAACAGGGTTGGAGACCCCTGGGCTAGATATTGTTCTAAATGTAATCTCTGTGCCTCTGCACATGTATGCATGATCAACTAGTCTACCCTAATGTCGATGTTATGCTGGCACAGTTCAACTGTCGTTCAAACTGTACAATAGAGTATAATGTATATATTTTTTAATAGGCAATATCGTGTGGTGCCTGGGCTTCTTCCTGGAGTGGATTCTAGATACAGAAACAGAATTCATTTGCCTGCGTGTGTCATTGTAGCAGAACTGTATCCCTCTGGATGGATTGGACACTATGCTGAAGATGACTCGAGGAGCTGAATGGCAGTTTGATCATGACAACATTCCTCCCACAGCTGTACAAGTATTCCCTGAACTACACTGTATTTTTCTTACTGTATGTTTCTTTGTGAATGCCAATTTCATCATGACCACCTCTCCCATCATCTGCTGATCACCAGTTCTTGGCTACAGATTGTTACACAGTATAATGTGATTTAACCAAATACTTTTGGTATCCATTACTGGGAGTTATAGGATAGGTACTGTTTAGGATAGCACAGAGAATTTTCAACCACCCTTAGCTTGGCGATGCTGTCTTCGTCCTCGATTCGTGGAAAGAGGAGTCTTAATAAAATGTCCCTGGTCAGTTTGAATTTAGAAAATGCTCCATTATTAAAATAAATACTTTTTTTGCTCCATGAAGTAATCCAACAATGTGTACGCAGCCATCTTTTCTATTTCAAGTCTTCTCTCATTGGTGGAGACGGGTGTCTGTCATCATGCATGGACACCTACCTGTAGTGTAGAAACCAATCCAATCCCTCCTAGACAACTTCCTGGACAAATGTTTCCCTTCAATAGTGAAGGTGTAAACTTAGCAGTAGGAAGCATGAACAGTATATTTGACCTATCAGCTAACATAGCAAATTTAAATACAAGCAGAAAACTTAAGAAAACGAACAATGAAAAATGGTTTGACGAAGAATGCAAAAAAACTTAGAACGTAATTGAGAAACCTATCCAACCAAAACCACAGAGACCTATAAAACCGTAGCTTACGCCTTCACTAAAACAATAGAGAAATACACTAAGAAAAAAGAAGGAACACCATGTCAGAAAACAGCTCAATGTAATTGAAGAATCTATAGAATCAAATCACTTCTGGGAAAATTGGAACACACTAAACAAACAACAGCAAGAAGAGCTTCCTATCCAAAATGGAGATGTATGCATACACCACTTCTCCAACCTTTTCAGCCATATAACAAAGAACCAAGAACAAAAACCTACACATGATAATTTACAAAACTTAGAGTCGGTTATTAAAGAGTACCAGAAGCCATTGGATTCACCAATTACATTGGATGAGCTATAGGACAAAATACAAATCCTCCAACCCAAAAAGGCCTTTGGTGTTGATGGTATACTAAACAAAATGATAAAATATACAGACCACAAATTCAAATGGGCTATTCTTAAACTCTTCAACATTACCCTCAGCTCTGGGATTTTCCCCAAGACTTGGAAACAAGGTCTGGTCACCTCAATCCAATCCACAAATGTGGAAACAAATTCGACCTCAATAATTATCATGGAATCTGTGTCAACAGTAGTCTCTGAAAAATCCTTTGCAGTATCATCAACAGCAAACTCCAACATTTCCTCAGTGAAAACAATGTCCTGAGCACATGTCAAATTGGCTTCTTACCAAAATACCGTACAACAGACCACGTATACACCCTGCACACCCTTATCGACAAACAAACAAAACAAAAGCACATTCTTCTCATGGTTTGTTGATTTCAAAAAAGCTTTTGACGCCATTTGGCATGAGGGTCTGCTATACAAATGAATGGAAAGCGGTGTTGGAGGAAAACATACAACATTATAAAATCAATGTACAAAAACCACAAGTGATTTCTTTCCTCAGGGCCGCGGGGTGAGACAGGGACGCAGCTTGAGCCCCACCCTCTTCAACATTTCTATCAATGAATTGGCGAGGGCACTAGAACAGTCTGCAGCACCCGGCCTCACCCTACTTGACTCGTAAATCAAATCTCTACTGTTTGCTGACGATCTGGTGCTTCTGTCCCCAACCAAAAATAATGGTGTTCCTAAAAAGGTCCAGTTGCCAGGATAACAAATACAAATTCTATCTAGACATCATTGCCCTAGAGCACACAAATAATTATACATACCTCGGCTTAAACATCAACAACACAGGTAACTTCCACAAGGCTTTGAACGATCTAATGGACAAGGCAAGAAAGGCCTTTTATGCCAACAAAAGGAACATAACACTCGACATCCCAATTAGAATCTGGCAAAAAATACTTCAATCAGTTATAGAACCCATTGCCCTCTATGGTTGTGAGGTCTGGGGTCCACTCACCAACCAATAATTCACAAAATGGGACCAATTGAGTCTCTGCATGCAGAATTCTGCAAAAATATACTTTGTGTACAAAGCAAATCCCAAACAATGCATGCAGAGCAGAATTAGGACTATACCCGCTAGTTATCAAAATCCAGAAAAGAGCTGTTGAATTCTACAACCACCTAAAAGGAAGCGATGCCCACACATTCCATCACAAAGCCCTCACCTACAGAGAGATTGACCTAGAGAAGTGTCCCCTCAGACAGCTGGTTCTGGGGCTCTGTTCACAAACACAAACGGACCCAACAGAGCCCCAGGCAAGCAACACAATTGGACCCAACCAAATTATGAGAAAGCAGAAAGATAACTTTTTGACACTGGAAAGAATCAACCAAAGAAACAGAGCAAATTGGAATGCTATCTGGCCCTAAACAGAGAGTACACAGTAGCAGAATACCTGACCACTGTGACTGACCAAAAATTTAAAAAAATCCTTGACTATGTACAGACTCAGTGAGCATAGCCTTGCTATTGAGAAAGGCCACCGTAGGCAGACCTGGCTCTCAAGAGAAGACAGGCTATGTGCCCACTGCCCACAAAATGAGGTGGAAACTGAGCTACACTTCCTAACCTCCTGCCAAATGTATGACCACATTAGAGACTCATATTTCCCACACATCACACAGACCCACAAAGAATTTGAAAACAAATCAAACATTGATAAACTCCCATATCGGTTAGGTGAAGTGCCGCAGTCTGCCATCACAGCAGCAAGATTTGTGGCCTGTTGCCATGAGAAAAGGGCAACCAGTGGAGCACAAACAACACTGTAAATACCACCAATATTTACCTGTTTATTTATCTTCCCCTACTATTCGTACTACAACTATTTGCACATTACTAAAACACAGTACATCGCTGATAATATAACACGTGAAAGTTATATCTTTTTTAAACCTTTTAGAGTTTTTTTTTACTGTTTAATGTTTTGATTTAGTTTTTTTGTTGAAGTTAATTTGTTTCTTCTCACTTTTTATCTATTTCACTTGCTTTGTGAACATGTTTCCCAATAAAGCCTCTTGAATTGAAAGAGGGAGAGAGAGAAGACAGACAGAGCGAGAGATAAAGAGTCTGCAGACTCCATGCCAACTCACCCCGGCCAAACTCATTGCTCACTCTTTACCCCTTTAGTGGTGCTGCCAAAATGTGTTTTCACTTTGTTGAAAGAATGTGAATGTGTCCTAGGTTTTCTTTTTGTTTGTGTGTTCCCAAGAGAAGATTTCTATTAGAATTTAGGGCACTCGTACAATTAAAAATTATTCTGGTTCACAATTGAGTTTGGGTTCATGTTGAAAAATCCATTGCTTGTGTGTTTTGAACTTACCACATGCCTGAACATGTACTTACATACAGTATCATGTGTTTATGTTCCCCTCCTAACCAGACATTCTTCTAACATACGTTTCGTATGATTCCTAGAGAAGATACCATACATACCATGTGATGGGAAGTTGTTCTGACTAGTAATAGTGTGTCCCCGTTATGTATGCTCCGATTTTATTGCTCTAACAGTGGAATGTATGGCTGTAAATCTGGACCCAAAACCTGCTGTTTTCTTAAACGTTTCTGGTATGTGTGGTATTCAGTATGAATGTGTGACTTGTAACATAGCAATTGTATTCGGTATGTGTGGCTAAATGTAACATAGTAATTGGATCCGGTGTGTGTGTGGCTGAATGTAACATAGTAATTATATACAGCATGTACAGTGCCTTTTAGAAAGTATTCATACCCCACTCGGGGCTCCCGAGTGGCGCAGCGGTCTAAGGCACTGCATCTCAGTGCTTGAGGCGTCACTACAGACCCCCTGGTTTGATTCCAGGCTGTATCACAACCGGCCGTGATTGGGAGTCCCATAGGGCGGCACGCAATTGGCCCAGCGTCGTCCGGGTTTGGCCGGTGTAGGCCGTCATTGTAAATAAGAATTTGTTCTTAACTGAGTTGCCTAGTTAAATAAAGGTACTATATATATATAAAAACTTATTCCACATTCTATGTTTTGTTAAATTGTTGTTTTATAGCCTGAATTCATAATGGCTTAAATTGATATTGTTTCTTACCCATCTACACCCAATAACCCATAATGACAAAGTGAAAACCTTTTTTTTTTTTTTTTTATGTTTGCAAATGTATTCTAAATTAAATATCTCATTTACAAATTTGACAGAGCTTGAAGAATTAATATATATATATATATATATATGGGCAAATGTTCCACAAGCTAGGTGTGGAAAAGCACTTAGAGACTTACCCAGAAAGACTCACAGCTGTAATCGCTGCAAAAGATGCTTCTACAAAGTATTGACTCAGGGGTGTGAATACTTATGTAAATGAGGTATTTCTGTATTTAATTTATAAATGTGCAAACATTTCTAAAAACATGTTTTCACTTTGTCATTATGAGGTATTGTGTGTAGATGGGTGAGATAAAAAAAAAAATGTAATCCATTTTGAATTCGGTCTGTAACATAACAAAATGTGAAATAAGTCAAGATATGAATACTTTCTGAAGGCACTGTATCTGTGACTGTAACATAGTAATTGTACCTGGTATGTATGTATGTACACTACATGACCATAAGTATGTGGACACCTGCTCGTCGAACATCTCATTCCAGAATCATGGGCATTAACATGGAGTTGGTCCCCCCCTTTGCTGCTATAACAGCCTCCACTCTTCTCGGAAGGCTTTCCACTAGATGTTGGAACATTGCTGCGGGGGACTTGCTTCCATTCAGCCACAAGAGCATTAGTGAGGTCGGGCACTGATGTTGGGCGATTAGGCCTGGCTCGCAGTCGGCGTTCCAATTAATCCCAAAGGTGTTTGATGGGGTTGAGGTCAGGGCTCTGTGCAGGCCAGTCAAGTTCTTCCACACCGATCTCGACAAACCATTTCTGTATAGACCTCGCTTTGTGCAATGGGGCATTGTCATGCTGAAACAGGAAAAGGCCTTCCCCAATCTGTTGCCAGATTAGTACAGATTAGTCTAGAATGGCATTGTATGCTGTAGCGTTAAGATTACCCTTCACTTGAACTAAGGGGCCTAGCCCGAACCATGAAAAACAGCCCCAGACCATTATTCCTCCTCCACCCAACTGTACAGTTGGCACTATGCATTCGGGCAGGTAGCGTTCTCCTGGCATCTGCCAAACACGGTAGTGAGTGTTGCAACCGAGAACAGACCATTTTTACGCGCTTCAGCACTTGGCGGTCCCATTCTGTGAGCTTGTGTGGCCTACCGCTTCGCAGCTGAGCCGTTGTTGCTCCTAGACGTTTCCATTTCACAGTAACAGCACTTACAGTTGACCGGGACAGCTCTAGCAGGGCAGACATTTTACGAACTGACTTATTGGAAAGGTGGCATCCTATGATGGTGCCACGTTGTAAGTCACTGAGCTCTTCAGTAAGGCCATTCTACTGCCAATGTTTGTCTATGGAGATTGCATGGCCGTGCGCGCTCGTTTTTATACACCTGTCAGCAACGGGTGTGGCTGGAATAGCCGAATCCACTAATTTGAAGGGGTGTCCAAATACTGCTGTATATATATTGTATGTGTGACTGTGACATATTAATAGATGGACACAGTAATGATGTTTCCTGTGTGTGTTGTTGTGTTCTGTCAGCACTGGGCTGGCATCTGTAGTGACTTGGTTCTGTCTGTCTATACACTACCGGTCAAAAGTTTTGGAACACCTACTCTTTCAAGAGTTTTTTTCTTTATTTTTACTATTTTCTACATTGTAGAATAATGGTGAAGACATCAACACTATGAAATAACACATGGAATCATGTAGTAACCAAAAAAGTGTTAAACAAATCAAAATATATTTTATATTTGAGATTCTTCAAATAGCCACCCTTTGCGTTGATGACAGCTTTGCACACACTTGGCATTCTCTCAACCAGCTTCACCTGGAATGTTTTTCCAACAGTCTTGAAGGAGTTCCCACATATGCTGAGCACTTGTTGGCTGCTTTTCCTTCACTCTGCGGTCCGACTCATCCAAAACCATCTCAATTGGGTTGAGGTCGGGGGATTATGGAGACCAGGTCATCTGATGCAGCACTCCATCACTCTCCTTCTTGGTAAAATAGCCCTTACACAGCCTGTAGGTGTGTTGGGTCATTGTCCTGTGGAAAAACAAATGATAGTCCCACTAAGCCCAAACCAGATGTGATGGCGTATCGCTGCAGAATGCTGTGGTAGCCATGCTGGTTAAGTGTGTCTTTAATTCTAAATAAATCACAGACAGTGTCACCAGCAAAGCACCCCCACACCATAACACCACCTCCTCCATGCTTTACGGTGGGAAATACACATGCGGAGATCATCCGTTCACCCACACCGCATCTCACAAATACACGGCGGTTGGAACCAAAAATCTCAAATTTGGACACCAGACCAAAGGACAACTTTCCACCGGTCTAATGTCCATTGCTCGTGTTTCTTGGCCCGAGCAAGTCTCTTCTTATTATTGGTGTCCTTTAGTAGTGGTTTCTTTGCAGCAATGGACCATGAAGGCCTGATTCACACAGTCCCCTCTGAACAGTTGATGTTGAGATGTGTCTGTTACTTGAACTCTGTGAATCATTTATTTGAGGCTGGTAACTCTGAAGTTATCCTCTGCAGCAGAGGTAACTCTGGGTCTTCCATTCCTGTGGCAGTCCTCATGAGAGCCAGGTTCATCATAGCACTTGATGGTTTTTGCGACTGCACTTTCAAAGTTCTTGACATTTTCCGTATTGACTGACCTTCATGTCTTAAAGTAATGATGGACTGTCGTTTCTCTTTGCTTATTTGAGCTGTTCTTACCATAATATGGACTTGGTCTTTTACCAAATAGGGCTATCTTCTGTATACCCCCCTACCTTGACACAACACAACTGATTGGCTCAAACACATTAAGAAGGAAATAAATTCCACAAATTAACTTTTAAGAAGGCACACCTGTTAATTGAAATGCATTCCAGGTGACTACCTCATGATGCTGGTTGAGAGAATGCCAAGAGTGTGCAAAGCTGTCATCAAGGCAAAGGGTGGCTATTTGAAGAATCTCAAATGTAAAATATATTTGGATTTGTTTAACACTTTTTTGGTTACTACATGATTCCATATGTGGTATTTCATAGTTTTGATGTCTTCACTATTATTCTACAATGTAGAAAATAGTAAAAAATTAAGAAAAACCCTTGAATGAGTAGGTGTTCTAAAACTTTTGACCGGTAGTGTACACTAGACAGTACAGGGGACAGTAACACTGAGCTGGCGTCTGTAGTGACAGTAACACTGAGCTGGCGTCTGTAGTGACAGTAACACTGAGCTGGCGTCTGTAGTGACAGTAACACTGAGCTGGCGTCTGTAGTGACAGTAACACTGAGCTGGCGTCTGTAGTGACAGTAACACTGAGCTGGCGTCTGTAGTGACAGTAACACTGAGCTGGCGTCTGTAGTGACAGTAACACTGAGCTGGCGTCTGTAGTGACAGTAACACTGAGCTGGCGTCTGTAGTGACAGTAACACTGAGCTGGCGTCTGTAGTGACAGTAACACTGAGCTGGCGTCTGTAGTGACAGTAACACTGAGCTGGCGTCTGTAGTGACAGTAACACTGAGCTGGCGTCTGTAGTGACAGTAACACTGAGCTGGCGTCTGTAGTGACAGTAACACTGAGCTGGCGTCTGTAGTGACAGTAACACTGAGCTGGCGTCTGTAGTGACAGTAACACTGAGCTGGCGTCTGTAGTGACAGTAACACTGAGCTGGCGTCTGTAGTGACAGTAACACTGAGCTGGCGTCTGTAGTGACAGTAACACTGAGCTGGCGTCTGTAGTGACAGTAACACTGAGCTGGCGTCTGTAGTGACAGTAACACTGAGCTGGCGTCTGTAGTGACAGTAACACTGAGCTGGCGTCTGTAGTGACAGTAACACTGAGCTGGCGTCTGTACTGACAGTAACAACACATAGAAACAAGTCACCACAACTCCAGTCCTACATGATCAAACTATGAAAACCTCTGCTCTGAGACCAACATACTGTATCTTGTCAGTAGTTTATTGAATTGATTGTTTTTGTGGTGTGTGTGTGTGTGTGTGTGTGTGTGTGTGTTGCAGGAGCTGTGCCAATGTCGTCCGTCCGATGGGAACTGTTCATGTTGTAAGGAGTGTATGCTGTGTCTGGGGACACTGTGGGAGGAGTGCTGCGACTGTGTTGGTGAGTACTGTGTTGTTGAGTACTGTGTTGGTGAGTGCTGTGTGTGTGTGTGTGTGTGTGTGTGTCGGTCAGTCACATCTCACACAGTACAATAACAACGCTCTGCTGCCTTCACTCTGCTGCTCTGCTGCCTCCACTCTGCTGCCTCCACTCTGCTGCTCTGCTGCCTCCGCTCTGCTGCCTCCACTCCACCGCTCTGCTGCCTCCGCTCTGCTGCCTCCGCTCTGCTGCCTCCACTCTGCTGCCTCCGCTCTGCTGCCTCCGCTCTGCTGCCTCCACTCTGCGGCCTCCACTCTGCGGCCTCCACTCTGCTGCCTCCGCTCTGCTGCTCTGCTGCTCTGCTGCCTCCGCTCTGCTGCCTCCGCTCTGCTGCCTCCGCTCTGCTGCCTCCACTCTGCTGCTCTGCTGCCTCCGCTCTGCTGCCTCCACTCTGCTGCTCTGCTGCCTCCACTCTGCTGCCTCCGCTCTGCTGCCTCCACTCTGCTGCTCTGCTGCCTCCACTCTGCTGCTCTGCTGCCTCCGCTCTGCTGCCTCCGCTTTGCTGCCTCCACTCTGCTGCTCTGCTGTCTCCGCTCTGCTGCCTCCACTCTGCTGCTCTGCTGCCTCCGCTCTGCTGCCTACAATTTGCTGCCTCCACTCTGCTGCTCTGCTGCCACCGCTCTGCTGCCTCCACTCTGCTGCTCTGCTGCCTCCACTCTGCTGCTCTGCTGCCTCCGCTCTGCTGCCTCCACTCTGCTGCCTCCGCTCTGCTGCTCTGCTGCCGCCGCTCTGCTGCCTCCACTCTGCTGCTCTGCTGCCTCCACTCTGCTGCTCTGCTGCCTCCGCTCTGCTGCCTCCACTCTGCTGCCGCCGCTCTGCTGCCGCCACTCTGCTGTCCCCGCTCTGCTGCCTCCGCTCTGCTGCCTCCACTCTGCTGCTCTGCTGTCTACATTTTGTGTGCCCTACCTCATCACCCACTGATTTTTAACTGCTACAAGTCCGTTTGGTGGAAACAAACACACCGCTGGTGGGAAAATGTGCATATGATCTTTATGCAGATGTTAGAATATTCGCATGACAATCTGTCGCCAATTAGATGGAAACCTAGCTACTGCAAATACATTTTGGGTTTAGGGAGGAGGGATGGATGGAAGGAGGGGTAGACCAATGTGTATGGTGGTTTATCTGAAACCGCTATCTTGGCTCTGTTTTTAGCGTCGATTTAGTTTGTAATCCAATATTCCTCCGTCAAACTTTGCTGCTTATTTAAATGATTTAGCTAATTCATTTCTACTCATTTAAAATCTTATGCTAATCATATCTGATGGGATTATCAACTACTGTTTAAGGTAAAGATTCTTTAAACTATTTTAATCAAGACAAAGACTTTTGGTCAGAACTAGTTGCATAGAAACCATTTAACCTTTTAAAAGTTATTATTGATCAACTCTCCCTCCCTCTCACTCCCTCATTCATTATTCTCTCTCTCTCTCTCTCTCTCTCTCTCTCTCTCTCTCTCTCTCTCTCTCTCTCTCTCTCTCTCTCTCTCTCTCTCTCTCTCTCTCTCTCTCCCCTCTTTCTTTCTCTCTCTCTCTCCCCCTCTTTCTCTCTCTCTCTCTCTCTCTCTCTCTCTCTCTCTCTCTCTCTCTCTCTCTCTCTCTCTCTCTCTCTCCTCTCTCTCTCTCTGTGCCTCTCTCTCTCTGTGCCTCTCTCTTTCTTTCTCTCTCTCTCTCCCCCTCTTTCTTTCTCTCTCTCTCTCTCTCTCTCTCCCCCTCTTTCTTTCTCTCTCTCTCTCCCCTCTCTCTCTCTCTCTCTCTCTCTCTCTCTCTCTCTCTCTCTCTCTCTCTCTCTCTCTCTCTCTCTCTCTCTCTCTCTCTCTCTCTCTCGTTCTCTCTCAGGGATGTGTAACCCTAAGAACTACAGTGATACTCCAGCCACCTCCAAGAGCACAGTGGAGGAACTCCATCGACCAATCCCCTCGCTGTTCCGAGCCCTCACGGAGGGCGACGCCCCTATCAACATGATGGTGGTGTCCTTCCCCGTTGCAGAGGAACTATCTCACCATGAGAACCTGGTCTCCTTCCTAGAGACGCTTGATGACCAGCACCAGAACGTATCGCTCCCCGGCAACAGCATCCACGCCAGCTACAACACTCAAGGTAGCGAAACCATAGAACTAGAATGAATAGACTGTGGAACCATAGAATTAGAATGCATATACTGTGGAACCATATAAATATAATGATTAGACTGTGGAACCATATTAATAGAATGATTAGACTGTGGAACCATATAAATGGAATGATTAGACTGTGGAACCATATAAATAGAATGAATAGACTGTGGAACCATAGAAATAGAATGAATAGACTGTGGAACCATATTAATAGAATGAGTAGACTGTGGAACCATATTAATAGAATGATTAGACTGTGGAACCATATTAATAGAATGAATAGACTGGAACCATATTAATAGAATGAATAGACTGTGGAACCATAGAAATAGAATGAATAGACTGGAACCATATTAATAGAATGAATAGACTGTGGAACCATAGAAATAGAATGAATAGACTGTGGAACCATAGAAATAGAATGAATAGACTGTGGAACCATATTAATAGAATGATTAGACTGTGGAACCATAGAAATAGAATGAATAGACTGTGGAACCATATTAATAGAATGATTAGACTGTGGAACCATAGAAATAGAATGAATAGACTGTGGAACCATATTAATAGAATGAATATACTGTGGAACCATATTAATAGAATTATTAGACTGTGGAACCATATTAATAGAATGATTAGACTGTGGAACCATATTAATAGAATGATTAGACTGTGGAACCATATTAATAGAATGAATAGACTGTGGAACCATATTAATAGAATGAATAGACTGTGGAACCATATTAATAGAATGAATAGACTGTGGAACCATATTAATAGAATGAATAGACTGTGGAATCATATTAATAGAATGAATAGATTGTGGAACCATAGAAATAGAATGAATAGACTGTGGAACCATAGAAATAGAATGAATAGACTGTGGAACCATATTAATAGAATGATTAGACTGTGGAACCATAGAAATAGAATGAATAGACTGTGGAACCATAGAAATAGAATGAATAGACTGTGGAACCATATTAATAGAATGAATAGACTGTGGAACCATATTAATAGACTGTGGAACCATATTAATAGAATGATTAGACTGTGGAACCATAGAAATAGAATGAATAGACTGTGGAACCATAGAAATAGAATGAATAGACTGTGGAACCATAGAAATAGAATGAATAGACTGTGGAACCATATTAATAGACTGTGGAACCATATTAATATAATTAATAGACTGTGGAACCATATTAATAGACTGTGGAACCATAGAAATAGAATGAATAGACTGTGGAACCATATTAATAGAATGAATAGACTGTGGAACCATATTAATAGACTGTGGAACCATAGAAATAGAATGAATAGACTGTGGAACCATATTAATAGAATGAATAGACTGTGGAACCATATAAATAGAATGAATAGACTGTGGAACCATATTAATAGAATGAATAGACTATGGAACCATATTAATAGAATGAATAGACTGTGGAACCATATTAATAGAATGAATAGACTGTGGAACCATAGAAATAGAATGAATAGACTGTGGAACCATAGCAATAGAATGAATAGACTGTGGAACCATATTAATAGAATGAATAGACTGTGGAACCATATTAATAGAATGATTAGACTGTGGAACCATATAAATAGAATGATTAGACTGTGGAACCATATAAATAGAATGATTAGACTGTGGAACCATATTAATAGAATGAATAGACTGTGGAACCATAGAAATAGAATGAATAGACTGTGGAACCATATTAATAGAATGAGTAGACTGTGGAACTATATTAATAGAATGATTAGACTGTGGAACCATATTAATAGAATGAATAGACTGGAACCATATTAATAGAATGAATAGACTGTGGAACCATAGAAATAGAATGAATAGACTGGAACCATATTAATAGAATGAATAGACTGTGGAACCATAGAAATAGAATGAATAGACTGTGGAACCATATTAATAGAATGATTAGACTGTGGAACCATAGAAATAGAATGAATAGACTGTGGAACCATATTAATAGAATGAATATACTGTGGAACCATATTAATAGAATGATTAGACTGTGGAACCATATTAATAGAATGATTAGACTGTGGAACCATATTAATAGAATGATTAGACTGTGGAACCATATTAATAGAATTAATAGACTGTGGAACCATATTAATAGAATGAATAGACTGTGGAACCATATTAATAGAATGAATAGACTGGAACCATATTAATAGAATGAATAGACTGTGGAACCATAGAAATAGAATGAATAGACTGTGGAACCATAGAAATAGAATGAATAGACTGTGGAACCATATTAATAGAATGAATAGACTGTGGAACCATATTAATAGAATGATTAGACTGTGGAACCATATAAATAGAATGATTAGACTGTGGAACCATATAAATAGAATGATTAGACTGTGGAACCATATTAATAGAATGAATAGACTGTGGAACCATAGAAATAGAATGAATAGACTGTGGAACCATATTAATAGAATGAATAGACTGTGGAACCATATTAATAGAATGATTAGACTGTGGAACCATATAAATAGAATGATTAGACTGTGGAACCATATAAATAGAATGATTAGACTGTGGAACCATATTAATAGAATGAATAGACTGTGGAACCATAGAAATAGAATGAATAGACTGTGGAACCATATTAATAGAATGAGTAGACTGTGGAACCATATTAATAGAATGATTAGACTGTGGAACCATATTAATAGAATGAATAGACTGGAACCATATTAATAGAATGAATAGACTGTGGAACCATAGAAATAGAATGAATAGACTGGAACCATATTAATAGAATGATTAGACTGTGGAACCATAGAAATAGAATGAATAGACTGTGGAACCATATTAATAGAATGAATATACTGTGGAACCATATTAATAGAATGATTAGACTGTGGAACCATATTAATAGAATGATTAGACTGTGGAACCATATTAATAGAATGATTAGACTGTGGAACCATATTAATAGAATGAATAGACTGTGGAACCATATTAATAGAATGAATAGACTGTGGAACCATATTAATAGAATGAATAGACTGTGGAACCATAGAAATAGAATGAATAGACTGTGGAACCATAGAAATAGAATGAATAGACTGTGGAACCATATTAATAGAATGATTAGACTGTGGAACCATAGAAATAGAATGAATAGACTGTGGAACCATAGAAATAGAATGAATAGACTGTGGAACCATAGAAATAGAATGAATAGACTGTGGAACCATATTAATAGACTGTGGAACCATATTAATAGAATTAATAGACTGTGGAACCATATTAATAGACTGTTTAACCATAGAAATAGAATGAATAGACTGTGGAACCATATTAATAGAATGAATAGACTGTGGAACCATATTAATAGACTGTGGAACCATAGAAATAGAATGAATAGACTGTGGAACCATATTAATAGAATTAATAGACTGTGGAACCATATTAATAGAATGAATAGACTGTGGAACCATATAAATAGAATGAATAGACTGTGGAACCATATTAATAGAATTAATAGACTGTGGAACCATATTAATAGAATGAATAGACTGTGGAACCATAGAAATAGAATGAATAGACTGTGGAACCATATAAATAGAATGAATAGACTGTGGAACCATATTAATAGAATTAATAGACTGTGGAACCATATTAATAGAATGAATAGACTGTGGAACCGTATTAATAGAATTAATAGACTGTGGAACCATAGAAATAGAATGAATAGACTGTGGAACCATAGAAATAGAATGAATAGACTGTGGAACCATATTAATAGAATGAATAGACTGTGGAACCATATTAATAGAATGATTAGACTGTGGAACCATATTAATAGAATGATTAGACTGTGGAACCATATTAATAGAATGAATAGACTGTGGAACCATATTAATAGAATGAATAGACTGTGGAACCATATAAATATAATTAATAGACTGTGGAACCATATTAATAGAATGACTAGACTGTGGAACCATATTAATAGAATGAATAGACTGTGGAACCATAGAAATAGAATGAATAGACTGTGGAACCATAGAAATAGAATGAATAGACTGTGGAACCATAGAAATAGAATGATTAGACTGTGGAACCATAGAAATAGAATGATTAGACTGTGGAACCATAGAAATAGAATGAATAGACTGTGGAACCATATTAATAGAATGAATAGACTGTGGAACCATATTAATAGAATGATTAGACTGTGGAACCATATTAATAGAATGATTAGACTGTGAAACCATAGAAATAGAATGAATAGACTGTGGAACCATAGAAATAGAATGAATAGACTGTGGAACCATAGAAATAGAATGAATAGACTGTGGAACCATATTAATAGACTGTGGAACCATATTAATAGAATTAATAGACTGTGGAACCATATTAATAGACTGTTTAACCATAGAAATAGAATGAATAGACTGTGGAACCATATTAATAGAATTAATAGACTGTTGAACCATATTAATAGAATGAATAGACTGTGGAACCATATTAATAGACAGTGGAACCATAGAAATAGAATGAATAGACTGTGGAACCATATTAATAGAATGAATAGACTGTGGAACCATATTAATAGAATGACTAGACTGTGGAACCATAGAAATAGAATGAATAGACTGTGGAACCATAGAATGAATAGACTGTGGAACCATAGAAATAGAATGAATAGACTGTGGAACCATAGAAATAGAATGAATAGACTGTGGAACCATAGAAATAGAATGAATAGACTGTGGAACCATATTAATAGAATGAATAGACTGTGGAACCATATTAATAGAATGAATAGATTGTGGAACCATATTAATAGAATTAATAGACTGTGGAACCATATTAATAGAATTAATAGACTGTGGAACCATATAAATATAATGAATAGACTGTGGAACCATATTAATAGAATGAATAGACTGTGGAACCATATTAATAGAATGACTAGACTGTGGAACCATAGAAATAGAATGATTAGACTGTGGAACCATATTAATAGAATGAATAGTTTGTGGAACCATATTAATAGAATGAATAGACTGTGGAACCATATTAATAGAATTAATAGACTGTAGAACCATATAAATATAATGAATAGACTGTGGAACCATATTAATAGAATGAATAGACTGTGGAACCATATTAATAGAATGACTAGACTGTGGAACCATAGAAATAGAATGATTAGACTGTGGAACCATATTAATAGAATGAATAGACTGTGGAACCATATGAATAGAATAAACAGAATAGTATGATAGATTCTATTTCTATGAATGGAACACTATCGTCATTAGAGACAGTTGGGATTCCTTTCAGTGAAAAGTGTTTAGACCCTTTTTAGATGATGGTGTAAAACACTGAAAGCTAAACACAGGAGTGGTTAGTTTACACTAGAGGAGAAACGCCAAGGCGGATCTGGAGTGATGCTATTGGTGATGTTAACCGCCTGGCCTGAGTATTTTCCCCTCCCCTTCTCTCTCTCTCTTCTCTCTCTCCTCCTCCTCTTCTCCTCCTCCCGTTCTTCTTCTTCTTCTTCTTCTTCCTCTTCCTCCTCCGGCTGGGTTATTATTATGATCCTTCTCTCATATCTTGTCCTCTGTCTGGTTCTGAACCTATGATCCAGCTCTCATATCCTGTCCTCTGTCTGGTTCTGAACCTATGATCCAGCTCTCATAGCCTGTCCTCTGTCTGGTCCGAACCTATGATCCAGCTCTCATATCCTGTCCTCTGTCTGGTTCCGAACCTATGATCCAGCTCTCATATCCTGTCCTCTGTCTGGTTCCGAACCTATGATCCAGCTCTCATATCCTGTCCTCTGTCTGGTTCCGAACCTATGATCCAGCTCTCATATCCTGTCCTCTGTCTGGTTCCGAACCTATGATCCAGCTCTCATATCCTGTCCTCTGTCTGGTTCCGAACCTATGATCCAGCTCTCATATCCTGTCCTCTGTCTGGTTCCGAACCTATGATCCAGCTCTCATATCCTGTCCTCTGTCTGGTTCCGAACCTATGATCCAGCTCTCATATCCTGTCCTCTGTCTGGTTCCGAACCTATGATCCAGCTCTCATATCCTGTCCTCTGTCTGGTTCCGAACCTATGATCCAGCTCTCATATCCTGTCCTCTGTCTGGTTCCGAACCTATGATCCAGCTCTCATATCCTGTCCTCTGTCTGGTTCTGAACCTATGATCCAGCTCTCATATCCTGTCCTCTGTCTGGTTCTGAACCTATGATCCAGCTCTCATATCCTGTCCTCTGTCTGGTTCCGAACCTATGATCCAGCTCTCATATCCTGTCCTCTGTCTGGTTCTGAACCTATGATCCAGCTCTCATATCCTGTCCTCTGTCTGGTTCCGAACCTATGATCCAGCTCTCATAGCCTGTCCTCTGTCTGGTTCTGAACCTATGATCCAGCTCTCATATCCTGTCCTCTGTCTGGTTCCGAACCTATGATCCAGCTCTCATATCCTGTCCTCTGTCTGGTTCCGAACCTATGATCCAGCTCTCATATCCTGTCCTCTGTCTGGTTCCGAACCTATGATCCAGCTCTCATATCCTGTCCTCTGTCTGGTTCCGAACCTATGATCCAGCTCTCATATCCTGTCCTCTGTCTGGTTCCGAACCTATGATCCAGCTCTCATATCCTGTCCTCTGTCTGGTTCCGAACCTATGATCCAGCTCTTATAGTCTATAAAAAGACACTGCGCTCACATGAGTTTCCAAAGACACCACATTCGTTAAATATGAGAGCGTTGGTTGGTTCCAACCACAGTGCCCAGCTGTTCGCGCATTAGACACACCAGAAGTTCATCCCAGTTGGTACCCTATTACGTATGTAGTGAACCACTTTTGACCAGGGCCCGAAGACAAGTTGTGCACTTCGTAGGGAATAGGGTGCCATTTGGGACCCTTCCCAGAACACATGGTCACACTTACTGTCAGCAGCACACCCGTTGTCCTCAGTCATAAAAGCAAACCCTAAGGAAAACATTGAGGTTTAATGATTACCGTAACTACTAACTACGGCTTTAAATATGTTTTCATGGGATTACTAGTTATGTTTTTAAAGATGTGGTTACTGTGATAACTGACCTGTGCCCTATTTTCTCTCTGTATCCCTCCAACCCTCCTCCCCCTTGTCCGCCAGATAACATGTGTACGGTGGTCTACTTTGACGACTGCGTATCCATCCGCCAGTGTAAACTATACTGTGAGTCGATGGGAGGGTCGAAGTACCGCTGGTTCCACAACGCCTGCTGTCAGTGCATCGGCCCGGAGTGTCTGGACTACGGCAGCAAGGCTGTCAAATGCATGAACTGTCTGTTCTGAAGACTGGTGGTGGATGGATCCATGGTGGGGGAGACTGGGCACCAGATATATGGACCAAACTAATGGGTGGCTCCAGGGAGGGGCTAGATGATGCTGAAGCCTCCTCAAAATAGCGTAGCACCACCAAGCAATATTTTATTAGTACATGCACACCATGTATTACAGGCACCCCTTACACAACAACCAAGCTACCCCTTAGCTACCCCTTAGCTACCCCCAAGCAAAAGTTTCTGGTGCCACCGCTGACCAAACATGAGAAGACTGACTGTCTGACTAGGTCCAATATTCATTTTAACATTTACATTTTAGTCATTTAGCAGACGCTCTTATCCAGAGCGACTTAAAGTTAGTGAATACATACATGTTTTTTTTTATACTGGCCCCCCTGTGGGTAACGAACCCACATCCCTGCCGGCCATTCCCTCCCCTACCCTGGACGACGCTGGGCCAATTGTGCGCCGCCCAATGGGTCTCCCGGTCGCCGTCGGGCTGCGACAGAGCCTGGACTCGAACCAGGATCTCTAGTGGCTTAGACCACTGCGCCACTCGGGAGTCGAGTAACCATCGGAGCTAGCTGACTGAATTTATCCGACTATCACTGATGTGTGTTTCTTTACAGTGTGAATGACATTGTAAAATATTTTCTTCTCACCAATATTTTTGTTTTATTATTATTTTATTCTGTTGTGTATGTTTCACTGTATATTTTGAGATGTTTTCATTCGGTTTTTAGTTTATTGATAATTCACATCTCGTGCCAAATAAAATACGTTTGGTGACTTGGGGATGGTTTGTGGTCAGTTTAACCCTTTCTACTCTGGCGTGATATAACAATGTAAACCTCATGCTATTTCACCAAAACACATGAGACTTTTATAATACAGCTACATAAGACTTTTATAATACAGATGTAACCTGAAATTGTAGTTGATTGACATCTACCTCAGACCAACCCCTTTGTACACAGTGTAGTCTAAACGTTTAAGTGGCACATCTTTTCTCAATAAACAATCAGGCTAATGTTAGCTAGCTAACCAATCTTTTAAAAAGTCATGAAACACATTAAATCTGTGTGCCACCAGTTGTAAAATGCTGGGGACTAAGTTAGTGACTAGACTAAGTTAGTGACTAGACTAAGTTACTGACTAGATTAAGTTACTGACTATAGTTATAAGCCTACAGTGTGTTCTTGCAGCTTAGGCATCCAGTCTCGCACTCTAATCTTAGCCTAGTGCTATTGTGACAGGAAGCAGATCATTTCCCAGGGAAACACTGTTGTCATTACACCATTCTGGTCCACAGGTGTTCAGCAAGGGAACCAGTGTGTGTGTGTACTGTGGTGGTGTTTTTACTGCGACACTACACACACACGCACGCACGCATAGAGTCGCGCACTTAAAACGCACGCGCACACACACACACACACACACACTCTCCCTATCTATCCCTCTCCTATTTTTAGTGCCAGTGAAGTTTGCAGATGGTTGGGTGTCTGCCAACTGAGGCTGTACCCAACTGGCGAGGAACAATCAGCAGTCTGTGTATGTGTCAACCATACGATGAAGCTTTGTCCGTCTTTATTGATATAACCCCCCTCTCAGCTGGCTGAGGTCGTTAGATCTGTAGAAGTAGTGCCAAATACACAACGAAGATCACCTTTGAGTAATAATTATAATATGTCATTTAGCAGACGCTTTTATCCAAAGTGACTTAGTCATGTGTGCATACATTTTTACGTATGGGTGGTCCTGGGGATCGAACCCACTACCTTGGCGTTACAAGCGCCGTGCTCTACCAGCTGAGCTACAGAGGACCAGTAAAAGCTGTCAGCCGTTTCATAATGTATCTGACCAAATATAAATGTTCTAGCTATTAATATGTATATGGTTGAATATATATATATATATATATACTTTTATTGATAAAGTTGGTCAAACTTGACTTGTAGTTTTCCCTGACTTGTAATTGTAGTTTCCACTGTAAACTACAATTACCGTAGAGTACCAATGGCCACACTGCGCAGACTCAGATCGGTTTATTTGGTAGCAGGTTTTTGGTGGATAAAGTTGTGTGTGTTAACTGTAGGGGTGCACATGTTGCCAGGGGATCGGATGTGTCCGGTGCGAGAGAGGCAGGTGGAGGTGGTCAGAGTAGTGCAGAAGGTGTCGTACGCTGAGGCAGTGAAGAAAGTAGAGGAGGATGGGTCAAGGATCAAGGGTACAGAGGATTCCAGTTAGTAGTAGATTTGTGCCAGCGCAGAGGGATTAGGCCAAAGAGTGATTTATGCTTCTGTAAGGTTGGCTTCTTAGCGTTCATAGCGATGGTTACCAACTGTACCGCAGAAATGGTACGTAAATCACAGAAAATAGATGCGGCGGTGGCAGCTGCAGAGATGAATTCGGGCATACGAGATTTAACTTCAGAAGAGTTACAGGGTGTGTTGAGTGGTGGTGTCCCGTCCTCCCAGGCCTTTGGCATGTTGCAGGAGCAGATAGTCAAAGTAGTGGAATGGGGTAGGTAGGTGGTGTCTAGGGCTTAGAGGAGCAGGACTAATGAAGATAATACACATGGGCCATGACTGGCCTCACTCCAGTACAGTAGGCGGCGGTGTAAGCATCTAAAAGTTGGATGCGATCTGCCAACCAAATCCCAAAGAAGAAGAAGCTAGCAGGAAGCCCCGCTAAGGAATTGACTGGACAGGTTAGTTGGCGAAGTAACACATATGTTCGCTTCTCAAAGTCGAATTTTTATACAAATTGCGTTAGATAAGTTGTAGTACTTTTATCTACCTCATTTCGATCTACTCTTATGAATCTGTGAGCCACAGTAGGCTACCCATGGGTGGACGATAGCTACGTTAGCTGGCTAGTTAACAAATCACCTGTATAGTAGCAGCAGAAGCAGCTAGCTAGCTAATAGCATCTAGCTAAGTTAACAGCTAGGCCTACATTTAAGCCTAGTGGCTAGCTACAACTTTGGTATTTTCTAACGAGTAGCTAGTTTGACAGCTTGCACATTTATTTGAGTCGGTTGCATAACATTAGTTTGCGCCCGACTGTGTCAAGCTCCTGTAACCAGGTCAGTTGCGTGTGGTGGTTGTATTGAACGGGAGTCCTAATGCTTTATCATCAACCAGGATGTCCATAGGCTAGCCATGATAAGGATGAAAGAAGACTGACGCCAGTGATAGTGGGAATGAACCACATTCGATTTCTGGCTAAATATTTTCTATCCAGCTAGGGCCTGTATTTTTGCTGTACAACTAGTGTGAATTTCATATTAAAAGCTATATGGGTGAACGTGACTTTTTCAAAAATGCATTGGATTAGATAAGCATTAAAACATGGGGAAACCCATGAAAATGTGTACATCTGTGGGGGGGGGGGGGGGGGGGGGGTCAAAGGAAGTGACCTCCAGAGGCGAGTTCACAGGCCATGTCTGCTTGTCATTTGAAAGGAAGTAGATAGCTAATCAAGCCTTACTACTAGATCCAGCATACAGTGCATTCGTTAAGTATTCAGACTCCTTCCCTTTTTCCACATTTTGTTACGTTACAGCCTTATTCTAAAATGGATTTAATAGTTTTGATCCTTCATCAATCGACACACAATACCCCATAATGACAAAGCAAAAACAGATTTCGAAATTTTTGCAAATATATTAAAAATAAACTGAAATATCACATTTACATAAGTATTCAGACCCTTTACTCAGTACTTTGTTGAAGCAACTTCGGCAGCAATTACAGCCTCGAGTCTTCTTGGGTATGATGCTACAAGCTTGGCACACCTGTATTTGGGGAGTTTCTCCCATTCTTCTCTGCAGATCCTCTCAAGCTCTGTGAGGTTGGATGGGGAGCGTTGCTGCACAGCTATTTTAATAATAATAATAATAATAATAATATGCCATTTAGCAGACGCTTTTATCCAAAGCGACTTACAGTCATGTGTGCATACATTTTTACGTATGGGTGGTCCCGGGGATCGAACCCACTACCCTGGCGTTACAAGCGCCGTGCTCTACCAGCTGAGCTACAGAGGACCATGTCTATGGATGTTCAACAGCTGTTTTTATAAATGAGGATTGGATAGGAACTGTATCTATCGCATTGACTTTACTGAATACATTAAAATAACTGTCCAGGTGAAATTCTCACTTTTAAAAGTTCATAGTTTGTTAACTCATACCCAAATAATGTTGTTGACTCATATTAGTGACCAAAGCATAAATTTGAGAAAAAAAACATTTAAAAACCCCATCTCAAACCGACCGTTTCAAAAATGCTTGCTATTTCCTGATAGAGGACGATGTTATCCTCCTGAGGAGGATGAGCTGGCCAATCAGTGGTCTACTCGAATGAATATTTGTATGACCGGTATACGCCAATACCGTTCTGTTGATGGGGGTATGCACACACCATTCCAACACATAAACACTGCTATTTAACAGACTTAATAAAAACATGTTTCACTCATATGGTAATTATCAGTCATATTTCACAGAAATCTGGAAACACTGGACAGTTACTTTTAATATATTTCTGTAGATGTGCAGCTTATTTCTATAGGTGTGTGACAGTCGAACAGGCAGGAATCTATTACAATGACACCGGACGGCATTTAATTTTCAGGTCTCTCCAGAGATGCTCAATCGGGTTCAAGTCCGGCCTCTGGCTGGGCCACTCAAGGACATTCAGAGACTTGTCCCGAAGCCACTCCTGCGTTGTCTTGGCTATGTGCTTAGGGTCGTTGTCCTGTTGGAAGGTGAACCTCCGCCCCAGTCTGAGGTCCTGAGCAGGTTTTCATCAAGGATATCTGTACTTTGCTGTCATGTGCCTTTTACTGAGGAGTGGCTTCCGTCTGGCCACTCTACCATAAAGGCCTGATTGGTGGAGTGCTGCAGAGATGGTTGTCCTTCTGGAAGGTTCTCCCATTACCACAGAGAAACTGTAGAGCTCTGTCAGAGTGACCACCGGGTTCTTGGTCACCTCCCTGACCAAGGACCTTCTCCCCCGATTGCTCAGTTTGGCTGGGTGGCCAGCTCTAGGAAGAGTCTTGGTGGTTCCAAACTTCTTCCATATAAGAATGATGGAGGCCACTGTTGTTGGGGACCTTCAATGCTGCAGAAATGTTTTGGTACCCTTCCCCAGATCTGCCTCGACAAAATCCTGTCTCGGAGCTCTACGGACAATTCCTTCGACCTCATGGCTTGGTTTTTGCTCTGACATGCACTGCCAACTGTGGGACCTTATATAGACAGGTGTGTGCCTTTTCCAAATCATGTCCAATCAATAGAATTTACTACAGGTGGACTCCAATAAAGTTGTAGAAACATCTCAAGGACAATCCATGGAAACAGGATGCACCTGGGCTCAATGTCGAGTCTCATAGCAAAGGGTCTGAACACTTTTATGTAAATAAAGTATTTCTGTTTTTTATTTCTAATACAGTTGCAAAAATGTCTAAAAACCTGTTTTCACATTGTCATTATGGGGTATTGTGTGTAGATTGATGAGGAAAAAAAATAAGTAATCAATTTTAGAATAAGGCAGTAACGTAACAAAATGTGGAAAAAGGGAAGTGGTCTGAATACTTTCCGAATGCACTGTATCTCTTGACCTGTGACCGTCATCGGCAGTGGCAGGTCATTCTATTGAAACACAAAAAAGCTGTTTTGATCACTTGTTCTGTGCAGGCGTTTATGTGTTTGTGTTGTTTAGTTCCAAAAGATATTAGAGCCTCATCTGGTGGATTTTATGAGAATCTTTGGTAGACATTACACCAACGCTGCAGCTGTTGTTCCACTGGGCTGTTTGACTAAAGTGTGTGTGTACTGCCCCCTGCAGGTGTAATGGAGATGTGACGTGTCAGTGTGTCCCAAATCTGATGACTGTATAGACAAAGCCATCGATCACGTGACACCATTCATTCCTATGTGAAGACTCAATAGCGCATTGAAGCCAATTTAAGTCGTTAAGATGGCATCTCATGGAGACATAACATGCGCAGTTTGAGCTACTCCAGGAAGTGACTTTGCTGGCTAGCTCAGTGCTGCCCCCTCTCATTGAGTAACTCAAGTTGAAGGTCGACCGGGGTACTGCAGGCTGCCGTTAGCAACAAAATTACCCTTATTATTATCCTTCTGTGTGCGATTTGAAAATAATCTGTTCAAGAACATACATCTGGTGTATTAGAAGCAGGGATGTGACAAATGAACCGTTTTGCTTAATGTTTAAACCACGGGTTGTAACTAGTTCAGGGAACAGAACCAAAAACAGGAAAATAACCAAATAAATCACGGAACAGAATTAGAACCGGGAACGAAAGTGATCTATACTGTTCCCGGAACAGAACTGTTATTTTAAAAGCATGGGAACCGGTTAATAACCCAATAAAGATGCAACAAAGTGCCTGTGCAGAGCCCTCCCCTCTGTCAATCAGGATCTTCTTCCAGTGTCTGCTTGCAAGCTGAAAATCTTGACCTGTGTGTGTGTGTGATTAGTCTACCTGTCCTTCCCCCTCCGAAGCTGTAGCTTGCCTGGAAACCCAACGTTGAATTTCATTGAATTCTATGTCGGGCTGAAATGAGAGATTTGAATCAGGAAAGTTTCCTCTACAGGCCAGAATGTTGAATGAAATTATATTTTAATGTACTTTACCGGTTGTCCGTATGGTCGGTCCTTTTGCAGGTAGGAATGTGAGGACAAGGTATCCACAGGAAAGTATAATTACATCAACCTTTCAAAGCGCTGGTAGTGTGTTCAGATTTCTATCACCTGAAGCATGATGTTAGCTGGCAGCTTCATTAAATAGTACCCGCAAAACACCAGTCTCAACGTCAACAGTGCAGAGGCGACTCCGGGATGCTGACCTTCTAGGCAGAGTTGCAAAGAAAAAGCCATATCTCAGACTGCCCATCTTAATCTTTTATTTTTATTGGCCAGTCTGAGATATGGCTTTTTCTTTGCAACTCTGGGGAAGGGCATGGTATAGTCAGAACCGTGCACTAGGCCTATCTATCGGCAATCAATAGTTGTATCTCGCAACGGAATGCTGTCTCTTGCAATTGATTGGCTTGCAATGTCTCGCAACTTCAGTAAAGCAGTGCCTATCACCAATGACTAGGCCAGGATATTGAGATGAGCGAGATGCAGCACTTCACAGTCACACACAGTATCTGCGCATGTGCGCGGGTTCGCTTCACGCTGTTCACAGCGTGGTAGCCAGGGCTCCAAAACAGCAGAGAAGTTGAGCCTCGCGTTTCAACGCTCTTTAATTGTTGCAGAAATTGACCCACTATGCTGTTTACTTTACGCATCTATGTTAGGAATTTTTCTTAACGTTAAGGATCCCAATTTCGTTTTAACGTTCATACCCTTCAAACCCCTTTAATTAGAAGCAATTATTGGTACCGTGATTGTTTTCGAAACATTTTTATTTACACGAAGGTTGACTACGAAGATTGCCACTTTTCCATTCACTATAATTGTATTGCGGTGGGCCTTGAACTTCTGTGGCTTCAATGAGAGGGGGCAGTCGTCCTCCGCTGTCCTGAGCAGAGGAGAAAAGAGAGTGGCTGGCTTTAGGAACCTACCTGTATTACTCTCTGTACTGCATGACAAAGTGTGTGTGTGTGTGTGTACTGCCCCCTGCAGGTCTAATGGGGAGGTGACACCCAGGACTCTGTGTCCAGAACAGTGCTCAGTGCAGAGAGACCTAGCCCAGCCATGACAGAATGCTTCCTGCCCCCCAGTAGCAGCCCAGCGGAGGTACGTCGGGCGGAGCACCCAGGTGGGGTGGCCCGTACCCCCAGCTCGGAGGAGATTAGCCCCACCAAGTTCCCCGGGCTTTACAGGACGGGCGAGATCTTGCCCCCCCACGACGGACACCACCACCATGAGGTCATCGACGCCGTGTCGGATGAAGATAAAGAACACGGGAAGAAGAAGAACAAGTTCAAGAAGAAGGAGAAGAGGAGTAAGAGTTAATGATTTGAATCATTTAGCAGACAAAGTTAGTTCATCCATCTTAAGCTAGCTACTAGGTGAGACAACCACATGTCACAATCATAGTAGTGATGGGGGGGAATCCATACAGTTACATATTTCAATATTATTTTGGGATGATATTTTACCGATAATTTGACTCCAAGTATCGATTTGTAAACATATTTTTTTCTCTCTTTTTTTTCCAGGTAGTGTTAGGCTAGTTAGTTAGCTAGTGTTAGGCTAGTTAGTTAGCTAGTGTTAGGCTAGTTAGTTAGGTAGTGTTAGGATAGTTAGTTAGCTAGTGTTAGGCTAGTTAGTTAGTGTTAGGCTAGTTAGTTAGCTAGTGTTAGGCTAGTTAGTTAGCTAGTGTTAGGCTAGTTAGTTAGCTAGTGTTAGGCTAGTTAGTTAGGTAGTGTTAGGATAGTTAGTTAGTGTTAGGCTAGTTAGTTAGCTAGTGTTAGGCTAGTTAGTTAGCTAGTGTTAGGCTAGTTAGTTAGTGTTAGGCTAGTTAGTTAGTTAGTGTTAGGCTAGTTAGTTAGATAGTGTTAGGCTAGTTAGTTAGGTAGTGTTAGGATAGTTAGTTAGCTAGTGTTAGGCTAGTTAGTTAGTGTTAGGCTAGTTAGTTAGGTAGTGTTAGGATAGTTAGTTAGCTAGTGTTAGGCTAGTTAGTTAGTGTTAGGCTAGTTAGTTAGCTAGTGTTAGGCTAGTTAGTTAGCTAGTGTTAGGCTAGTTAGTTAGGTAGTGTTAGGCTAGTTAGTTAGGTAGTGTTAGGATAGTTAGTTAGCTAGTGTTAGGCTAGTTAGTTAGGTAGTGTTAGGATAGTTAGTTAGCTAGTGTTAGGCTAGTTAGTTAGGTAGTGTTAGGCTAGTTAGTTAGGTAGTGTTAGGCTAGTTAGTTAGCTAGTGTTAGGCTAGTTAGTTAGGTAGTGTTAGGCTAGTTAGTTAGGTAGTGTTAGGCTAGTTAGCTAGTGTTAGGCTAGTTAGTTAGGTAGTGTTAGGCTAGTTAGTTAGCTAGTGTTAGGCTAGTTAGTTAGCTAGTGTTAGGCTAGTTAGATAGCTAGTGTTAGGCTAGTTAGTTAGGTAGTGTTAGGCTAGTTAGTTAGGTAGTGTTAGGCTAGTTAGTTAGGTAGTGTTAGGATAGTTAGATAGCTAGTGTTAGGCTAGTTAGTTAGGTAGTGTTAGGCTAGTTAGTTAGGTAGTGTTAGGCTAGTGAGTTAGCTAGTGTTAGGCTAGTTAGTTAGGTAGTGTTAGGCTAGTGAGTTAGCTAGTGTTAGGCTAGTTAGTTAGCTAGTGTTAGGCTAGTTAGTTAGCTAGTGTTAGGCTAGTTAGTTAGCTAGTGTTAGGCTAGTTAGTTAGCTAGTGTTAGGCTAGTTATTTAGCTAGTGTTAGGCTAGTTAGTTAGCTAGTGTTAGGCTAGTTAGTTAGCTAGTGTTAGGCTAGTTAGTTAGCTAGTGTTAGGATAGTTAGCTAGTGTTAGGCTAGTTAGTTAGCTGTACCTGCACTACCTCTGGTATTGCTTGTTCTCATCCTAATGCTTGTGGGTCGTTCCATTTGATTTTAATCACTTTTTGACCTCACCCCTTTTGATTTGAACGAAACTTTCCATACATATTTGCCCTTGGTAGAGGAGGTCAGAAAGTAACTTTTTGGACCTGAATGACATTTTTACATTTTAGTCATTTAGCAGATGCTCTTATCCAGAGGGACTTACAGTTTTTAGTGAGTGCATATATTTTTTAAAAATCATACTGGCCCCCTGTGGGAATTGAACCCACAACCCTGGCGTTGCAAACTGAGCTACACGGGACTGACAAAACATTTAGGAGAGAGAGGTGCTCAAAGTTGACCCATTTTGCATACCCTACCCTTCCATGAGACCTCCATGTCTTCATCACTGGAAAAGATAAACGGTTGAGTTTGATATATTATTTACGGTGCCTTCAGAAAGTTCACACCCATTGACTTATTCCACATTTTGTTGTGTTACAGCCTGAATTCAAGATTTTTTTTCTCTCACTCATCTACACACAATATCCCATAATGACAAAGTGAAAACCAGTTTTTTGAAATATTTGTGAATAAAATGAAATAAATAAATATCTAATTTACATACGTATTCACACCCCTTTGCTATGACACTCCAAAGTGCGTCCAAGTTCCTTTGATCATCCTTGAGATGTCACTACCACTTGATTGGAGTCCACTTGTGGCCAATTCAATTGTTTGGACCTGGTTTTAGAAAGAAACGCATCTCTGTATATAAGGTCAGAGCAGAAAACTATACCATGAAGCCCAAGGAACTGTACGTAGATCTCCGTGAGAGAATTGTGATGAGGCCTATATCTGGGAAAGGCTATAAAACAGTTTCGAGAGTGTTGAAAGTTTCAGAGAACACAGTGAACACATCACTGGGAAATGAAACAAATGTGGAACTACCCAGACTCTGCCTCGAGCTGGCCGGGCAAATCCTTGATGAGAACCTGCTTCAGAGTGCAAACGACCTTAGACTGGGGGGGCGAAGATTTACATTCCAACAGGACAATGATCCCAAGCATACAGCCAAAGCAACGCTGGAATGGCTTCAGGACAAGAATGTGAAAGTCCTTGAGTGGCCCAGCCAAAGCCCCATACTTGAATCCCATTGAAAGTCTGTGGAAAGACTTGAAGATTGCTGTTCACCGCCGCTCCCCATCGATCTTAACAGAGTTTGAGAAAATCTCCTAAGGCAGAATGGGAGACGACTCAAAGCTGTAATCGCAGGCAAAGGTGCTTCTGCAAAGTATTTACTCAGGGGTGTGTATACTTATGTAAATGAGATATTTCTGTATTTTATTTTCAATAAATTAGCTAAAATTTCAACAACAACAAAAAATATATTGTGTAGATGGGTGAGAATCTATTTAATCCATTTAACACAACAAAATGTGGAATAAATCAAGGGGTATGAATACTTTCTGAAGGTACTATAAAAGCTTCTAAATGTGGTTGTCAAAGTATTTTTATGATTATATATTTTTGTATCCTTTAACGTCAATTATCTAATAACGCGTAAAATTTGATTTTTTTGTTGTAGTTTAGACCCTATTTGACATCATCTGAGGTGTTTGTAGGTCCTCTGTAACCCATTATGCGTACTTTGGGTCAAACCAAACTATCTGTTTTATCATGGTTTTTCCATGTTACTAAATGTAGCTTTCCCTCCCAGGCCATAGTGACTAGAGGGGGTGAGATGGACAGTTTGACCCTCCCAGGCCATAGTGACTAGAGAGGGGGTGAGATGGACAGTTTGACCCTCCCAGGCCATAGTGACTAGAGGGGGTGAGATCGACAGTTTGACCCTCCCAGGCCATAGTGACTAGAGAGGGGGTGAGATGGACAGTTTGACCCTCCCAGGCCATAGTGACTAGAGGGGGTGAGATGGACAGTTTGACCCTCCCAGGCCATAGTGACTAGAGAGGGGGTGAGATGGACAGTTTGACCCTCCCAGGCCATAGTGACTAGAGGGGGTGAGATGGACAGTTTGACCCTCCCAGGCCATAGTGACTAGAGAGGGGGTGAGATGGACAGTTTGACCCTCCCAGGCCATAGTGACTAGAGAGGGGGTGAGATGGACAGTTTGACCCTCCCAGGCCATAGTGACTAGAGGGGGTGAGATGGACAGTTTGACCCTCCCAGGCCATAGTGACTAGAGGGGGTGAGATGGACAGTTTGACCCTCCCAGGCCATAGTGACTAGAGGGGGTGAGATGGACAGTTTGACCCTCCCAGGCCATAGTGACTAGAGAGGGGGTGAGATGGACAGTTTGACCCTCCCAGGCCATAGTGACTAGAGGGGGTGAGATGGACAGTTTGACCCTCCCAGGCCATAGTGACTAGAGAGGGGGTGAGATGGACAGTTTGACCCTCCCAGGCCATAGTGACTAGAGGGGGTGAGATGGACAGTTTGACCCTCCCAGGCCATAGTGACTAGAGAGGGGGTGAGATGGACAGGTTGAGGGACACCCTGTACCCAGTGAAGGTGTGTCACATACAGCAGTCCGATACACAAGCTGGATAATCGCACTATAGTGGGACTGGTCTGAAGAGGGCAACAGGCGAAGTGAAGGTCTCCTAACGCTCTCTGACAACAGTTGGTTGTGATTTGGTTCAGAGGAAATATCACAGCACTGAGGTTTGTTCAGGAAAAGCAAGTCGCTAGCCAGGTGCTGTGGGAATTGTGCTAAATTGGAGGCTGACCTCTTTTCCTAGTCCCCCCTCTCTCTCTCTCTCTCTCTCCTCCTGTGCTACATGTTCTCTCTCTCTCTCTCTCTCTCTCTCTCTCTCTCTCTCTCTCTCTCTCTCTCTGTCTCTCTCTCTCTCTCTCTCTCTCTCTCCTCCTGTGCTACATGTTCTCTCTCTCTCTCTCTCATTCACTACTTTGCTGTAGGGTGTGTGTTCGGGCTCACCCAGAGAGGGGTGTGTTCTCTAACATTCTTTCTCTCTCCATCTCTTCTCTCCACCCGTCCGTCTCTCAGCCGAGGGGTACGCAGCCTTCCAAGAAGACAGCTCGGCGGACGAGGCAGAGAGCCCCTCCAAAATGAAACGATCCAAGGGAATCCACGTGTTCAAGAAACCCAGCTTCTCCAAGAAGAAAGAGAAGAACTTCAAGGTGAAGAACTGACAACACTCCAAAACATTACTTTCAACGGTTCATTTAGTTACACTTACAGTTCCTCACTTCATAACTCCTCTCTGATTGATTCTGACTAGTAGCCCTCACTAATGTCTTCATAACTCCTCTCTGATTGATTCAGACTAGTAGCCCTCACTAGTGTCTTCATAACTCCTCTCTGATTGATTCTGACTAGTAGCCCTCACTAGTGTCTTCATAACTCCTCTCTGATTGATTCTGACTAGTAGCCCTCACTAGTGTCTTCATAACTCCTCTCTGATTGATTCTGACTAGTAGCCCTCACTAGTGTCTTCATAACTCCTCTCTGATTGATTCTGACTAGTAGCCCTCACTAGTGTCTTCATAACTCCTCTCTGATTGATTCTGACTAGTAGCCCTCACTAGTGTCTTCATAACTCCTCTCTGATTGATTCAGACTAGTAGCCCTCACTAGTGTCTTCATAACTCCTCTCTGATTGATTCAGACTAGTAGCCCTCACTAGTGTCTTCATAACTCCTCTCTGATTGATTCAGACTAGTAGCCCTCACTAATGTCTTCGCTAATGATCTCTGTGATACCAAACAGATTAACACTGATCCTAGGTCTGGGCGATATATCAAATTAATTTGAATTAATGTTTTGGGGCGATATTCCAAATGCCTGTTTCACAAGAATCAAGGTTTGGTTTATTTTTTGTTTTTATGTGCTTGTTGTATTTTCGGTCTCTTCTCCTTCGCTCCTTCTGCTGTGACTGTGCACCTTCCAATTTACACACATACACACACACACACACACACACACACACACACACACACCAAGCCCCTCCCCTCCCCTCCCCCACATACCAAGCCCCCCCCCCTCCCCCTGCCACTCACAACAACAAAGATGAGCGATCACTTCCTCTCTCTGAGAGGCGGTTTCAACTCGCTATTTGACATTTGGTCCAACAGAATCGGTCATATGGACACTGAAACACATTGAGACATTATTTTACTGTAATAGAGGAGAAGTTAACCTTTCTAAAAATACCCTTTTTTTTTTTTTTCTCTCAGCTCCTCAAATTGCGTGCAGAGCAGACACTACTAAAACAGAAGTATCAATGAACATTTATTCTGGAAAATTAATGGTCATTTTGGCGCGCGGCATTGCGGTACCACGTACCGCTAGCAGCATTTTTTAGCCAAAGACTGTTATACTAGCTGTGTTTTATAAATGTGCAATATGCATAAAACACAATTATACACTGAGTGTACAAAACATTAGGAACAACTTCCTAATATTCAGTTGCACCCCCACAGTTGTGACAAGTTGGCTGGATGTCCTTTGGGTGGTGGACCATTCTTGATACACACGGGAAACTGTTAAATGTGAAAAACTCAGCAGCGTTGCAGTTCTTGACACACTCGAACCGGTGCGCCTGGCACCTACTACCATACCCCGTTCAAAGGCACTTCAATATTTTGTCTTGCCCATTCACCCTCTGAATGGCACACATACACAATCTATGTCTCAATTGTCTCTAGGCTTAAAAATCCTTCTTTAACCTGTCTCCTCCCCTTCATCTACACTGATTTAAAGTGGATTTAACAAGTGACATCAATTTTTTAAAATTATATGAGAAAAAAAGATTCAATTTTATTTGGAACGGCAAGCCAGACAAAATTAAAAGGGCATATTTATATAATGAATATGAATTCGGAGGACAGAAATTATTAAATATTAAAGCATTAGACCTATCACTAAAAGCTTCAGTCATACAAAAGTTATACTTAAATCCGAACTGGTTCTCAAGCAAATTAGTAAGATTGTCTCACCCAATGTTCAAGAAAGGCCTTTTTCCCTTTATTCAGATTACAACAACTCATTTGCAGTTATTTGAAAAGGAAATCATCTCCCAAATGTCACTATTTCTAAAACAAGCCATAGAAAGTTGGTTGCAATTTCAATTTAATCCTCCAGAAACGACAGAACAAATAATGCAACAAATATTGTGGTTAAATTCAAATATACTAATTGACAAAAAAACTTTATTTTTTTGACAGAATGTTTAAAAAAGGTATAATTTTCGTAAATGATGTCATCGGTAGGACTGGTGGAGTTATGTCGCACATGCAGCTAACAAAAACATATGGAAATGTCTGCTCTACCCAAAATTACAACCAAATAATTGCAGCTTTACCGCAAAAATGGAAGAGGAAAGTGGAAGGGGGAGTAAGTAAGGAACTTGTCTGTCGGCCGCATTAAAGAACATAATTGGTTAAGGAAAACTGTGATAAATAAAAAAGTATATCAGTTTCACTTAAGGACCAAAGGATTGACAGCCGTCCCATATAGATTGCAAAATAGTTGGGAAGAGATTTTTGACGTACCGATCCCATGGCATAGTGAATGTGCATTATGCATGGTTCTGGTAAAATTTCTAACAAAAAATTACATTTCCATAGACCGATTTGAAAGCCAGATCAGTGATTACTGCAAAAAAGCAGGTTAAACTATTTTGGTTGTGAAATGCTTATATTTAGCCTAGATATAATTTCATAAGCCCTGAATTCCTTAGATTATTGCTGGCTGTTTGAAATGCAGTGTATTTGACCTTTAATTGTACAACAAAGCCTATTTAGAGAACATTTAAAAAATCAAAATATATATTGTGAATCGCCCATAAGTTCGGAAAAAATAGATATGATTTTTAGGCCATATCGCCCAGCCCTAACCGATCCTCGTGTAATTATGAAGATACATTTTAAACATTTTCCCCACAAGCTTTTCTTCATGATATACTACATAACCAAAAGTATGTGGACACCTGCTCGTCGAACATCTCATTCCAAAATCATAGGCATTAATATGGAGTTGGAACCCCCTTTGCTGCTATAACAGCCTCCACTCTTCTGGGAAGGCTTTCCACTAGATGTTGGAACATTGCTGCGGGGACTTGCTTCCATTCAGCCACGAGCATTAGTGAGGTCGGGCACTGATGTTGGGCGATTAGGCCTGGCTCGCAGTCAGCGTTCCAATTCATCCCAAAGGTGTTCGATGGGGTTGAGGTCAGGGCTTTGTGTAGGCCAGTCAAGTTATTCCACACTGATCTTGACAAACCATTTCTGTATAGACCTCGCTTTGTGCAATGGGGCATTGTCATGCTGAAACAGGAAAGGGCCTTCCCCAAACTGTTGCCACAAAGTTGGAAGCACAGAATCGTCTAGAATGTCATTGTATGCTGTAATGTTACCATTATTCCTCCTCCACCAAACTTTACAGTTGGCACTATGCATTCGGGCAGGTAGCGTTCTCCTGGCATCCGCAAACCCAGATTCGTCCGTTGGACTGCCAGATGGACGCGTTTCCACTGCTCAAGAGTCCAATGGCGGCGAGCTTTACACCACTCCAGCCGACGCTTGGCATTGCGCATGGTGATCTTAGGCTTGTGTGCGGCTGCTCGGCCATGGAAACCCATTTAATTAAGCTCCCGACAAACAGTTATTGTGCTGACGTTATTTCCAGAGGCAGTTTGGAACTCGGTAGTGAGTGTTGCAACCGAGGACAGACGATTTTTACGCACTACACGCTTCAGCACTCGGCGGTCCCGTTCTGTGAGCTTGTGTGGCCTACCACTTCGCGGCTGAGCCGTTGTTGCTCCTAGACGTTTCCACTTCACAATAACAGCACTTACAGTTGATCGGGGGCAGCTTTAGCAGGGCAGAAATATGACGAGCTGACTTGTTGTAAAGGTGGCATCCTATGATGGTGCCACATTGAATAGAATGGCCAATGTTTGTCTATGGAGATCGCATGGCTGTGTGTTGGATTTTATACACCTGTCAGCAACGGGTGTGGCTGAAATAGTGTATGTATTACTGACTTCTCCTCTATCAGCTGCATGCCTGGCCCTGAATTGGCTTTAGAATTGTTCTCCTCAATTATTTCTGGCAGACAAATACGCTCCCTTTAAACCCCGTAGAACCAAAAATAGAACAGATCCTTGGTTCTCTATAGAACTTTCAGATGTTATTATGATGAGAAATCAGGCCTGGGCCAAGGATAGAAAAACGGACTCTGTAGCTGACTGGCAGCTTTTCAGGCAATTGAGAAATAGATGTACTTCCTCATTCAAGAAAGCTAAATCTAGCTACTTTCTGAGCTCTATCTCTGACTCTGCCGGTGATCCGTCTATAATAATAATAATAATAATAATAATATGCCATTTAGCAGACGCTTTTATCCAAAGCGACTTACAGTCATGTGTGCATACATTTTTACGTATGGGTGGTCGCGGGGATCGAACCCACTACCCTGGCGTTACAAGCGCCATGCTCTACCAATTGAGCTACAGAGGACCAATTGAGCTACATTTTGGAAAACAGTTAATGCACTGAAGCGTGGAAATTCCTCTCCTTCCCTGCCTAAATTGTCAGACTGTGATCTTTACTGAGATAAATTACATAAAATGCTAATTAAAAGCATCACTTATCTCAGCAGGCTTTTTTATTTGAAAGAAATGGTGGTTTAATTTACGCTGGTCAGCCAGTCGACTGCCTTTCCCAGCCTCTAGTTGGCTCTATGTAAGTTCCATCAACTTCTAGTGAATCTTTGTTTTCATTTCAATATCTTTCTACTTGTCATGTGCTAGACTCCCAGATTGATGTAAAAAAATATTTAAAAAATCACTGTGGCTGATCCTTTCTTTTACTCTGCTGCTACTCTGTTTATTATTTATGCATAGTCACTTTAACTCTACCCACATGTACATATTACCTCAATTACCTCAACTAGCCGGTGTCCCCGCACATTGACTCTGTACCGGTACCCCCTGTATATAACCTCCCTACTGTTATTTTATTTTACTGTTGCTCTTTAATTATTTGCTATTTTTATTTTTTTACTTATTTATTTTTTACTTAACTTATTTTCTTAAAAACTGCATTGTTGGTTAAGCGCTTGTAAGTAAACGTTTCACTGTAATGTCTACACCTGTTGTATTCGGCGCATGTGGCAAATAAAAATTTGATTTGATTTGATTTCTGCTCCTCTGATTGTTGAATCTTTAACACATTTTTAACCTTTACAAATTATTTCTGGTACCATCCCCAGTATCTGGAAGGAGGCCCATATACTCCCCCTTCAAAAAAAGGTGGTGACCCGTATTACTGAAATAATTATCGCCCCGTTTCCAGATTCTCTTGCCTAGCAGAAATTCTAGAATCCTAAAATAAATCATCAACTTAGATTCTTTTTAACTACGACATGTTTTGTAAATGTTCACCAGTCAGGTTACAGACCAGGTCAAAGCACCATCGGTTATTTATATAGTTTTAAATGATGATGTTAATTGTTTGGAGAAGAAGAAACACCGTGCGGCTCTTTTTATTGACCTGTCTTAAAGCCGTTCGACGCTGCGGATCACTCATTACTTATTCAGAGGCTTTCATCAATTGGTCTGGGCCAGGCTGCGTGTAGCTGGTTTGAACATTATTTAAAGGACAGCAGAACACATTGTGTATGTACAGGTACGGATGGTAAAGCAGGTTTTCTGGACATAACTAAAGGTGTCCCACAGGGAACGATTCTTAGTCTGGTTCTAATATTGTTATCTGTAAAAAAAAAAGTTATACTACTTTCATTTGTGTGCAGATGACACTGTGGTGTATGCTATTTCCCCCGCAGCTGACCAGGCTCTGTCAGAGCTTCAGTCTGCCCTACAGAAAGCCTTTGTTGAACTGAAATTGGGACTTAATGCAGGTTTAAACCAAGTATATGTTTTCCAAATCACGTAAAAATGTATCTGATGATTTCTCCATATGCTCTTTGGACGGTGCCCTCATTGATCCCCATTATAAATATCTGGGCATCTGGATTGATGAAAATCTATCAGTCCCTGATTAGAGGCGAACAATGGGGGGGGAAAAGCAGTGGAACTGTCTTCGAGGTCCAGAGTTTGGTTTGAGGGGTCTATATGAATGCAGTTGCGACTGTATTGAAGCCATTGGACACAGTTTTATCATACAGTACATAGTGCGTTGCGCTTTATTAAAGCCGGTAAGTTCAGTACACATCATTGCATTTTGTATCAGAAAGTAGGCTGGCCCTCCTTGACGTCTCGTAGATTGATGCATCGCGCCTCTTTTTGTCTATAAAGCCCTCCTGCATAAACTTCCGCCATACCGTACCTCACTGTTAACCTTCACACGTATAAGTTACCAGACCTGGACTCAGGGATGGCTAACCCTGGAGATAGATCCCTTCAATCTCCACCAAGTTAAAGAAATCTGCTTTTATTTATTTTTTAACGCCTCTCCTGTGGAATGATCTCCAAAAGTCCTTAAAGTTGGTGGAGTTGGTGCCTCTAGGGCAATTCAGGCTGATGTTAGAGGGCCTTTTTACTGAACAGTGTGTTTGTTTCATATGATTGTATTTAGATTTCGTGTTTTGCGTTTGCTTTTCATATAGTGTGTAATTTATGTTTATATAGATATGTATCGTGTTATTTATTGATGTGTTCATGCAGGGCTCATCTGTGAAAGAGACCATGGTCTCAGCATGACTCCCTGCTTAAATAAAAGTTTTTTTTTTTTTTAAACAATAATTTCATGCATTGGTTACAAAATATATCTATTGAATCTTGTCCTTTTGGAGTGCTGTTTATGATATTGAGTGTTTTTGTATGGATATTTAATCCAGCACCCTGTTTTGAGTGACTTCCTGTCTCCCAGGTGAAGGAGAAGGCACCCAAGGAGGACAAGAAGTCTAAAGACCTGACAGCAGCTGACGTGGTGAAACAGTGGAAGGAGAAGAAGAAGCAGAAGAAGAAGCCTACAACGGAACCAGAGGCCGTCCCCATGGAGATACCAACATTCAGGTAAACTAGCCTAAAGGTTAGAGAGGTGGGCCGGCAACCAGAGGGTTGTCGGTCCGAATCCCAGGCCTGACAATAAAACATCTGGTGGGAGTGAGTGGCCAGATTCTGTTCTTCTAACCCCTTTGGGTGTGTGTCTCCCTCTGGGAGTTCTGTCTCTGGGAGTTGTGGTGTCTGTCTCTGGGGGTTCTGTCTCTGGGAGTTGTGGTGTCTGTCTCTGGGGGTTCTGTCTCTGGGAGTTGTGGTGTCTGTCTCTGGGGGTTCTGTCTCTGGGAGTTGTGGTGTCTGTCTCTGGGAGTTCTGTCTCTGGGAGTTGTGGTGTCTGTCTCTGGGAGTTCTGTCTCTGGGAGTTGTGGTGTCTGTCTCTGGGAGTTCTGTCTCTGGGAGTTGTGGTGTCTGTCTCTGGGAGTTGTGGTGTCTGTCTCTGGGAGTTGTGGTGTCTGTCTGGGAGTTGTGTCTCTGGGAGTTGTGTTGTCTGTCTCTGGGAGTTGTGTCTCTGGGAGTTGTGTTGTCTGTCTCTGGGAGTTGTGGTGTCTGTCTGGGAGTTGTGTTGTCTGTCTCTGGGAGTTGTGTCTCTGGGAGTTGTGTCTCTGGGAGTTGTGTCTCTGGGAGTTGTGTTGTCTGTCTCTGGGAGTTGTGTCTCTGGGAGTTGTGGTGTCTGTCTGGGAGTTGTGTCTCTGGGAGTTGTGTTGTCTGTCTCTGGGAGTTGTGTCTCTGGGAGTTGTGTCTCTGGGAGTTGTGTCTCTGGGAGTTGTGGTGTCTGTCTCTGGGAGTTGTGTTGTCTGTCTCTGGGAGTTCTGTCTCTGGGAGTTGTGGTGTCTGTCTCTGGGGGTTCTGTCTCTGGGAGTTGTGGTGTCTGTCTCTGGGAGTTCTGTCTCTGGGAGTTGTGGTGTCTGTCTCTGGGGGTTCTGTCTCTGGGAGTTGTGGTGTCTGTCTCTGGGGGTTCTGTCTCTGGGAGTTGTGGTGTCTGTCTCTGGGAGTTCTGTCTCTGGGAGTTGTGGTGTCTGTCTCTGGGAGTTCTGTCTCTGGGAGTTGTGGTGTCTGTCTCTGGGAGTTCTGTCTCTGGGAGTTGTGGTGTCTGTCTCTGGGAGTTGTGGTGTCTGTCTCTGGGAGTTGTGTTGTCTGTCTCTGGGAGTTGTGTCTCTGGGAGTTGTGGTGTCTGTCTGGGAGTTGTGTCTCTGGGAGTTGTGTTGTCTGTCTCTGGGAGTTGTGTCTCTGGGAGTTGTGTCTCTGGGAGTTGTGTCTCTGGGAGTTGTGGTGTCTGTCTCTGGGAGTTGTGTTGTCTGTCTCTGGGAGTTCTGTCTCTGGGAGTTGTGGTGTCTGTCTCTGGGGGTTCTGTCTCTGGGAGTTGTGGTGTCTGTCTCTGGGAGTTCTGTCTCTGGGAGTTGTGGTGTCTGTCTCTGGGGGTTCTGTCTCTGGGAGTTGTGGTGTCTGTCTCTGGGGGTTCTGTCTCTGGGAGTTGTGGTGTCTGTCTCTGGGAGTTCTGTCTCTGGGAGTTGTGGTGTCTGTCTCTGGGAGTTCTGTCTCTGGGAGTTGTGGTGTCTGTCTCTGGGAGTTCTGTCTCTGGGAGTTGTGGTGTCTGTCTCTGGGAGTTGTGGTGTCTGTCTCTGGGAGTTGTGGTGTCTGTCTGGGAGTTGTGTCTCTGGGAGTTGTGTTGTCTGTCTCTGGGAGTTGTGTCTCTGGGAGTTGTGTTGTCTGTCTCTGGGAGTTGTGGTGTCTGTCTGGGAGTTGTGTTGTCTGTCTCTGGGAGTTGTGTCTCTGGGAGTTGTGTCTCTGGGAGTTGTGTCTCTGGGAGTTGTGTTGTCTGTCTCTGGGAGTTGTGTCTCTGGGAGTTGTGGTGTCTGTCTGGGAGTTGTGTCTCTGGGAGTTGTGTTGTCTGTCTCTGGGAGTTGTGTCTCTGGGAGTTGTGTCTCTGGGAGTTGTGTCTCTGGGAGTTGTGTTGTCTGTCTCTGGGAGTTGTGTCTCTGGGAGTTGTGTCTCTGGGAGTTGTGTTGTCTGTCTCTGGGAGTTGTGTCACTGGGAGTTGTGTCACTGGGAGTTGTGTCTCTGGGAGTTGTGTCTCTGGGAGTTGTGTCTCTGGGAGTTGTGTTGTCTGTCTCTGGGAGTTGTGGTGTCTGTCTCTGGGAGTTGTGGTGTCTGTCTCTGGGAGTTGTGTCTCTGGGAGTTGTGTTGTCTGTCTCTGGGAGTTGTGTCTCTGGGAGTTGTGTTGTCTGTCTCTGGGAGTTGTGTCTCTGGGAGTTGTGTCTCTGGGAGTTGTGTCTCTGGGAGTTGTGGTGTCTGTCTCTGGGAGTTGTGTTGTCTGTCTCTGGGAGTTGTGGTGTCTGTCTCTGGGAGTTGTGTCTCTGGGAGTTCTGTCTCTGGGAGTTGTGTGTCTGTCTCTGCAAGCAAACAGACAAAGATCCATTCCCTGACAGTAAAGTATTGTTGTTCCCCAGACCCATCTTCGGGGCCCCCCTGGCTGAGGCAGTGAAGAGAACAGCCCTGTACGACGGGATCCAGCTCCCTGCCGTCTTCAGAGAGTGTATCGACTACATTGAGAGCTACGGAATGAAGTGTGAAGGAATCTATCGCGTCTCAGGTACGTCAGAGTATGTATGAGGGTGTGTGGATTTAAGTTTGAACAAAAATATGTTTACATTTTAATAATTGTAACATACACAGAGTATACCAAACATTATTGAGTTGCGTTGCGCCCCCTTTGCCCTCAGAACAGCCTCAACTCGTCGGGGCATGGACTCTACAAGGTGTCGAAAGCGCTCCACAGGGATGCTGGCCCATGTTGACTCCAATGCTTCCCACAGTTGTGTCAAGTTGGCTGGATGTCCTTTGGGTGGTGGACCATTCTTGATACACACAGGAAACTTGTTGAGTGTGAAAAACCCAGTAGCGTTGAAGTTCTTGACACAAACCGGTGCGCCTGGCACCTACTACCATACCCCGTTCAAAGGCACTTAAATATTTTGTCTTGCCCATTCACCCTCTGAATGGCACACATACACAATCCATGTCTCAATTGTCTCAAGGCTTAAAAATCCTTCTTTAACCTGTCTCCTCCCCTTCATCTACACTGATTGAAGTGGATTTAACAAGTGAGATCAATAAGGGATCAAAGCTTTCACCTGGTCAGTCTGTCAAGGAAAGGTGTTCCTAATGTTTTGTATAGGATCATGTGTAATAGTTAATACATAACGTGTTGATCCTAGCAGCATGTTGATCCTAGCAGCATGTTGATCCTAGCAGCATGTTGATCCTAGCACCATGTTGATCCTAGCACCATGTTGATCCTAGCAGCATGTTGATCTTAGCAGCATGTTGATCCTAGCAGCATGTTGATCCTAGCAGCATGTTGATCCTAGCAGCATGTTGATCCTAGCACCATGTTGATCCTAGCAGCATGTTGATCCTAGCAGCATGTTGATCCTAGCAGCATGTTGATCCTAGCACCATGTTGATCCTAGCAGCATGTTGATCCTAGCACCATGTTGATCCTAGCAGCATGTTGATCCTAGCAGCATGTTGATCTTAGCAGCATGTTGATCTTAGCAGCATGTTGATCCTAGCAGCATGTTGATCCTAGCACCATGTTGATCCTAGCAGCATGTTGATCCTAGCACCATGTTGATCCTAGCAGCATGTTGATCCTAGCAGCATGTTGATCTTAGCAGCATGTTGATCTTAGCACCATGTTGATCCTAGCAGCATGTTGATCCTAGCAGCATGTTGATCCTAGCAGCATGTTGATCCTAGCAGCATGTTGATCCTAGCAGCATGTTGATCCTAGCAGCATGTTGATCCTAGCAGCATGTTGATCCTAGCACCATGTTGATCCTAGCAGCATGTTGATCCTGCACCATGTTGATCCTAGCACCATGTTGATCCTAGCACCATGTTGATCCTAGCAGCATGTTGATCCTAGCACCATGTTGATCCTAGCACCACTGTCTAGTGTGTTCTAACTCATGTCCACTTCCTCCCTCCCTCCTCTCCTCCCCCTCTCCTCCCTCTCTCTCTTTCCGCCCTCCCTCCCTCCCACCCTCCCTCTCTCTCCTCCCTCTCTCCTCTCTATCTCTCCTCCCACCCACCCACCGTCCCTCTCTCTCTTCCCTCCCTCCCTCCCTCTCTCCTCCCTCCCTCCCTCCCTCCCTCTCTCTCTCTCTTCCCCCTATCTCTCCTCCCTCCCTCTCTCCCTCCCTCCCTCCCTCCCTCCCTCCCTCCCTCCCTCTCTCTTCCCTTCCTCCCTCCCTCCCTCTCACTCCTCCCACCGTCCCTCTCGCTCTTCCCTCTCTCTTCCCTCTCTCTCTCCTCCCTCTCGCTCTTCCCACCGTCCCTCCCTCCCTCTCCTCCCACCCTCCCTCCCTCTCTCTCTCTCTCTTCCCTCTCGCTCCTCCCTCCCTCCCTCTCTCTCCTCCCACCCTCTCTCTCTCTTCCCTCTCTCTCCTCCCTCCCTCCCTTCCTCTCTCTCCTCCCACCCTCTCTCTCTCTCTCTTCCCTCTCTCTCCTCCCTCCCTCTCCTCCCACCCTCCCTCCCTCTCTCTCCTCCCACCCTCTCTCTCCTCCCACCCTCTCTCTCTCTCTTCCCTCTCTCTCCTCCCTCCCTCCCTCCCTCCCTCCCTCTCTCTCCTCCCACCCTCTCTCTCTCTCTCCTCCCTCCCTCTCCTCCCACCCTCCCTCCCTCTCTCTCCTCCCACCCTCTCTCTCCTCCCACCCTCTCTCTCTCTCTTCCCTCTCTCTCCTCCCTCCCTCCCTCCCTCCCTCCCTCTCCTCCCACCCTCTCTCTCTCTCTTCCCTCTCTCTCCTCCCTCCCTCCCTCCCTCCCTCCCTCCCTCCCTCTCTCTCCTCCCACCCTCTCTCTCTCTCTCTCTCCTCCCTCCCTCTCCTCTCACCCTCCCTCCCTCTCTCTCCTCCCACCCTCTCTCTCTCTCTTCCCTCTCTCTCCTCCCTCCCTCTCTCTCCTCCCACCCTCTCTCTCTCTCTTCCCTCTCTCTCCTCCCTCCCTCTCTCCCAGGTATGAAATCTAAGGTGGATGAGCTAAAGGCATCGTATGACCGTGAGGAGTGTCCGTGCTTGGAGGAGTATGACCCTCACACCGTAGCCAGCCTGTTGAAACAGTTCCTCCGAGAGCTGCCTGAGAACCTGCTGGGACGAGACCTGGCTCAAGGCTTTGAGGACGCCTGCAGTCGATCAGCCGAGGCTGAGAAGGTGAGAGGACAGTAGGAACTGAACTGGATAGTGATGGGGAACTAAATCAATACGGTTACATATCGGGATATCATTTTTGACGATATATTTGTATCGCAATATTGTTTTTTGCGCTAGTTGGCTGTACCTGCACTAAAACTAATTTTTCCTTCATAGCTTGATCTCCATCTTCTTTTTAAATAAGGAACCAATTTGTTTCCAGCACTTTTATTGCCATGACTGATCAAAACTAGTTTTCTCATGGCTCTCTCTTGTCCCTCTTCAGCAGACATATGGTGAGCAAGATGTTAGGAACATCGAATCGCAATAAAATCACAGTATGGAATCACAATGCATATAGAATCATGAGAATCGCAATACACATCGTATCGGCACCTAAGTATCGTGATAATATCGTATCGTGAGGTCCCTGGCAATTCCAAGCCCTAGACATGGGTCAAATTCAAAATGTCAAATACTTTAGAAACCTTGAGCTGCACGTGATTTAGTTTTCCTGGTAAAACAGAACCAATCGAGTAGCCCCAATAAGTGCAAACTCCAAACCAAATCAAGCACTTTTCAAATAACAGCGAGTTCATCGGCAACATCTGGCAATTTGATGAAATATCGGATAAAGTTGTTTTTTGAATGTTTTGAACGATCAAGATGGATGTAAAGGTGACAGAGTTCTAAAACTGTGTTTTATTTGTCAGGTGACAGAGTTCTAAAACAGTGTTTTATTTGTCAGGTGACAGAGTTC
>NC_140006.1:46890618-47005479 GCF_964263955.1 Coregonus lavaretus | reverse complement strand
GTGTGTGTGTGTCTCTAGGAGTGTGAGACTAAGATAGCCCAGGAGATAGCCAGTCTCTCTAACCTGTGTGTGTGTCTAGGAGTGTGAGACTAAGATAGCCCAGGAGATAGCCAGTCTCTCTAACCTGTGTGTGTGTGTGTCTCTAGGGGTGTGAGACTAAGATAGCCCAGGAGATAGCCAGTCTCTCTAACCTGTGTGTGTGTGTCTCTAGGAGTGTGAGACTAAGATAGCCCAGGAGATAGCCAGTCTCTCTAACCTGTGTGTGTGTGTGTGTGTGTGTGTCTCTAGGGGTGTGAGACTAAGATAGCCCAGGAGATAGCCAGTCTCTCTAACCTGTGTGTGTGTGTGTGTCTCTAGGAGTGTGAGACTAAGATAGCCCAGGAGATAGCCAGTCTCTCTAACCTGTGTGTGTGTCTCTAGGAGTGTGAGACTAAGATAGCCCAGGAGATAGCCAGTCTCTCTAACCTGTGTGTGTGTGTCTCTAGGAGTGTGAGACTAAGATAGCCCAGGAGATAGCCAGTCTCTCTAACCTGTGTGTGTGTCTCTAGGAGTGTGAGACTAAGATAGCCCAGGAGATAGCCAGTCTCTCTAACCTGTGTGTGTGCCTCTAGGAGTGTGAGACTAAGATAGCCCAGGAGATAGCCAGTCTCTCTAACCTGTGTGTGTGTGTCTCTAGGAGTGTGAGACTAAGATAGCCCAGGAGATAGCCAGTCTCTCTAACCTGTGTGTGTGTGTGTCTCTAGGAGTGTGAGACTAAGATAGCCCAGGAGATAGCCAGTCTCTCTAACCTGTGTGTGTGTGTGTGTCTAGGAGTGTGAGACTAAGATAGCCCAGGAGATAGCCAGTCTCTCTAACCTGTGTGTGTGTGTCTCTAGGAGTGTGAGACTAAGATAGCCCAGGAGATAGCCAGTCTCTCTAACCTGTGTGTGTGTGTGTGTGTCTCTAGGAGTGTGAGACTAAGATAGCCCAGGAGATAGCCAGTCTCTCTAACCTGTGTGTGTGTCTCTAGGAGTGTGAGACTAAGATAGCCCAGGAGATAGCCAGTCTCTCTAACCTGTGTGTGTGTCTCTAGGAGTGTGAGACTAAGATAGCCCAGGAGATAGCCAGTCTCTCTAACCTGTGTGTGTGTGTGTCTCTAGGGGTGTGAGACTAAGATAGCCCAGGAGATAGCCAGTCTCTCTAACCTGTGTGTGTGTGTCTCTAGGAGTGTGAGACTAAGATAGCCCAGGAGATAGCCAGTCTCTCTAACCTGTGTGTGTGTGTGTGTGTGTGTCTCTAGGAGTGTGAGACTAAGATAGCCCAGGAGATAGCCAGTCTCTCTAACCTGTGTGTGTGTGTGTCTCTAGGAGTGTGAGACTAAGATAGCCCAGGAGATAGCCAGTCTCTCTAACCTGTGTGTGTGTGTCTCTAGGAGTGTGAGACTAAGATAGCCCAGGAGATAGCCAGTCTCTCTAACCTGTGTGTGTGTCTAGGAGTGTGAGACTAAGATAGCCCAGGAGATAGCCAGTCTCTCTAACCTGTGTGTGTGTGTGTCTCTAGGGGTGTGAGACTAAGATAGCCCAGGAGATAGCCAGTCTCTCTAACCTGTGTGTGTGTGTCTCTAGGAGTGTGAGACTAAGATAGCCCAGGAGATAGCCAGTCTCTCTAACCTGTGTGTGTGTGTGTGTGTGTGTGTCTCTAGGGGTGTGAGACTAAGATAGCCCAGGAGATAGCCAGTCTCTCTAACCTGTGTGTGTGTGTGTGTGTCTCTAGGAGTGTGAGACTAAGATAGCCCAGGAGATAGCCAGTCTCTCTAACCTGTGTGTGTGTCTCTAGGAGTGTGAGACTAAGATAGCCCAGGAGATAGCCAGTCTCTCTAACCTGTGTGTGTGTGTGTGTGTCTCTAGGAGTGTGAGACTAAGATAGCCCAGGAGATAGCCAGTCTCTCTAACCTGTGTGTGTGTCTCTAGGAGTGTGAGACTAAGATAGCCCAGGAGATAGCCAGTCTCTCTAACCTGTGTGTGTGTGTGTGTGTCTCTAGGAGTGTGAGACTAAGATAGCCCAGGAGATAGCCAGTCTCTCTAACCTGTGTGTGTGTGTGTGTGTCTCTAGGAGTGTGAGACTAAGATAGCCCAGGAGATAGCCAGTCTCTCTAACCTGTGTGTGTGTGTGTGTGTGTCTCTAGGAGTGTGAGACTAAGATAGCCCAGGAGATAGCCAGTCTCTCTAACCTGTGTGTGTGTCTCTAGGAGTGTGAGACTAAGATAGCCCAGAAGATAGCCAGTCTCTCTAACCTGTGTGTGTGTGTCTCTATGAGTGTGAGACTAAGATAGCCCAGGAGATAGCCAGTCTCTCTAACCTGTGTGTGTGTGTCTCTAGGAGTGTGAGACTAAGATAGCCCAGGAGATAGCCAGTCTCTCTAACCTGTGTGTGTGTCTCTAGGAGTGTGAGACTAAGATAGCCCAGGAGATAGCCAGTCTCTCTAACCTGTGTGTGTGCCTCTAGGAGTGTGAGACTAAGATAGCCCAGGAGATAGCCAGTCTCTCTAACCTGTGTGTGTGTGTGTCTCTAGGAGTGTGAGACTAAGATAGCCCAGGAGATAGCCAGTCTCTCTAACCTGTGTGTGTGTGTGTGTGTGTGTGTCTCTAGGAGTGTGAGACTAAGATAGCCCAGGAGATAGCCAGTCTCTCTAACTTGTGTGTGTGTCTAGGAGTGTGAGACTAAGATAGCCCAGGAGATAGCCAGTCTCTCTAACCTGTGTGTGTGTGTGTGTCTAGGAGTGTGAGACTAAGATAGCCCAGGAGATAGCCAGTCTCTCTAACCTGTGTGTGTGTGTCTCTAGGAGTGTGAGACTAAGATAGCCCAGGAGATAGCCAGTCTCTCTAACCTGTGTGTGTGTGTCTCTAGGAGTGTGAGACTAAGATAGCCCAGGAGATAGCCAGTCTCTCTAACCTGTGTGTATGTGTGTGTGTGTGTCTCTAGGAGTGTGAGACTAAGATAGCCCAGGAGATAGCCAGTCTCTCTAACCTGTGTGTGTGTGTCTCTAGGAGTGTGAGACTAAGATAGCCCAGGAGATAGCCAGTCTCTCTAACCTGTGTGTGTGTGTGTGTGTCTCTAGGAGTGTGAGACTAAGATAGCCCAGGAGATAGCCAGTCTCTCTAACCTGTGTGTGTGTGTGTGTGTCTCTAGGAGTGTGAGACTAAGATAGCCCAGGAGATAGCCAGTCTCTCTAACCTGTGTGTGTGTGTGTGTGTCTCTAGGAGTGTGAGACTAAGATAGCCCAGGAGATAGCCAGTCTCTCTAACCTGTGTGTGTGTGTGTGTGTGTGTCTCTAGGAGTGTGAGACTAAGATAGCCCAGGAGATAGCCAGTCTCTCTAACCTGTGTGTGTGTGTGTGTGTCTCTAGGAGTGTGAGACTAAGATAGCCCAGGAGATAGCCAGTCTCTCTAACCTGTGTGTGTGTGCCTCTAGGAGTGTGAGACTAAGATAGCCCAGGAGATAGCCAGTCTCTCTAACCTGTGTGTGTGTCTCTAGGAGTGTGAGACTAAGATAGCCCAGGAGATAGCCAGTCTCTCTAACCTGTGTGTGTGTGCCTCTAGGAGTGTGAGACTAAGATAGCCCAGGAGATAGCCAGTCTCTCTAACCTGTGTGTGTGTGTGTGTGTCTCTAGGAGTGTGAGACTAAGATAGCCCAGGAGATAGCCAGTCTCTCTAACCTGTGTGTGTGTGTGTCTCTAGGAGTGTGAGACTAAGATAGCCCAGGAGATAGCCAGTCTCTCTAACCTGTGTGTGTGTCTCTAGGAGTGTGAGACTAAGATAGCCCAGGAGATAGCCAGTCTCTCTAACCTGTGTGTGTGTGTGTCTCTAGGAGTGTGAGACTAAGATAGCCCAGGAGATAGCCAGTCTCTCTAACCTGTGTGTGTGTGCCTCTAGGAGTGTGAGACTAAGATAGCCCAGGAGATAGCCAGTCTCTCTAACCTGTGTGTGTGTGTGTGTGTCTCTAGGAGTGTGAGACTAAGATAGCCCAGGAGATAGCCAGTCTCTCTAACCTGTGTGTGTGTGTGTCTCTAGGAGTGTGAGACTAAGATAGCCCAGGAGATAGCCAGTCTCTCTAACCTGTGTGTGTGTCTCTAGGAGTGTGAGACTAAGAAAGCCCAGGAGATAGCCAGTCTCTCTAACCTGTGTGTGTGTGTGTGTCTCTAGGAGTGTGAGACTAAGATAGCCCAGGAGATAGCCAGTCTCTCTAACCTGTGTGTGTGTGTCTCTAGGAGTGTGAGACTAAGATAGCCCAGGAGATAGCCAGTCTCTCTAACCTGTGTGTGTGTGTGTGTGTGTGTGTCTCTAGGAGTGTGAGACTAAGATAGCCCAGGAGATAGCCAGTCTCTCTAACCTGTGTGTGTGTGTCTCTAGGAGTGTGAGACTAAGATAGCCCAGGAGATAGCCAGTCTCTCTAACCTGTGTGTGTGTGTTTCTAGGAGTGTGAGACTAAGATAGCCCAGGAGATAGCCAGTCTCTCTAACCTGTGTGTGTGTGTGTGTCTAGGAGTGTGAGACTAAGATAGCCCAGGAGATAGCCAGTCTCTCTAACCTGTGTGTGTGTCTCTAGGAGTGTGAGACTAAGATAGCCCAGGAGATAGCCAGTCTCTCTAACCTGTGTGTGTGTGTGTGTGTCTCTAGGAGTGTGAGACTAAGATAGCCCAGGAGATAGCCAGTCTCTCTAACCTGTGTGTGTGTGTGTGTGTCTCTAGGAGTGTGAGACTAAGATAGCCCAGGAGATAGCCAGTCTCTCTAACCTGTGTGTGTGTCTCTAGGAGTGTGAGACTAAGATAGCCCAGGAGATAGCCAGTCTCTCTAACCTGTGTGTGTGTGTCTAGGAGTGTGAGACTAAGATAGCCCAGGAGATAGCCAGTCTCTCTAACCTGTGTGTGTGTGTGTGTGTCTCTAGGAGTTTGAGACTAAGATAGCCCAGGAGATAGCCAGTCTCTCTAACCTGTGTGTGTGTGTGTGTGTCTCTAGGAGTGTGAGACTAAGATAGCCCAGGAGATAGCCAGTCTCTCTAACCTGTGTGTGTGTGCCTCTAGGAGTGTGAGACTAAGATAGCCCAGGAGATAGCCAGTCTCTCTAACCTGTGTGTGTGTGTGTGTGTGTGTCTCTAGGAGTGTGAGACTAAGATAGCCCAGGAGATAGCCAGTCTCTCTAACCTGTGTGTGTGTCTCTAGGAGTGTGAGACTAAGAAAGCCCAGGAGATAGCCAGTCTATCTAACCTGTGTGTGTGTGTGTGTGTCTCTAGGAGTGTGAGACTAAGATAGCCCAGGAGATAGCCAGTCTCTCTAACCTGTGTGTGTGTGTGTGTGTCTCTAGGAGTGTGAGACTAAGATAGCCCAGGAGATAGCCAGTCTCTCTAACCTGTGTGTGTGTGTGTGTGTCTCTAGGAGTGTGAGACTAAGATAGCCCAGGAGATAGCCAGTCTCTCTAACCTGTGTGTGTGTGTCTCTAGGAGTGTGAGACTAAGATAGCCCAGGAGATAGCCAGTCTCTCTAACCTGTGTGTGTGTGTGTGTGTCTCTAGGAGTGTGAGACTAAGATAGCCCAGGAGATAGCCAGTCTCTCTAACCTGTGTGTGTGTGTCTCTAGGAGTGTGAGACTAAGATAGCCCAGGAGATAGCCAGTCTCTCTAACCTGTGTGTGTGTGTCTCTAGGAGTGTGAGACTAAGATAGCCCAGGAGATAGCCAGTCTCTCTAACCTGTGTTTGTGTCTCTAGGAGTGTGAGACTAAGATAGCCCAGGAGATAGCCAGTCTCTCTAACCTGTGTGTGTGTCTCTAGGAGTGTGAGACTAAGATAGCCCAGGAGATAGCCAGTCTCTCTAACCTGTGTGTGTGTGTGTGTGTGTCTCTAGGAGTGTGAGACTAAGATAGCCCAGGAGATAGCCAGTCTCTCTAACCTGTGTGTGTGTGTCTCTAGGAGTGTGAGACTAAGATAGCCCAGGAGATAGCCAGTCTCTCTAACCTGTGTGTGTGTGTGTGTGTGTGTGTCTCTAGGAGTGTGAGACTAAGATAGCCCAGGAGATAGCCAGTCTCTCTAACCTGTGTGTGTGTGTGTGTGTCTCTAGGAGTGTGAGACTAAGATAGCCCAGGAGATAGCCAGTCTCTCTAACCTGTGTGTGTGTGTCTCTAGGAGTGTGAGACTAAGATAGCCCAGGAGATAGCCAGTCTCTCTAACCTGTGTGTGTGTCTCTAGGAGTGTGAGACTAAGATAGCCCAGGAGATAGCCAGTCTCTCTAACCTGTGTGTGTGTGTGTGTCTAGGAGTGTGAGACTAAGATAGCCCAGGAGATAGCCAGTCTCTCTAACCTGTGTGTGTGTGTCTCTAGGAGTGTGAGACTAAGATAGCCCAGGAGATAGCCAGTCTCTCTAACCTGTGTGTGTGTCTCTAGGAGTGTGAGACTAAGAAAGCCCAGGAGATAGCCAGTCTATCTAACCTGTGTGTGTGTGTGTGTGTCTCTAGGAGTGTGAGACTAAGATAGCCCAGGAGATAGCCAGTCTCTCTAACCTGTGTGTGTGTGTGTGTGTCTCTAGGAGTGTGAGACTAAGATAGCCCAGGAGATAGCCTGTCTCTCTAACCTGTGTGTGTGTGTGTGTGTCTCTAGGAGTGTGAGACTAAGATAGCCCAGGAGATAGCCAGTCTCTCTAACCTGTGTGTGTGTGTCTCTAGGAGTGTGAGACTAAGATAGCCCAGGAGATAGCCAGTCTCTCTAACCTGTGTGTGTGTGTGTGTGTCTCTAGGAGTGTGAGACTAAGATAGCCCAGGAGATAGCCAGTCTCTCTAACCTGTGTGTGTGTGTCTCTAGGAGTGTGAGACTAAGATAGCCCAGGAGATAGCCAGTCTCTCTAACCTGTGTGTGTGTGTCTCTAGGAGTGTGAGACTAAGATAGCCCAGGAGATAGCCAGTCTCTCTAACCTGTGTTTGTGTCTCTAGGAGTGTGAGACTAAGATAGCCCAGGAGATAGCCAGTCTCTCTAACCTGTGTGTGTGTCTCTAGGAGTGTGAGACTAAGATAGCCCAGGAGATAGCCAGTCTCTCTAACCTGTGTGTGTGTGTGTGTGTCTCTAGGAGTGTGAGACTAAGATAGCCCAGGAGATAGCCAGTCTCTCTAACCTGTGTGTGTGTGTCTCTAGGAGTGTGAGACTAAGATAGCCCAGGAGATAGCCAGTCTCTCTAACCTGTGTGTGTGTGTGTGTGTGTGTCTCTAGGAGTGTGAGACTAAGATAGCCCAGGAGATAGCCAGTCTCTCTAACCTGTGTGTGTGTGTGTGTGTCTCTAGGAGTGTGAGACTAAGATAGCCCAGGAGATAGCCAGTCTCTCTAACCTGTGTGTGTGTGTCTCTAGGAGTGTGAGACTAAGATAGCCCAGGAGATAGCCAGTCTCTCTAACCTGTGTGTGTGTCTCTAGGAGTGTGAGACTAAGATAGCCCAGGAGATAGCCAGTCTCTCTAACCTGTGTGTGTGTGTGTGTCTAGGAGTGTGAGACTAAGATAGCCCAGGAGATAGCCAGTCTCTCTAACCTGTGTGTGTGTGTCTCTAGGAGTGTGAGACTAAGATAGCCCAGGAGATAGCCAGTCTCTCTAACCTGTGTGTGTGTCTCTAGGAGTGTGAGACTAAGATAGCCCAGGAGATAGCCAGTCTCTCTAACCTGTGTGTGTGTGTGTGTGTCTCTAGGACTGTGAGACTAAGATAGCCCAGGAGATAGCCAGTCTCTCTAACCTGTGTGTGTGTGTGTCTCTAGGAGTGTGAGACTAAGATAGCCCAGGAGATAGCCAGTCTCTCTAACCTGTGTGTGTGTGTGTGTGTCTCTAGGAGTGTGAGACTAAGATAGCCCAGGAGATAGCCAGTCTCTCTAACCTGTGTGTGTGTCTCTAGGAGTGTGAGACTAAGATAGCCCAGGAGATAGCCAGTCTCTCTAACCTGTGTGTGTGCCTCTAGGAGTGTGAGACTAAGATAGCCCAGGAGATAGCCAGTCTCTCTAACCTGTGTGTGTGTCTCTAGGAGTGTGAGACTAAGATAGCCCAGGAGATAGCCAGTCTCTCTAACCTGTGTGTGTGTCTCTAGGAGTGTGAGACTAAGATAGCCCAGGAGATAGCCAGTCTCTCTAACCTGTGTGTGTGTCTCTAGGAGTGTGAGACTAAGATAGCCCAGGAGATAGCCAGCCTCTCTAAAGAAGACGTCTCTAAAGAAGAAATGACTGAGAACGAAGAAGAGGTGGTTAATATCATACTGGCACAGGTATTACACACACACACACACACACACATCCCACACACACACACACACACATCACCACACACACACACACACACACACAACTGATCTGTAGTTTATATTATCTGCTGATGTATGCTGAACAGTACTGATCACTCCCTCCCTCCCTCCCTCCCTCCCTCCTTCCCTCCCTCCCTCCGTCCCTCCCTCCCTCCCTCCCTCCCTCCCTCCCTCCCTCCCTCCGTCCCTCCCTCCCTCCCTCCCTCCGTCCCTCCCTCTCTCCCTCTCTCCCTCTCTCCCTATCTCTCTCTCTCCCTCCCTCTCCCTCTCTCCCTTCCTCTCCAGGAGAATGAGATCCTGACAGAGCAGGAGGAGCTGATATCTCTGGAGGAGGTGTTGAGGAGGCAGATATCTACAGAGAAGGAGGAGATCGAGAGGCTGCGGGCCGAGATCGCTGACATACAGAGGTCAGAACGCTGACATACGGAGGTCAGAACGCTGACATATAGATCGCTGACATACAGAGGTCAGAACGCTGACATATAGATCGCTGACATACGGAGGTCAGAACGCTGACATATAGAGGTCAGAACGCTGACATACAGAGGTCAGAACGCTGACATATAGATCGCTGACATACAGAGGTCAGAACGCTGACATATAGATCGCTGACATACGGAGGTCAGAACGCTGACATATAGAGGTCAGAACGCTGACATATAGATCGCTGACATACAGAGGTCAGAACGCTGACATATAGATCGCTGACATACGGAGGTCAGAACGCTGACATATAGATCGCTGACATACAGAGGTCAGAACGCTGACATATAGATCGCTGACATACGGAGGTCAGAACGCTGACATATAGATCGCTGACATACAGAGGTCAGAACGCTGACATATAGATCGCTGACATACGGAGGTCAGAACGCTGACATATAGATCGCTGACATACAGAGGTCAGAACGCTGACATATAGATCGCTGACATACAGAGGTCAGAACGCTGACATATAGATCGCTGACATACGGAGGTCAGAACGCTGACATATAGATCGCTGACATACAGAGGTCAGAACGCTGACATATAGATCGCTGACATACAGAGGTCAGAACGCTGACATACAGAGGTCAGAACGCTGACATATAGATCGCTGACATACAGAGGTCAGAACGCTGACATACAGAGGTCAGAACGCTGACATATAGATCGCTGACATACGGAGGTCAGAACGCTGACATATAGATCGCTGACATACAGAGGTCAGAACGCTGACATATAGATCGCTGACATACAGAGGTCAGAACGCTGACATATAGATCGCTGACATACGGAGGTCAGAACGCTGACATATAGATCGCTGACATACAGAGGTCAGAACAGAGCTACTGCAACACTGGTCATGAGTCATGACCACAGTCAAATTCCACATGAGCGTTGAGTCACGGTAATGTCCTCCTATTCTGCTCTGTGTGACCATCAGGTCGCTAAAGAATGGCCTGGTACTCAGGGCTCCGTTGTCCCTCCAATCACTCTGACATCAATGCAAATGCGTTCCAAAATCACATCAAACACTGATTTAATTTGAATAATCTGAACGATGTGGATAAAGGGTGATGGGAGTTAGAGGTTCTGTTCCGAAATGGACCCGGGGCTTTCCCAGACTGACACAATATGCACAAATTATTTGTTTAAACATAGAGATCCGGTCGGGTCCACACCCGGTTCAATCCGAGTGAGGGAAGCAGCAGAAAAGCCATTTGTTTTTGTACTTTGTTAACCGTAGGGAGCAGGGTGGTAGGGAGCAGGGTGGTAGGGAGCAGGGTGGTAGGGAGCAGGGTGGTAGGGAGCAGGGTGGTAGGGTGGTAGGGAACAGGGTGGTAGGGAGCAGGGTGGCAGGGAGCAGGGTGGTAGGGAGCAGGGTGGTAGGGAGCAGGGTGGTAGGGAGCATGGTGGTAGGGTGGCAGGGTGGTAGGGAGCAGGGTGGTAGGGTGGTAGGGAGCAGGGTGGTAGGGAGCAGGGTGGTAGGGAGCAGGGTGGCAGGGAGCAGGGTGGTAGGGAGCAGGGTGGTAGGGAGCAGGGTGGTAGGGAGCAGGGTGGTAGGGTGGTAGGGAACAGGGTGGTAGGGAGCAGGGTGGCAGGGAGCAGGGTGGTAGGGAGCAGGGTGGTAGGGAGCAGGGTGGTAGGGAGCAGGGTGGTAGGGTGGTAGGGAGCAGGGTGGTAGGGAGCAGGGTGGTAGGTGGTAGGGAGCAGGGTGGTAGGGAGCAGGGTGGCAGGGTGGCAGGGAGCAGGGTGGCAGGGTGGTAGGGAGCAGGGTGGTAGGGTGGCAGGGAGCAGGGTGGTAGGGAGCATGGTGGCAGGGAGCAGGGTGGCAGGGAGCAGGGTGGTAGGGTGGCAGGGAGTAGGGTGGTAGGTGGCAGGGAGCAGGGTGGTAGGGAGCAGGGTGGCAGGGAGCAGGGTGGTAGGGAGCAGGGTGGTAGGGAGCAGGGTGGTAGGGAGCATGGTGGCAGGGAGCAGGGTGGTAGGGTGGTAGGGAGCAGCGTGGTAGGGAACAGGGTGGTAGGTGGCAGGGAGCAGGGTGGTAGGTGGTAGGGAGCAGGGTGGCAGGGAGCAGGGTGGCAGGGAGCAGGGTGGTAGGGAACAGGGTGGTAGGGTGGCAGGGAGCAGGGTGGTAGGGAGCAGGGTGGTAGGGAGCAGGGTGGTAGGGGGCAGGGTGGTAGGGAGCAGGGTGGCAGGGAGCAGGGTGGTAGGGAGCAGGGTGGTAGGTGGCAGGGAGCAGGGTGGTAGGGAGCAGGGTGGTAGGGAGCAGGGTGGTAGGGAGCAGGGTGGTAGGGAGCATGGTGGTAGGGTGGCAGGGTGGTAGGGAGCAGGGTGGTAGGTGGCAGGGTGGCAGGGAGCAGGGTAGTAGGTGGCAGGGTGGCAGGGTGGTAGGGAGCAGGGTGGTAGGGAGCAGGGTGGCAGGGAGCAGGGTGGTAGGGAGCAGGGTGGTAGGGAGCAGGGTGGCAGGGTGGTAGGGAGCAGGGTGGTAGGGTGGTAGGGAGCAGGGTGGCAGGGAGCAGGGTGGTAGGGAGCAGGGTGGTAGGGAGCAGGGTGGCAGGGAACAGGGTGGTAGGGAGCAGGGTGGCAGGGAGCAGGGTGGTAGGGAGCAGGGTGGTAGGGAGCAGGGTGGCAGGGAACAGGGTGGTAGGGAGCAGGGTGGCAGGGAGCAGGGTGGTAGGGAGCAGGGTGGCAGGGTGGTAGGGAGCAGGGTGGTAGGGTGGTAGGGAGCAGGGTGGCAGGGAGCAGGGTGGTAGGGTGGTAGGGAGCAGGGTGGTAGGGAGCAGGGTGGCAGGGAGCAGGGTGGTAGGGAGCAGGGTGGCAGGGAGCAGGGTGGTAGGGAGCAGGGTGGTAGGGGGTAGGGTGGTAGGGAGCAGGGTGGCAGGGAGCAGGGTGGTAGGGAGCAGGGTGGCAGGGAGCAGGGTGGTAGGGAGCAGGGTGGTAGGGAGCAGGGTGGCAGGGAGCAGGGTGGTAGGGAACAGGGTGGCAGGGAGCAGGGTGGCAGGGAGCAGGGTGGTAGGGAGCAGGGTGGCAGGGAGCAGGGTGGTAGGGAGCATGGTGGTAGGGAGCAGGGTGGTAGGGAACAGGGTGGCAGGGAGCAGGGTGGTAGGGAGCAGGGTGGTAGGTGGCAGGGTGGCAGGGTGGCAGGGAGCAGGGTGGTAGGGAACAGGGTGGCAGGGAGCAGGGTGGTAGGGAACAGGGTGGCAGGGAGCAGGGGAGGGCCGTGTGGTGTGGTCACTGTGAGGCACACAGAGAGAGAGAGAGACGGCAAGCACTGTTAACTCAAGCTAGATTAACTAGACAAACTAGACTAACTTCTTGCTAGTCATCCCATCTGATTACATAGTACCTGTCTTGACTTCATCAAACCAAGAGAAGCTAGTTAAGCTAGCTATCCAGCTAGGCTAATTGAGGCTAGCCTTCATAACGTTACTGCGCTTCTCCCCGTCCTACAGTTTACAAATAACAACAATTCCGTTCAGATTATTACAACGTGTTGGCTTTCGGTCGTTGTAGCCTTTGCTTCTCATTTCACTTTTAATTCTGTCATTTTAATTCCATCTTCCGGTCATTAAATAACTTGCTTCCCACACAAGCAGAGCAGCAATGCAATTTTCTAAATCCGCGGGAAGCTCAAGGAACAGAGCGCTTGCCTTTTGCGACTTTTCCAAATCATCAATATAGAATTGTGTGTGTATATATATATATATATATACAGTGAGGGAAAAAAGTATTTGATCCCCTGCTGATTTTGTACGTTTGCCCACTAACAAAGAAATGATCAATCTATAATTTTAATGGTAGGTTTATTTGAACAGTGAGAGACAGAATAACAACAACAAAATCCAGAAAAACGCATGTCAAAAATGTTAGAAATTGATTTGCATTTTAATGAGGGAAATAAGTATTTGACCCCCTCTCAATCAGAAAGATTTCTGGCTCCCAGGTGTCTTTTATACAGGTAACGAGCTGAGATTAGGAGCACACTCTTAAAGGGAGTGCTCCTAATCTCAGTTTGTTACCTGTATAAAAGACACCTGTCCACAGAAGCAATCAATCAATCAGACTCCAAACTCTCCACCATGGCCAAGACCAAAGAGCTCTCCAAGGATGTCAGGGACAAGATTGTAGACCTACACAAGGCTGGAATGGGCTACAAGACCATCGCCAAGCAGCTTGGTGAGAAGGTGACAACAGTTGGTGCGATTATTCGCAAATGGAAGAAACACAAAAGACTGTCAATCTCCCTCGGCCTGGGGCTCCATGCAAGATCTCACCTCGTGGAGTTGCAATGATCATGAGAACGGTGAGGAATCAGCCCAGAACTACACGGGAGGATCTTGTCAATGATCTCAAGGCAGCTGGGACCATAGTCACCAAGAAAACAATTGGTAACACACTACGCCGTGAAGGACTGAAATCCTGCAGCGCCCGCAAGGTCCCCCTGCTCAAGAAAGCACATATACAGGGCCGTCTGAAGTTTGCCAATGTACATCTGAATGATTCAGAGGAGAACTGGGTGAAAGTGTTGTGGTCAGATGAGACCAAAATCGAGCTCTTTGGCATCAACTCAACTCGCCGTGTTTGGAGGAGGAGGAATGCTGCCTATGACCCCAAGAACACCATCCCCACCGTCAAACATGGAGGTGGAAACATTATGCTTTGGGGATGTTTTTCTGCTAAGGGGACAGGACAACTTCACCGCATCAAAGGGACGATGGACGGGGCCATGTACCGTCAAATCTTGGGTGAGAACATCCTTCCCTCAGCCAGGGCATTGAAAATGGGTCGTGGATGGGTATTCCAGCATGACAATGACCCAAAACACACGGCCAAGGCAACAAAGGAGTGGCTCAAGATGAAGCACATTAAGGTCCTGGAGTGGCCTAGCCAGTCTCCAGACCTTAATCCCATAGAAAATCTGTGGAGGGAGCTGAAGGTTCGAGTTGCCAAACGTCAGGCTCGAAACCTTAATGACTTGGAGAAGATCTGCAAAGAGGAGTGGGACAAAATCCCTCCTGAGATGTGTGCAAACCTGGTGGCCAACTACAAGAAAAGTCTGACCTCTGTGATTGCCAACAAGGGTTTTGCCACCAAGTACTAAGTCATGTTTTGCAGAGGGGGTCAAATACTTACTTCCCTCATTAAAATGCAAATCAATTTATAACATTTTTGACATGCGTTTTTCTGGATTTTGTTGTTGTTATTCTGTCTCACACTGTTCAAATAAACCTACCATTAAAATTATAGACCGATCATTTCTTTGTCAGTGGGCAAACGTACAAAATCAGCAGGGGATCAAATACTTTTTTCCCTCACTGTATATATATATATAGAGATATTAACATTTTAGTCATTTAGCAGACGCTCTTATCCAGAGCGACTTACAGTTAGTGAGTGCATACATTATTTTTTTGAATTTTTCATACTGCCCCCGTGGGAATCGAACCCACAACCCTGGCGTTGCAAACGCCATGCTCTACCAACTGAGCTACATCCCTGCCGGCCATTCCCTCCCCTACCCTGGACGACGCTGGGCCAATTGTGCTCAGTTGGTAGAGCATGGCGTTTGCAACGCCAGGGTTGTGGGTTCGATTCCCACGGGGGGCAGTATGAAAAATTAAAAAAAATAATGGGTCTCCCGGTCGCGGCCGGCTACGACAGAGCCTGGATTCGAACCAGGATCTCTAGTGGCACAGCTAGCACTGCGATGCAGTGCCTCTTAGACCACTGCGCCGGGAGGCGATATATAATGCTCAAATGATCACTTTCTAAGACATGAGGTTTGTAGGCCTATCACAACTAAAGTTACAAATACACTCTAAATGAAGCGTACAGGACCTGTTTCAAATGATCACTCAACACAGAATAGCCAGCTCCATGTGTGCACTTGTCTCGCTCTGCAAATGTTTGAGAACAATATCCCTTTCTACACTGAACAAAAAATATACACGCAACATGTAAAGTGTTGGTCTCATGTTTCATGAGCTGAAATAAAAAATCCCAGAAATCTTCCATATGCACAAAAAAAGCATATTTCTCTCAAATGCATATCAAGAAGCTGATTAAACGGCATGATCATTACACAGGTGCACCTTGTGCTGGGGACAATAAAAGGCCACTCTAAAATGTGCAGTTTTGTCACACAACACAATGCCACAGATGTCTCAAGTTGAGGGAGCATGCAGTTGGCATACTTGACCGCAGGAAGGTCCACCAGAGCTGTTGCCAGAGAACAGAATGTTAATTTCTCTACCATAAGCCGCCTCCAATGTCATTTTAGAGAATTTGGCAGTACGTCCAAACGGCCTCACAACCGCAAACCACGTGTAAACACGTCAGCCCAGGACCTGCGGGATCGTCTGAGGCGGGGTGGGGAGTTATTGAGGAGTATTTCTGTCTACAATAAAGCCCTTTTGTGGGGAAAAACTAATTCTGATTGGCTGGGCCTGGCTCCCCAGTGGTTGGGCCTATGCCCTTCAAGGCCCACCCATGGCTCCACCCCTGCCAATCCATAGATTAGGGCCTAATTTATTTATTTCAATTGACTGATTTCCTTATATGAACTTTAACTCAGTAAAATCTTTGAAATTGTTGCATTTATATTTTTGTTCAGTATATTATATTCAGCTATGTTGACTTTAATTTGTTTGACTATAAAATCCTGTAATATAATATATACAGAGCCTTCAGACAGTATTCATACTCCTTGACTTATTCCACATTTTGTTGTTACAGCCTGAATCAAACATTAATTAAATATTATTTTTTTCTCACCCATCTACATGCATTACCCCATAATGACAAAGTGAAAACATGTTTTTAGAAATTTAAGCAAATTTACTTAAAATGAAATACAGAAATATCTAATCTTTCAGGGTCAGTCTCTAGAACGTTCCACACCTGGATTGTGCAACATTTGCATTATTCTTTTCCAAATTCTTAAAGCTCTGTCAAGTTGGTTGTTGATCATTGCTAGACAGCCATTTTCAAGTATTGCCGTAGACTTTCAAGCTGATTTTAAGTGAACTGTAACTAAGCCACTCAGGAACATTCAATGTCATCTTGGTAACCAACTCCATTGTAGATTTAGCCTTGTGTTTTAGGATATTATCCTGCTGAAAGGTTAATTCCTCTCCCAGTGTCTGTTGGAAAGCAGACTGAACCAGGTTTTCCTCTAGTCTCCCAGTGTCTGTTGGAAAGCAGACTGAACCAGGTTTTCCTCTAGTCTCCCAGTGTCTGTTGGAAAGCAGACTGAACCAGGTTTTCCTCTAGTCTCCCAGTGTCTGTTGGAAAGCAGACTGAACCAGGTTTTCCTCTAGTCTCCCAGTGTCTGTTGGAAAGCAGACTGAACCAGGTTTTCCTCTAGTCTCCCAGTGTCTGTTGGAAAGCAGACTGAACCAGGTTTTCCTCTAGTCTCCCAGTGTCTGTTGGAAAGCAGACTGAACCAGGGTTTCCTCTAGTCTCCCAGTGTCTGTTGGAAAGCAGAATGAACCAGGTTTTCCTCTAGGATTTTGCCTGTGCTTAGCTGTATTCTGTTTATTTTGATCCTGAAAAACTCCCTAGTCCTTGCCGATGACAAGCACACCCATAACCTGATACCCATTTCGAAAGTTATATCTCTTGAAAAGTTGATTGCTGACATGCAAAACATTTTGGGACTTTAGCAAAAATGGACCAAAAGATAGTTTTGGGATGGAATTTTCCTTTAAGCATTGCCATGGACTCAGAACATCCAATGTCATTGTTTATCTATGAACAATTGTAATTTTGAGAGTGAAAAAAACAACAAAGAAAATCTGAAACCTGAAAAAAATACAACTGCGAAACATAACATAATTTGGGGAAAAAAAAAAAAAAAATTGGGGAAAAAAATCACAGATTTTATAGGGCTTGATGATGAGTTGGTTATCTGAATCAGCTGTGTAGTGCTAGGGCAAAAACCAAAACGTGCACCTGGGGGGGGCCCTGGACTGAGGTTCGGAAACCCTGGTCTAGACTATATATGATTTATGTAACTGTCTGTGTCTGTAGTCGTTGTTATGGTGTGTCTACATGATTTATGTAACTGTCTCTGTGTCTGTAGTCGTCAGCAGGGTCACAGTGAGACAGAGGAGTCCTCTTCAGACAGTGAGAGTGAGAGTGAAGACGAGGAGGAACTCCAGATGATCCTGGAAGAGCTGCAGAAACAGAACGAAGAACTGGAGGTGAGAGACGGAGGGAGGAGAGAGGGGGAGGGAGGAGAGAGGGGGAGGGAGGAGAGAGGGGGAGGGAGGAGAGAGAGGGAGGAGAGAGGAGAGAGGGGAAGGGAGGAGAGAGGGAGGAGAGAGGAGAGAGGGGAAGGGAGGAGAGAGAGGGAGGAGAGAGGAGAGAGGGGAAGGGAGGAGAGAGGGAGGAGAGAGGGGGAGGGAGGGAGGAGAGAGACGGAGGGAGGTGAGAGACGGAGGGAGGAGAGAGGGGGAGGGAGGAGAGAGACGGAGGGAGGAGAGAGGGAGGAGAGAAGGGGAGGGAGGAGAGAGGGGGATTGCCGAGCTACGTTATGTTATACAGCTTTTATTCTGTGTCATCATACTGACAGAGAAGAGCTTGGACTGGGCTGAGGGGGAGCTGCCCTCCCGTAGAGGTGGGAGGGCCAAGAGACCTGATGTGGCAGAACGGAGTGCTCAGGTTGGGGTGTAGGGTTTGACCATAGCCTGAAGGTAGGGAGGGGCAGTTCCTCTTGCTGCTCCGTAGGCAAGCACCATGGTCTTGTAGTGGATGTGAGCTTTAACTGGAAGCCAATGGAGTGTGCGGAGGAGCGGGGTGAGATGGGAGAACTTGGGAAGGTTGAACACCAGGCGGTCTGCTGTGTTCTGAATAAGTTGCAGGGGTTGATGGCACAAGCCCAACCAACCAACAGCTAGTTGCAGTAGTCCAGACGGGAGATGTGCCGCTTCCTGTGTGAGGTAGGGTCATACATGTTGGAGAGCATGAACCTGCAGGAGCGGGTCACTGCTTTGATGATGCAGAGAACGACAGGGTTTTGTCCAGGGTCACGCCAAGGTTGTTTGCACTCTGGGAGGGTGACACTGTGGAGTTGTCAACCGTGATGGAGAGGTTTTTGAGCGGGCAGGCCTTCCCCGTGAGGAAGAGCAGCTCCGTCTTGTCGAGGTTGAGGTGGGGGGCCGACATCCAAGCTGAGATATATGCCAGGCACGCAGAGATGCGTGTCGCCACCTGGGTGTTCATAAAGGTGTACCACAGGAGTCGATTTTGGGACCTGTTCTCTTCACTATTTATATAAACACCAATGGTCAATCTGTTAAAAAATGGTACATTTAATCTATATGAGGATGATGCTATTATGTGTGCTATTGCCCCGACTGTTGATCTGGCTGTGTCAAAACTACAGTCAGATTTTACAGCTATGCAGGAATCCCTTGCTGATTTTAAAACTTGTGCTTAATACGGGCAAAACGAAATACGTGTTTTTTTTACTCTCGTAAGAATGTTTGAGATGAATGACATGTTCACTCATTAGATGGTTCTCCAATGCTAGTCTACAAGGCTAGTCTCCCAGTCCCTGACGCTGTAAAACATCCCCACAGCATGATGCTGCCACCACCATGCTTCACCGTAGGGATGGTGCCAGGTTTCCTCCAGACGTGACGCTTGGCATTCAGGCCAAAGTGTTCAATCTTGGTTTTCATCAGACCAGAGAATCTTGTTTCTCATGGTCTGAGAGTCCTTTAGGTGCCTTTTGGTAAACTCCAAGCGGGCTGTCATGTGCCTTTTACTGAGGAGTGGCTTCCGTCTGGCCACTCTACCATAAAGACCTGATTGGTGGAGTGCTGCAGAGATGGTTGTCCTTCTGGAAGGTTCTCCCATCTCCACAGAGGTACTCTAGAGCTCTGTCAGAGTGACAATCGGGTTCTTGGTCACCTCCCTGACCAAGGCCCTTCTCCCCGGATTACTCCGTTTGGCAGGCCGGCCAGCTCTAGGAAGGGTCTTGGTGGTTCCAAACTTCTTCCATTTAAGAATGATGGAGGCCACTGTGTTCTTGGGATCCTTCAATGCTGCAGAAATGTTTTGGTACCCCTCCCCAGATCTGTACCTCGACATAATCTTGTCTCTGAGCTCTACGGACAATTCCTTCGACCTCATGGTTTGGTTTTTGCTCTGACATGCACTGTCAACTCTGGGACCATTATATAGACAGGTGTGTGCCTTTACAAATCCAATCAATTGAATTTACCACAGGTGGACTCCAGTCAAGTTGTAGAAACATCTCAAGGATGATCAATGGAAACAGGATGCACCTGAGCTCAATTTCGAGTCTCATAGCAAAGGGTCTGAATACTTATGTAAATAAGGTATTTCTGTTTTTTATATTTAATACATTTGCAAAAATGTCTAAAAACCTGTTTACGCTTAGTCATTATGGGGTATTGTGTGTAGATTGATGAGGATTTAAAAAAAAAAAAATCTGTTTTAGAATAAGGCTGTAACTTAACAAAATTTGTAAAAAGTCAATGGGTCTGAATACTTTCCGAAGGCAATATATATACACTGCTCAAAAAAAATAAAGGGAACACTAAAATAACACATCCTAGATCTGAATGAATGAAATAATCTTATTAAATACTTTTTTCTTTACATAGTTGAATGTTCTGACAACAAAATCACACAAAAATTATCAATGGATATCAAATGTATCAACCCATAGAGGTCTGGATTTGGAGTCACCCTCAAAATTTAATTGGAAAACCACACTACAGGCTGATCCAACTTTGATGTAATGTCCTTAAAACAAGTCAAAATGAGGCTCAGTAGTGTGTGTGGCCTCCACGTGCCTGTATGACCTCCCTACAACGCCTGGGCATGCTCCTGATGAGGTGGCGGATGGTCTCCTGAGGGATCTCCTCCCAGACCTGGACTAAAGCATCCGCCAACTCCTGGACAGTCTGTGGTGCAACGTGGCGTTGGTGGATGGAGCGAGACATGATGTCCCAGATGTGCTCAATTGGATTCAGGTCTGGGGAACGGGCGGGCCAGTCCATAGCATCAATGCCTTCCTCTTGCAGGAACTGCTGACACACTCCAGCCACATGAGGTCTAGCATTGTCTTGCATTAGGAGGAACCCAGGGCCAACCGCACCAGCATATGGTCTCACAAGGGGTCTGAGGATCTCATCTCGGTACCTAATGGCAGTCAGGCTACCTCTGGCGAGCACATGGGGGGCTGTGCGGCCCCCCCAAAGAAATGCCACCCCACACCATGACTGACCCACCGCCAAACCGGTCATGCTGGAGGATGTTGCAGACAGCAGAACGTTCTCCATGGCGTCTCCAGACTCTGTCACTTCTCTGTCACGTGCTCAGTGTGAACCTGCTTTCATCTGTGAAGAGCACAGGGCGCCAGTGGCGAATTTGCCAATCTTGGTGTTCTCTGGCAAATGCCAAACGTCCTGCACGGTGTTGGACTGTAAGCACAACCCCCACCCGTGGACGTCGGGCCCTCATACCACCCTCATGGAGTCTGTTTCTGACCATTTGAGCAGACACATGCACATTTGTGGCCTGCTGGAGGTCATTTTGCAGGGCTCTGGCAGTGCTCCTCCTTGCACAAAGGCGGAGGTAGCAGTCCTGCTGCTGGGTTGTTGCCCTCCTACGGCCTCCTCCACGTCTCCTGATGTACTGGCCTGTCTCCTGGTAGCGCCTCCATGCTCTGGACACTACGCTGACAGACACAGCAAACCTTCTTGCCACAGCTCGCATTGATGTGCCATCCTGGATGAGCTGCACTACCTGAGCCACTTGTGTGGGTTGTAGACTCCGTCTCATGCTACCACTAGAGTGAAAGCACCGCCAGCATTCAAAAGTGACCAAAACATCAGCCAGGAAGCATAGGAACTGAGAAGTGGTCTGTGGTCACCAACTGCAAAACCAGTCCTTTATTGGGGGTGTCTTGCTAATTGCCTATAATTTCCACCTGTTGTCTATTCCATTTGCACAACAGCATGTGAAATGTATTGTCAATCAGTGTTCCTTCCTAAATGGACAGTTTGATTTCACAGAATTTCACAATGTGACATGGAGTTACATTGTGTTGTTTAAGTGTTCCCCAAAACATTTTGAGGAGTGTATATATTGACTTTCAACATGGCACCATCATAGGATGCAAACTTTCAAAAAAGTCAGTTTGTCAAATTTCGGCCCTGCTAGAGCTGCCCTGGTCAACTGTAAGTGCTGTTATTGTGAAGTGGAAATGTCTAGGAGCAACAACGGCTCAGCCGTGAAGTGGTAGGCCACACAAGCTCACAGAACGGGACCGCTGAGTGCTGAAGCGCGTAACGCGTTCTCTGGAGTGATGAATCACACTTCACCATCTTGCATTCCGACTGACAAATCTGGGTTTGGCGGATGCCAGGCTTATCGCCCAACCTCACTAATGCTCTTGTGACTGAATGGAAGCAAGTCCCCGCAGCAATGTTCCAACATCTAGTGGAAAGCCTTCCCAGAAGAGTGGAGGCTGTCATAGCAGCAAAGGGGGGACCAACTACATATTAATGACCATGATTTTGGAATGAGGTGTTCGACAAACACGTGTCCACATACTTTTGCCATGTAGTGTGTGTATATATGTGTATGTGTGTATTTTATATTGTATTATACAGGACACATTTGGAAAAGAGATCTACGTCTCAATATGTCTTCCCTGTCAAAATAAAGGTTTAATAAAGATCTAGTTTTGTTTCAGCTATATTTACGAAATAGGCCTGCACTTTCCTGAAAATACATTTGAACCAGAGTTTGAACCAGAGATGAGTGTCAGCAAGCCTCTCCTTACCTGCTCTGTCTGTCTTTCTTTCTGTCTGTCCCCCCCCATCCTGTAGAACAAGAACACCCACCTGAACCAGGCCATCCACGAGGAGCAGGAGGCCATCTTGGAACTGCGCGTTCAGCTCCGCCTCCTCCAGACCCACAAGCTGCAGCAGCAGGAGCTGACAGCCCCGCCCCCAGCAGAACAGGCTCCGCCCAGTCCCGAGGCGAGGGGCGAGGAGCAGACCAAACGTTCCGTAACTGGGGTGGTAACCGCCACAGCAGCAGAGCCAGCGGTGACGGTCAAAGCCAAGAACGAGAAGTCAGCCACCGCCAAGGATCCCCCTAAACACTCCTCTAGTAAAGATAGGAGAGAGACCAACCTGTGAGCTCCTCTCCAGCTCTATCCATCCCTCTCCCTGGTCTCTATCCATCCCTCTATCCATCCCTCTATCCATCCCTCTATCCATCCCTCTATCCATCCCTCTATCCATCCCTCTATCCATCCCTCTATCCATCCCTCTCCCTGGTCTCTATCCCTCCCTCTATCCATCCCTCTCCCTGGTCTCTATCCATCCCTCTATCCATCCCTCTCCCTGGTCTCTATCCATCCCTCTATCCATCCCTCTCCCTGGTCTCTATCCATCTATCCATCCCTCTATCCATCCCTCTCCCTGGTCTCTATCCCTCTATCCATCTATCCATCCCTCTCCCTGGTCTCTATCTATCCCTCTATCCATCCCTCTATCCATCCCTCTCCCTGGTCTCTATCCATCCCTCTCCCTGGTCTCTATCCATCCCTCTATCCATCCCTCTCCCTGGTCTCTATCTATCCCTCTATCCATCCCTCTATCCATCCCTCTCCCTGGTCTCTATCCATCCCTCTCCCTGGTCTCTATCCATCCCTCTATCCATCCCTCTCCCTGGTCTCTATCCATCCCTCTCCCTGGTCTCTATCCATCCCTCTATCCATCCCTCTCCCTGGTCTCTATCCATCCCTCTCCCTGGTCTCTATCCATCCCTCTATCCATCCCTCTCCCTGGTCTCTATCCATCCCTCTATCCATCCCTCTATCCATCCCTCTCCCTGGTCTCTATCCATCCCTCTCCCTGGTCTCTATCCATCCCTCTCCCTGGTCTCTATCCATCCCTCTCCCTGGTCTCTATCCATCCCTCTCCCTGGTCTCTATCCATCCCTCTATCCATCCCTCTATCCATCCCTCTATCCATCCCTCTCCCTGGTCTCTATCCATCCCTCTCCCTGGTCTCTATCCCTCCCTCTATCCATCCCTCTCCCTGGTCTCTATCCATCCCTCTCCCTGGTCTCTATCCATCCCTCTATCCATCCCTCTCCCTGGTCTCTATCCATCCCTCTCCCTGGTCTCTATCCATCCCTCTCCCTGGTCTCTATCCATCCCTCTCCCTGGTCTCTATCCATCTATCCATCCCCTATATGAGTGACTCTGTCTATAGAACCACTAGTAAGACATGCTATTTGAATCAATGTAGAATGTATGATTAGCCTATCTGTATACAGTGGGGAAAAAAAGTATTTAGTCAGCCACCAATTGTGCAAGTTCTCCCACTTAAAAAGATGAGAGAGGCCTGTAATTTTCATCATAGGTACACGTCAACTATGACAGACAAAATGAGAAAGAACATTCCAGAAAATCACATTGTAGGATTTTTAATGAATTTATTTGCAGATTATGGTGGAAAATAAGTATTTGGTCAATAACAAAAGTTTCTCAATACTTTGTTATATACCCTTTGTTGGCAATGACACAGGTCAAACGTTTTCTGTAAGTCTTCACAAGATTTTCACACACTGTTGCTGGTATTTTGGCCCATTCCTCCATGCAGATCTCCTCTAGAGCAGTGATGTTTTGGGGCTGTCGCTGGGCAACACAGACTTTCAACTCCCTCCAAAGATTTTCTATGGGGTTGAGATCTGGAGACTGGCTAGGCCACTCCAGGACCTTGAAATGCTTCTTACGAAGCCACTCCTTCGTTGCCCGGGCGGTGTGTTTGGGATCATTGTCATGCTGAAAGACCCAGCCACGTTTCATCTTCAATGCCCTTGCTGATGGAAGGAGGTTTTCACTCAAAATATCACGATACATGGCCCCATTCATTCTTTCCTTTACACGGATCAGTCATCCTGGTCCCTTTGCAGAAAAACAGCCCCAAAGCATGATGTTTCCACCCCCATGCTTCACAGTAGGTATGGTGTTCTTTGGATGCAACTCAGCATTCTTTGTCCTCCAAACACGACGAGTTGAGTTTTTACCAAAAAGTTCTATTTTGGTTTCATCTGACCATATGACATTCTCCCAATCCTCTTCTGGATCATCCAAATGCACTCTAGCAAACTTCAGACGGGCCTGGACATGTACTGGCTTAAGCAGAGGGACACGTCTGGCACTGCAGGATTTAAGTCCCTGGCGGCGTAGTGTGTTACTGATGGTAGGCTTTGTTACTTTGGTCCCAGCTCTCTGCAGGTCATTCACAAGGTCCCCCCGTATGGTTCTGGGATTTTTGCTCACCGTTCTTGTGATCATTTTGACCCCACGGGGTGAGATCTTGCGTGGAGCCCCAGATCGAGGGAGATTATCAGTGGTCTTGTATGTCTTCCATTTCCTAATAATTGCTCCCACAGTTGATTTCTTCAAACCAAGCTGCTTACCTATTGCAGATTCAGTCTTCCCAGCCTGGTGCAGGTCTACAATTTTGTTTCTGGTGTCCTTTGACAGCTCTTTGGTCTTGGCCATAGTGGAGTTTGGAGTGTGACTGTTTTGAGGTTGTGGACAGGTGTCTTTTATACTGATAACAAGTTAAAACAGGTGCCATTAATACAGGTAGCGAGTGGAGGACAGAGGAGCCTCTTAAAGAAGAAGTTACAGGTCTATGAGAGCCAGAAATCGTGCTTGTTTGTAGGTGACCAAATACTTATTTTCCACCATAATTTGCAAATAAATTCATAAAAAATCCTACAATGTGATTTTCTGGAAAAAAAATTCTCAATTTGTCTGTCATAGTTGACGTGTACCTATGATGAAAATTACAGGCCTCTCTCATCTTTTTAAGTGGGAGAACTTGCACAATTGGTGGCTGACTAAATACTTTTTTTCCCCACTGTATTATATGCATTTACATAATGTTCTGGAAGATATTGGGAAAAGACCATTTACACAGTGTTCTGGAAGATATTGGGGTAAAGATAATTTACATTTTAAATGTAACTACCTGATGCTATTTATGATGCAGTTGAGCTAAAGAAGAAGCAGAAGAAACGTGTTAAACGTTGCTGTACCTGGTTATACGAACCTGGGAAGGATCTATAGATCACACATTCAGAACCCAAAGATATTGCAAATGAAATGCTTTATGTCAAATCGTGATATGCTTATAAATGTGTAATGTATGGGTTACGAATGCGTTATGAAGTTCTTATTTAGGTACCCTTTGAGTAAAGCGTTGCCATTCTTCTCCATATTCATAATAGAGTACCACAGTATGTATAAGTCATAATACCCATAAAACCTAGCGGTCAAACTAGGAAATGGTTCCAATCATTTTTCCACCATTCATTTTTCCCATAGGGGATTTTAGAAACACTTAAAATAAGGGCTGTGTTTCGTGTGGGCTGACCCTGGCGTGACGTTTTAATAACCGTGTAAATCTCTCTAGGACAAGGCGACTTGTATAAATATATTCGCCTGTATTTACCCTCCAAAAATGAAATGCTAATGTGGCTATCATAAAGAACTACAAATGTCATGATGATCTGGACAAGACTGCCGAATCAAGGCAAAGGTAAGAATCTCTGGATTAACTATCTAATGTTAGCAAAATTTAGGAATTAATATATTGGCTACATTTCTTTAAATGGACAATTCTGTGAACTGTCTTGTGCAAGTTTTAAATTGACACAATACCCATTAGCAAAGGTGTCAGCTAGACATGGCGTGCAGGTGCTTGCAGGGATTTGTAGTTTTGCATGTCTACTTTGACGCTAATTAGCATTTTTGAATCTGAGAGTAAATCGAGCTGAATATATTGATAAAAGTCACCTTGTCCGTGGCCAGGGTAAGTCTACATGAAACACAGCCCTTATTTTAAGTGTTTCTAAAATCCCCTATGGGGAAAATGAATGGTGGAAAAACGATTGGAACCATTTCCCTGTTTGACCGCTAGGTTTTATGGGTATTATGACAACTCCACTGTGGGGCTCTATTACATCTGTTAATGCAAGAGGGTCATGCAACTGGGTCGTGTTCATTAGGCATCAAATGGGTCAGAAGGACTGGGTTGTGTTCATTAGGCATCCATTTTTAATTTTTAATGTTTTTATTTCACCTTTATTTAACCAGGTAAGCCAGTTGAGAACAAGTTCTCATTTACAACTGCGACCTGGCCAAGATAAAGCAAAGCAGTGCGATTAAAAACAACAACACAGAGTTACATATGGGGTAAACAAAACATACAGTCAATAACACAATAGAAAATCTATATACAGTGTGTGCAAATGTAGTAAGTTATGGAGGTAAGGCAATAAATAGGCCATAGTGCAAAATAGTTACAATTTAGTATTAACTCTGGAGTGATAGCTGTGCAGAAGATGATGTGCAAATAGAGATACTGGGGTGCAAATGAGCAAAATAAATAACAATATGGGGATGAGGTAGTTGGGTGGGCTAATTACAGATGGGCTGTGTACAGGTGCAGTGATCAGTAAGCTGCTCTGACAACTGATGCTTAAAGTTAGTGAGGGAGATAAGAGTGGGCATGTTTGGCAGCATGAGTGAAGGAGGCTTTGTTGCGAAACAGGAAGCCGATTCTAGATTTAACTTTGGATTGGAGATGCTTAATGTGAGTCTGGAAGGAGAGTTTACGGTCTAACCAGACACCTAGGTATTTGTAGTTGTCCACATACTCTAGGTCAGACCCGTCGAGAGTAGTGAGTCAGAAGGACTGGGTCGTGTTCATTAGGCATCAAATGGCAGAAAACGGACAAATGGATGGACTACCTGGACTAAACTCATTTTCGCTCCTCTTATGAGTGAGCACAAGTCAAGATTATAAATCGATCATTTAGGAATACATAGCATGTTTTCATTGTAACAGTTGTCGAATCTGTGATGGGTGAAAGCCGAAGAAGGAATGCACAGCTGAATGTGCTTGTACATTATTGTAAAATGTAAAAAGTACTGTGTTATCCAGAGCCTGACTTTGATGACCAATGAGCAAGTTGGCGTCACATAAGGAAGTAACCTCTCAAATCTCTCAAAGGGGGAAACCTCAAGAGGAAGCAGACAGAGGGGGCCCACAGTCCTCCCCTATAGCTCTTTTAAAATCTCTGTCTATTCTATAGGGAACTATAAAACAAACTCTAAATGTTGCCATGACAAAAGTGATACTCTCACGCCATGCAAGTCCATTTTCACACAGGCTACATAATAATTACCACAGCTAGAAGTAACTAACATCCTGGACATGTCGGCGTCATATTGTCCACTGCTTGTTCTCTCCTCATTTATATCCCTTCTCTTGACTCACAGTATTCACTCCCATTGGGGGACAGCTTTACTGAGTTGAAAATTAATCAATTATTTCTTTCTGTCCCATCATTGTCTTCTTGCAGTTTTTCTAGTCTGTTTTTTCTCTCTCTTTGAACATAAAAGTAACAGAAGAGGTTACGGCCGTCACGTGACAGTGAGCGTTTCGGGTTGCTCCCAACTGTTTTCCGTTATATTTGGGACGATGGTGCTTTCAAGACAACTGGGAACTCGAGGAAAAACGAGGTCGAATTATACGTCAGTGATCTTCAAGTCGAAAAGTTGAACCTCTAGAAAGATGCCCGAGTTTCCTACTTAGAATTCCGAGTTGGGTGACGGTTCAAAACGATTTTTCCCAGTCGGGGATAGTTTTTTTTTCCGAGTTCCCAGTTGTCTTGAACGCCCTGAAGTCGGAAGTCTGAGATTTCCGAATTCCAAAATCGCAGTTGTTTTGAACGCGGCATTAGTCCTGTCTAGGGGCTGGGTTTCTGTATTTTATCTAAAGAACAAATCCGTTGTAAGCGAACATGGAGAGATAAAGGCATTGAAAAGAAACAGAAGAAGTATGTCTATGTTACCATAAACTTTTAAAATGGCCATACGGGAACTAAAAGTGTGTCTTCTTGGGGTAAGTAAAATAAGTTATAGGGTAGGGTGGTGATTGTCTTTGGAAATTCTTTGTCTGTCTGCGGTCCGTCTGAATATTTGTAGGCTGAGAACACGACCGTTTGAAATCCTTTCTGTCTAGTATAATTTGACATCGCATAGAAACGGAACTGTTCTTATCTTATTATCTTATCGAAGAATCGTTGCACGCTGAGAGACATTTCTCTATTAAAATATGTGGAGGGGCGGCACATGACCTAATCATAAACTTTCCCCCCGGGTAGTTTATAGGCCTGTACAATCCCGTTTGTAATCTGTCAAACTTTATGTGTCGTCGTTTCTTTTACTGCTGCGTTGTTTGTTTTGTTGTCCTTGTCCATTGAGAGATTTTCCCTGACCCTGCATTTCTGGAATGACTCTTCTGACTATTAACTAGCGGCCATTACGTCACCATCCGGCTGGAGTCTGACCATTAGGTTCTACATGACACCTCTGAGGAGCCAGCGAGAATAAAGCCGTGACCTCGGCGATTTCCTTTCAAAATAATAGTCCAGCAATGAAGATGGTAAAAAAAAATCATGCAAATGATCGAAATTCTTATCATTTTAATTAGGAAACGTTAACAGACTTAGAATTTTGTTTAACGATATAAAGAAAGGAAAATAGTTAATAGCCTTAATAGCAGAAATAATGTTATAGCATTGACAATACCGTATAACAACATTAAAGGTAATGATTACAGATAGTTATCATGGTAACAGCAGTAATACAAATAACAAAACGTAATTTTTAATGCTACTGTTAATAATAATAGTAGTAACAATATTAATAATTACATTATTATAATAATATTCAACTTTAGAAAACACATTTAAATCCCATTGTTATTTAGCCCATTCAATATTGCACGATGTTCAGTACATTTTAATTGACGCTCTTATCCAGAGCGACTTACAGTTAGTGAGCGCATACATTTTCATACTGGCCCCCCGTGGGAATCGAACCCACAACCCTGGCGTTGCAAGCGCCATGCTCTACCAACTGAGCTACATGGGACGTTTGTTTTTTCAATTTGTTTCGTGTGGCCAATCAGCTTAAATGCAGTATGTTTTTCATATTGGACATACATGTTGCACCGTACACAATTTCCTGTACATTGTGTCACAGTAAAAGGCGGGTCCATTTTACTCGCTTTGGATAAAAGCGTCTTGCTAAATGGCATATTATTATTATTTTTTACTGAGGAGCACTTCTACTTTCCAAGGTCCTCATTGCGATTCTTGTGGCCCTTTAAGAGTTTTACGGTCTACCTGTGCGTCGATCTAAGTAACATAGTAACAAAAATCCCCATCAAAATCTGTCCGTTTAAACTAGAGATATCTTTTTTTTGCTGCGTCTCAATCCACCACATCCTGCTTGTGGCCTTCCGCATCTGCGGTGGAAGGGGGCCGAGCTACAGCGGTGTTTGTCAGACCTGATAAATCGGTCTTCTCATGAAAACGTCTGTAGCGTCCGAACGGTTTGGCCTACAAAAACTAATATGACCCCCTGTGGAAAGGGGAGACTCTCACGAACAAAGATGGTGACTTGTCTGAAGGTAACCCATACACATGAATGGAAGGTTGGAGGTAGTTTTGTGCCAATTAAAATATGTGTCCAAAACACCACATATTTCCTGAGCCGTCTTACATCTCCTAGATATAGGACAGACTCTTCAAAACCGTATTCCTTATGATTTACACTGAACAAAAATATAAACGCTCATGTTTCATGAGCTGAAATAAAAGATCACAGTTTTCTACACGCACAAAAAGCTTATTTCTCTGAAATGTTGTGCACAAATTTGTTTTCATCCCTGTTGGTGAACATTTCTCCTTTGCCAAGATAATCCATCCACCTGGCAGGTGTGGCATATCAAGAAGCTGGTTAAACAGCATGATCATTACACAGGTGCACCTTGCGCTGGGGGACAGTAAAAGGCCACTCTAAAATGTGCAGTTTTGTCACACAACACAATGCCACAGATGTATCAAGTTTTGAGGGAGCGTGGAATTGGCATGCTGACTGCAGGAAGGTCCACCAAAGCTGTTGCCAGATAATTTAATGTTAATTTCTCTACCATAAGCCACCTCCAACGTTGTTTTAGAGAATTTGGCAGTATGTCCAATCGGCCTCACAACCGCAGACCACGTGTAACCACGCCAGCCCAGGACCTCCACATCCGGCTTCTTCACCTGCGGGATTGTCTGAGACCAGCCACCCGGACAGCTGATGAAACTGAGGAGTATTTCTGTCTGTAATAAATCCCTCTTGTGGGGAAAAACTCATTCTGATTGGCTGGGCCTGGCTCCACAGTCATGTGAAGTCCATAGATTAGGGCCTAATATTTTATAAAATAATACAAAATACAAAAAAAATTGATACCTAAAGGGGTCCTAAAATTCAAATCAAATAGCTAAATGATCAATGGTAAAACAATTCCATATGTCAGCTTAAATAATATGGGAAGACAATTGCTCAAACTGGATCCAGGATCCATGCGACTGTCATGCCAAAATTGTGGCTTTTACGCAGCGATCCAAACCACTTAATGTGGTCATAGGTTGCATGCTACATGTGTCTATGTACAGCCATAGACTGATATTATTGAAGCCTGGACTATAATAGGCTACATCATTCATTATTACGTCATACGTCATCGGGTAGCTCGCCACCCACGTCTTGCTCCCATGCAGATTCTGTATTTAGTTTGTATATGTTCTGTATTATGTCGTATAATCTGGTGACTGTGCCCTTCAGATACGGGTTAAGATCCAAGCACCTCTCGACTGGACACTTAGCGGGCTGAAGGGACATGTTTTTTTAGCAAAGCTGCGAGTTTGCAGGTACCTAAAAAAGAAATGTGGACATAGGGAATATTATGGTCAACCCTCAAAGAGTATCGAATGAGACAAATGCGTTATCAACAAATAGGTCACAAAAAAACATTCCTATGCCAGAACTGGAATGCTGTGTCAATCTGCGACGCTGGCAAGAGATGATTAGATGTTAATGGGGAGAAGCAGCTTGCTTGTTTAAGGCTGAAGTGATTTCGGAATTGGGATCAGATTTTAAGGGAGTTCTTGACAATGGGATTCAAAACATGGGTGCCAAGGTTCATGGGCAGTGGGGAGGTTGGATCATCCTTGTTTCCAAATGTAGAAACCCAATAAACACATTTCGATATATTTGCTGACCAGTAGTAGTGTAAAGAATTGGGAAGACCCAGCCTGCCTGCGGGCTTAGGTCTCTCTAGATATATCTTTCTTATTCGTGGATTTGACTTATTCCAAATGAAGTTGGAAATGCAGCTGTCCAGAGTACCTTCTTCCATACAGTTGAAGTTGTTTGAACATCGACTTTGGCAGAAAAATGGGAATCATTTGGAATAAGTACAAAAACCTAGGTAGTACAGTCATCTTAACAGAATTAAATGCGACCTGCAAATGGAATGGGAAGAGACGACCACCTTATGAAATCCTGCTTAGTGCGCTCCAGGAGTGTTTTGAAGTTATGTTTAAACAGAGCCTTAAATGAGCGTGTGACCTTTATCCCCAAATAAGTAAAGGCCTGATGCTCCACCTTAAACGGGAAATTGGCATACGCAACACCTTCTGCTAACTGAGCACACTTTTTGTTAGGTTTAACTTACAGTGGCTCGCGAAAGTATTCACCGCCCTTGGAATTTTTCCTATTTTGTTGCCTTACAACCTGGAATTAAAATGGATTTTCTCTGGAAATCTCTGGAAGACTGAAACAGGTTTCCCTCAAGAATTTCCCTGTATTTAGCGCCATCCATCATTCCTTCAATTCTGACCAGTTTCCCAGTCCCTGCCGATGAAAAACATCCCCACAGCATGGTGGTGGCGGTGTTCTCGGGGTGATGAGAGGTGTTGAGTTTGCGCCAGACATAGCGTTTTCCTTGATGGTCAAAAAGCTCAATTTTAGTCTAATCTGACCAGAGTATCTTCTTCCATACAGTTGAAGTCGGAAGTTTACATACACTTAGGTTGGAGTCATTAAAACTAGTTTTTCAACCACTCCACAAATTTCTTGTTAACAAACTATAGTTTTGGCAAGTCGGTTAGGACATCTACAGTGGGGGAAAAAAGTATTTAGTCAGCCACCAATTGTGCAAGTTCTCCCACTTAAAAAGATGAGAGAGGCCTGTAATTTTCATCATAGGTACACGTCAACTATGACAGACAAATTGAGAAAAAAAAATCCAGAGAATCACATTGTAGGATTTTTAATGAATTTATTTGCAAATTATGGTGGAAAATAAGTATTTGGTCACCTACAAACAAGCAAGATTTCTGACGAATGAGCCAAACTCATTCGGGGGAGATTATAAAATTCTGTCCACATTGTTTAAGTTTCATTAAAACAAATCTCCCACAGTAGCTTTACTGCTTGCCAGGAGGTAAAGGCTGGTTCCAGGGGTCAATGGAGAGAGTTGGCATGGCAACCCTTTTCACTGTTTACTTCTTGGTTCCCAAAGTATGTATCCAGAGCCTTCTCAAGTCTTACACAGTCACATGGCGACTAAGTATCATGGTGAGATTACTTCCCTTTCTAAGGGATGACGTGATTGGTTATTCTGGGACACACTGAGAAAGTCAGGGTTCAAGGTTCATAGTACTGTTGTGGCATGATGACTCACAAGGGTGGGGTGTACAGTGGGGAAAAAAAGTATTTAGTCAGCCACCAATTGTGCAAGTTCTCCCACTTAAAAATATGAGAGAGGCCTGTAATTTTCATCATAGGTACACGTCAACTATGACAGACAAATTGAGAAAAGAAAATACAGAAAATCACATTGTAGGATTTTTAAAGAATTTATTTGCAAATTATGGTGGAAAATAAGTATTTGGTCACCTACAAACAAGCAAGATTTCTGGCTCTCACAGACCTGTAACTTCTTCTTTAAGAGGCTCCTCTGTCCTCCACTCGTTACCTGTATTAATGGTACCTGTTTGAACTTGTTATCAGTATAAAAGACACCTGTCCACAACCTCAAACAGTCACACTCCAAACTCCACTATGGCCAAGACCAAAGAGCTGTCAAAGGACACCAGAAACAAAATTGTAGACCTGCACCAGGCTGGGAAGACTGAATCTGCAATAGGTCAGCAGCTTGGTTTGAAGTAATCAACTGTGGGAGCAATTATTAGGAAATGGAAGACATACAAGACCACTGATAATCTCCCTTGATCTGGGGCTCCACGCAAGATCTCACCCCGTGGGGTCAAAATGATCACAAGAACGGTGAGCAAAAATCCCAGAACCACACGGGGGGACCTAGTGAATGACCTGCAGAGAGCTGGGACCAAAGTAACAAAGCCTACCATCAGTAACACACTACGCCGCCAGAGACTCAAATCCTGCAATGCGAGACGTTTCTCCCTGCTTAAGCCAGTACATGTCCAGGCCCGTCTGAAGTTTGCTAGAGTGCATTTGGATGATCCAGAAGAGGATTGGGAGAATGTCATATGGTCAGATGAAACCAAAATAGAACTTTTTGGTAAAAACTCAACTTGTCGTGTTTGGAGGACAAAGAATGCTGAGTTGCATCCAAAGAACACCATACCTACTGTGAAGCATGGGGGTGGAAACATCATGCTTTCGGGCTGTTTTTCTGCAAAGGGACCAGGACGACTGATCCGTGTAAAGGAAAGAATGAATGGGGCCATGTATCGTGAGATTTTGAGTGAAAACCTCCTTCCATCAGCAAGGGCATTGAAGATGAAACGTGGCTGGGTCTTTCAGCATGACAATGATCCCAAACACACCGCCCAGGCAACGAAGGAGTGGCTTCGTAAGAAGCATTTCAAGGTCCTGGAGTGGCCTAGCCAGTCTCCAGATCTCAACCCCATAGAAAATCTTTGGAGGGAGTTGAAAGTCCGTGTTGCCCAGCAACAGCCCCAAAACATCACTGCTCTAGAGGAGATCTGCATGGAGGAATGGGCCAAAATACCAGCAACAGTGTGTGAAAACCTTGTGAAGACTTACAGAAAACGTTTGACCTGTGTCATTACCAACAAAGGGTATATAACAAAGTATTGAGAAACTTTTGTTATTGACCAAATACTTATTTTCCACCATAATTTGCAAATAAATTCATTAAAAATCCTACAATGTGAATTTCCGGATTTTTTTTCTCTCATTTTGTCTGTCATAGTTGACGTGTACCTATGATGAAAATTACAGGCCTCTCTCATCTTTTTAAGTGGGAGAACATGCACAATTGGTGGCTGACTAAATTATTTTCTTCCCCACTGTAGTTTGTGCATGACACAAGTCATTTTTCCAACAATTGTTTACAGACACTTTGGCTTAGTTTTGCAGCTCCTTCAGGGTTATCTTTGGTCTCTTTGTTGCCTCTCTGATTAATGCCCTCCTTGCCTGGTCCGTGAGTTTTGGTGTGCGGCCCTCTCTTGGCAGGTTTGTTGTGGTGCCATATTCTTTACATTTTTTAATAATGGATTTAATGGTGCTCTGTGGGATGTTCAAAGTTTCTGATATTTTTTTATAACCCAACCCTGATCTGTACTTCTCCACAACTTTGTCCCTGACCTGTTTGGAGAGCTCCTTGGTCTTCATGGTGCCGCTTGCTTGGTGGTGTTGCAGACTCTGGGGCTGTCACGATCGTCGAACAGAGATGAGGACCAAGGCGCAGCGTTGCAGGCAAACATACTCTTTATTAGAGACACGATCAAAAACAACAAAACGAAAACGTGCCAGTTCACGGTCTACCATAAACAGACTAGAAACAAAATCCCACAAACACCAATGAAAAACAGACTGTATAAATATGGCTCCCAATCAGAGACAGCCAGCAACACCTGACACTCGTTGCCTCTGATTGGGAGCCACTCTGGCCAACATAGAAATAGCACCCATAGAAACAAAACACATTATCTACACACCCTGGCTCAACATAACAGTGTCCCCAGAGCCAGGGCGTGACAGTACCCCCCCCCTAAAGGCGCGGACTCCGACCGCGTCAACCAAATACCACAGGGGAGGGACCGGGTGGGCACTCCGCCTAGGCGGCGGATCCGGCTCCGGGCCTGATCCCCGCTCCCTCTCCAACCCCCCAAAGTACCCCTGGTCCGGTCTGGCCCCGCTGGCCGGAGCTGGACTGCACACTGATGGAACGGATTGCTCTAGCTCCGGCGTAAAACATCTGACCAGTGCCGAACCAGGCACCAGTGGAACAGGCACGGGCCGTGCCGGACTGACGACGCCCACCACTGGCTTGGTGTGGAGAACAGGCACGGGCCGTGCTGGACTGACAACGCACACCACTGGCTTGGTGTGAGGAGCAGGAGTGAGCCGAACCGGGCTGACGAAACGCACCACTGACTTGGTGCGGGGAGCAGGAACGGGCCGAGCCGGGCTGACGAAGCGCACCACTGACTTGGTGCGGGGAGCAGGAACGGGCCGAGCCGGGCTGACGAAGCGCACCACTGACTTGGTGCGGGGAGCAGGAACGGGCCGAGCCGGGCTGACGAAGCGCACCACTTCCTTGGTGCGGGGAGCAGGAACGGGCCGAGCCGGGCTGACGAAGCGCACCACTGACTTGGTGCGGGGAGCAGGAACGGGCCGAGCCGGGCTGACGAAGCGCACCACTGACTTGGTGCGGGGAGTAGGAACGGGCCGAGCCGGGCTGACGAAGCGCACCACTGACTTGGTGCGGGGAGCAGGAACGGGCCGAGCCGGGCTGACGAAGCGCACCACTTCCTTGGTGCGGGGAGCAGGAACGGGCCGAGCCGGGCTGACGAAGCGCACCACTGACTTGGTGCGGGGAGCAGGAACGGGCCGAGCCGGGCTGACGACGCCCACCACTGGCTTGGTGTGGAGAACAGGCACGGGCCGTGCTGGACTGACGACGCACACCACTGGCTTGGTGTGAGGGGCAGGAGTGAGCCGAACCGGGCTGACGAAACGCACCACTGACTTGGTGCGGGGAGCAGGAACGGGCCGAGCCGGGCTGACGAAGCGCACCACTGACTTGGTGCGGGGAGCAGGAACGGGCCGAGCCGGGCTGACGAAGCGCACCACTGACTTGGTGCGGGGAGCAGGAACGGGCCGAGCCGGGCTGACGAAGCGCACCACTGACTTGGTGCGGGGAGCAGGAACGGGCCGAGCCGGGCTGACGAAGCGCACCACTGACTTGGTGCGGGGAGCAGGAACGGGCCGAGCCGGGCTGACGAAGCGCACCACTGACTTGGTGCGGGGAGCAGGAACGGGCCGAGCCGGGCTGACGAAGCGCACCACTGACTTGGTGCGGGGAGTAGGAACGGGCCGAGCCGGGCTGACGAAGCGCACCACTGACTTGGTGCGGGGAGCATGAACGGGCCGAGCCGGGCTGACGAAGCGCACCACTGAATTGGTGCAGGGAGCAGGAACGGGCCGAGCCGGGCTGACGAAGCGCACCACTGACTTGGTGCGGGGAGTAGGAACGGGCCGAGCCGGGCTGACGAAGCGCACCACTGACTTGGTGCGGGGAGCAGGAACGGGCTGAGCCGGGCTGACGAAGCGCACCACTGACTTGGTGCGGGGAGCAGGAACAGACCGGACCGTACTGGGGACACACACCACTGGCCCTACACCGGGATCTGGAACGGGCCGGACCGGACTGGTAACACACCCCAGTACCTCTCGCCGTGCCTCTACACCTTCCATCCCCTCTTCTACCAGTGGCCCCCGTAACCTGGCGGCCTCCTCTGCCAACCCGCTGGACCGCTCTATCGCGGCCTCCTGCTGCCCCGACGTCGTGAGCCCCCCCCTAAACATTTTCTGGGGGTCTCTCCTCCCCGTGGGCCAGGCCTCTATAGTTCTCGCCCAACTCTCGCTCTTCTGCCTCCAACTCCCGCTATTCAGCTCCTCAATTGGCTTGACCCAGTCGAAGCTCTTCCTCCATTGTTCCCAAGTCCACTCTCTCTGCTCTTCACTCGGCTTGACCCAGTCGAGGCTGCCACGGAGATCTGCTAGGGATTTCCCTGGCGATGGCTCCTCGACTCGCTGCTTGGTCCAGTAGTGGTGGGATTTTCTGTCACGATCGTCGAACAGAGATGAGGACCAAGGCGCAGCGTTGCAGGCAAACATACTCTTTATTAGAGACACGATCAAAAACAACAAAACGAAAACGTGACAGTTCACGGTCTAACACAACCGACTAGAAACAAAATCCCACAAAACCAACGGGAAAACAGACTGTATAAATATGGCTCCCAATCAGAGACAGCCAGCAACACCTGACACTCGTTGCCTCTGATTGGGAGCCACTCTGGCCAACATAGAAATAGCACCCATAGAAACAAAACACATTATCTACACACCCTGGCTCAACATAACAGTGTCCCCAGAGCCAGGGCGTGACAGGGGCCTTTCAGAACAGGTGTATATTATACACTGAGACCATGTGACAGATCATGTGACACTTAGATTGCACACAGGTGGACTTTATTTAACTAATTATGTGACTTCTGAAGGTAATTGGTTGCACCAGATCTCATTTAGGGGCTTCATAGCAAAGGGGGTGAATACATATGCATGCACCACTTTTCCGTTATTAATTTTTTAGAATTTTCTGAAACAAGTAATTTTTTGCATTTCACTTCACCAATTTGGACTATTTTGTGTGTGTCCATTACATGAAATCCAAATAAAAATACATTTAAATTACAGGTTGTAATGCAACAAAATAGGAAAAACGCCAAGGGGGATGAATACTTTTGCAAGGCACTGTAGATGTGAAGGACGCCTTTATCTTGGTTATAATGACTGGGTGTATTGATACACCATCCAAAGTGTAATTATTAAGCTCACAATGCTTAAAGGGATATTCAATGTCTGTTTTTTTTTTTTTTTCATTTTTACCCATCTACCAATAGGTGCTCTTCTTTGCGAGGCGTTGGAAAACCTCCTTGGTCTTTGTGGTTGAATCTGTGTTTGAAATTCACTGCTCGACTGAGGGACCTTACAGATAATTGTATGTGTGGGGTACAGAGATGAGGTAGTCATTCAAAAATCATGTTAAACACTATTATTGCACACAGAGTGAGTCCATGCAACTTATTATGTGTCTTGTTAAGCAATGTTTTACTCCTGAACTTATTTAATCTTGCCATAACAAAGGGGTTGAATTCTTATTGACTCAAGACATTTCAGCTTTTCATTTTTAATTCATTTGTAAAACTTTCTAAAAACATAATTCCACTTTGACATTATGGGTTACTGTGTGTAAGCCAGTGTCAAAAAAATCAACAAAATGTGGAAAAGGTCAAGGGGTGTGAATACTTTCTGAAGGCACTGAATGTCTAATATGAGAAACGTGCTGCATTTAAGCTGATTGGTCTTTAAGGGCTGCAGAAAGAGGGGGGTGGAAACTAGAAGTGCTCCTGAGTAGAATGGACCCCCTTTTTACGGCGACACAACGGCAATTATGTACAGTCCGATAAATTATAGGAGTACACAAAACAAAACATTGTTGACCATTTAGGCTTGAAAAATATAATAAATATATCACATAATATATTTTAATTATTCTTTGTATGATAGCTAGTATAAAATATATCAATAATTGTGCAAATATCCCATCAATTTAGCCCTAATTAGTCATTGAGAAGGTATACAGGACAGGACTCTTATTCTGAAGGATTCCAGAAATCTGTGACCCAGAAGTGCCTAGTTATTCTTGCCTGCTTCGTGATGGTCTACATCAGGGTTCTTCAATTCCGGTCCTGGAGGGGGCCAAAACACCTCTGTTTTTCATCCTCTCCTTCTAATCAGGGGCTAATTCAGACCTGGGACACCAGGTGAGTGTCAATTAACTACCAGGTAGAAATAAAAAACAGAAGTGTTTCGGCCCTCCAGGACCGGAATTGAAGAACCCTGGTCTACATGAATACACCACCAACAAATACATTGTATTCTTGGTTTGAATAAGAAGCGACACAGGCTACTGGGATGCTTTTGGCAATAACATACTGTATCTTCTCAAGTCTTTTTCTCATCTATTTTGTCTTTTGTAGACAGACAGAGCAACCCCTACATTGCATTTCACCAACTTCTTTCTCTTTTTTTTTGCAGGATACAGGAGTGGGCAAGTCTAGTATTGTATGTCGTTTTGTGCAAGACCATTTCGACCACAACATCAGTCCGACGATAGGGTAAGTTGTAATACCTCCTTCAATGCAATAGGCAGCAACAAAGTGTGTAATCAGCTTTCAGCCTGTCCTGTTCCGGAGACCTTTCAGGAATCATCAATTGAATGTGTCCCCTCATGATGAGTTCCGTTTTCTGTGTGCCCCCCCCCAACCCCACCCCCATCAAAGTTACCCATCCCTGATCTAAAACAGCATCCCTCACAGGGAAATCACAGTTATTGTATTGTATCGTTCACAGTTTTATAATGTTGAGACCAAGTGCTAGGCATAATTCTCTGTGTTACTTGCAGGGCATCATTTCTAACCAAGACGGTGCCGTGTGGAAATGAACTACACAAGTTCCTCATCTGGGACACGGCGGGACAGGAAAGGGTGGGTTAGGTGCCTCAGCTTTGCTCATCCTTCATCTGTTTAGGGTTGCCAGCTTGAGCCAAACTCATTCGGGGGAGATTATAAAATTCTGTCCACATTGTTTAAGTTTCATTAAAACAAATCTCCCACAGTAGCTTTACTGCTTGCCAGGAGGTAAAGGCTGGTTCCAGGGGTCAATGGAGAGAGTTGGCATGGCAACCCTTTTCACTGTTTACTTCTTGGTTCCCAAAGTATGTATCCAGAGCCTTCTCAAGTCTTACACAGTCACATGGCGACTAAGTATCATGGTGAGATTACTTCCCTTTCTAAGGGATGACGTGATTGGTTATTCTGGGACACACTGAGAAAGTCAGGGTTCAAGGTTCATAGTACTGTTGTGGCATGATGACTCACAAGGGTGGGGTGTACAGTGGGGAAAAAAAGTATTTAGTCAGCCACCAATTGTGCAAGTTCTCCCACTTAAAAAGATGAGAGAGGCCTGTAATTTTCATCATAGGTACACGTCAACTATGACAGACAAATTGAGAAAAAAAAATCCAGAGAATCACATTGTAGGATTTTTAATGAATTTATTTGCAAATTATGGTGGAAAATAAGTATTTGGTCACCTACAAACAAGCAAGATTTCTGGCTCTCACAGACCTGTAACTTCTTCTTTAAGAGGCTCCTCTGTCCTCCACTCGTTACCTGTATTAATGGCACCTGTTTGAACTTGTTATCAGTATAAAAGACACCTGTCCACAACCTCAAACAGTCACACTCCAAACTCCACTATGGCCAAGACCAAAGAGCTGTCAAAGGACACCAGAAACAAAATTGTAGACCTGCACCAGGCTGGGAAGACTGCATCTGCAATAGGTAAGCAGCTTGGTTTGAAGAAATCAACTGTGGGAGCAACTATTAGGAAATGGAAGACATACAAGACCACTGATAATCTCCCTCGATCTGGGGCTCCACGCAAGATCTCACCCCGTGGGGTCAAAATGATCATAAGAACGGTGAGCAAAAATCCCAGAACCACACGGGGGGACCTAGTGAATGACCTGCAGAGAGCTGGGACCAAAGTAACAAAGCCTACCATCAGTAACACACTACGCCGCCAGGGACTCAAATCCTGCAGTGCCAGACGTGTCCCCCTGCTTAAGCCAGTACATGTCCAGGCCCATCTGAAGTTTGCTAGAGTACATTTGGATGATCCAGAAGAGGATTGGGAGAATGTCATATGGTCAGATGAAACCAAAATATAACTTTTTGGTAAAAACTCAACTCGTCGTGTTTGGAGGACAAAGAATGCTGAGTTGCATCCAAAAAACACCATACCTACTGTGAAGCATTGCCCAACATCACTGATCTAGAGGAGATCTGCATGGAGGAATGGGCCAAAATACCAGCAACAGTGTGTGAAAACCTTGTGAAGACTTACAGAAAACGTTTGACCTGTGTCATTGCCAACAAAGGGTATATAACAAAGTATTGAGAAACTTTTGTTATTGACCAAATACTTATTTTCCACCATAATTTGCAAATAAATTCATTAAAAATCCTACAATGTGATTTTCAGGAATCTTTTTCTCAATTTGTCTGTCATAGTTGACGTGTACCTATGATGAAAATTACAGGCCTCTCTCATCTTTTTAAGTGGGAGAACTTGCACAATTGGTGGCTGACTAAATACTTTTTTTCCCCACTGTAAATGGACGTGTGTGTCTGTGTGTGTGCGTGCATGTGTGTGTGTGAGGAAATTTAAATATCACTTGGTTCCTGTTGAATCACTGTTAAATCACTGTTAAATCACTTGGTTATCTCATCGTCCCTGTTAAATCACTGTTAAATCACTTGGTTATCTCATCCTCCCTGTTAAATCACTGGTAAATCACTGTTAAATCACTTGGTTATCTCATCGTCCCTTTGTCCAACATTGTTGCTTTTCCTGTTTGTATTTTGAACTTAGAATCGTTATTTTTCTAAACTAAAGCTAAGAGAGTTGGCACATGCCTGGAATGTTCCATGAATATCTATAGGCGATACCAAACAGTTATAGCCTTAGTTATAACGCTATAATATCGGCCAATGAACTGCAACCTGCACTTTACCATATTTGCGCTTGTGCAGATAGGAATTTATGCTGTTCTCTACTACCAACTGTAACTTAATGTATCGTTGTATTCCAGTTCCACTCGCTAGCTCCCATGTACTACAGAGGCTCTGCCGCTGCTGTCATAGTCTATGACATCACCAAACTGGTAAGGAACGGATCAATATTCAGTGTGGATCCCAGACTACAGACATTACAGCCTGGTCCCCAGATCTATTTGTGCTGTCTTGCCAACTCCCGTCTTCATTGTCATGCCAAACAGATCTGAGGCAAAGGGCCCCTATTCATAAAGCTTCTCGGAGTATCAGCGCTGATCTGCCTTTTAGATCATTGTGAATCAGATTATATGGACAGGGAAGACCTGATCCTAGATCATTGTGAATCAGATTATATGGACAGGGAAGACCTGATCCTAGATCATTGTGAATCAGATTATATGGACAGGGAAGACCTGATCCTAGATCATTGTGAATCAGATTATATGGACAGGGAAGACCTGATCCTAGATCATTGTGAATCAGATTATATGGACAGGGAAGACCTGATCCTAGATCATTGTGAATCAGATTATATGGACAGGGAAGACCTGATCCTAGATCATTGTGAATCAGATTATATGGACAGGGAAGACCTGATCCTAGATCATTGTGAATCAGATTATATGGACAGGGAAGACCTGATCCTAGATCATTGTGAATCAGATTATATGGACAGGGAAGACCTGATCCTAGATCATTGTGAATCAGATTATATGGACAGGGAAGACCTGATCCTAGATCATTGTGAATCAGATTATATGGACAGGGAAGACCTGATCCTAGATCATTGTGAATCAGATTATATGGACAGGGAAGACCTGATCCTAGATCATTGTGAATCAGATTATATGGACAGGGAAGACCTGATCCTAGATCATTGTGAATCTGATTATATGGACAGGGAAGACCTGATCCTAGATCATTGTGAATCTGATTATATGGACAGGGAAAACCTGATCCTAGATCATTGTGAATCAGATTATATGGACAGGGAAGACCTGATCCTAGATCATTGTGAATCAGATTATATGGACAGGGAAGACCTGATCCTAGATCATTGTGAATCAGATTATATGGACAGGGAAGACCTGATCCTAGATCATTGTGAATCAGATTATATGGACAGGGAAGACCTGATCCTAGATCATTGTGAATCAGATTATATGGACAGGGAAGACCTAATCCTAGATCAGCTCACCTACTCTGAGATGCTTTATGAATACAGGCCCAGGCTAGAGACATTAGGCTTTGTATAAAAAGCCAAGTTTGACCCATCAGCCCTGGAGTAAAGTGTAACCTGGCCATTGTATTGTCTGTCTGCCTGCCTGCCTGCCTGCCTGCCTGCCTGCCTGCCTGCCTGTCTGCCTGTCTGTCTGTCTGTCTGTCTGTCTGTCTGTCTGTCTGTCTGTCTGCCTGTCTGTCTGCCTGTCTGCCTGTCTGCCAGGACTCTTTCCAAACACTGAAGAAATGGGTGAAGGAGCTGAAAGAACATGGTCCTGAGGACATCGTTGTAGCCATTGCAGGGAACAAGAACGACTTGGGGGACATCAGGTATCAATCATTTTTGTAAAATATATATATATTTTTTAAATGTTCTTGTTCAGGTCAACATCATAAACAGATTGTACGTAGTATGTACATGCATTTGAAACAAGAAACAACACCAAGACAATACAATGGCAGTAAACGAGAACACACTAACAATAAGAATTCTACAGTCACTTTCAATTTACATTTACGTCATTTAGCAGACGCTCTTATCCAGAGCGACTTACAGGAGCAATTAGGGTTAAGTGCCTTGCTTAAGGGCATATCGACAGATTTTTCACCTAGTCGGCTCGGGGATTAGAACCAGCGACCTTTCGGTTACTGGCACAACGCTCTTACCCACTAAGCTACCTGCCGCCCCTCAGTTCTCTGCTCTAGTGATTTTTCTTTTCATTACTTTCACAATTTGAATTTAAATACGGAGTCAAAGTGACCAGGGTCAAGTTGACCCATAGATTCATTGTATTTTTATATTGACACTTCTCAGGGTACTGTATATGCAATATTAGGGGGAAGAGATAGCAAAAAATGGGTATCATATTGTATAGAAATCCCCTTCCTTGTTCCTAAATATAGCACTCATTTTCTCCAGCGGTAACACTTTAAACAGAGTTATGGTTGGTGGCTGGTCTTTTATCCAGTTAAGGAGAATGCATTTGCGGGCCACAAAGAGTAATTTGTTAGGAAGATTGAGCTGTGCTAAGGTAAGTAAAAGCCTGTTGCCGACGACACCCAGGACAAATAACCACGGGTCCATTCTCATACGACATCTGAACGTACCCTCCAGCTCCGTTTTGACATTTTCCTTAGAAGACTGTAATGAATGGGAAAGTCCAGAACAGACGAGGGCCTTTTTCCTTCTCCACTTCCAACAGGTGTCAGAGAATCCCATGAACCCTTGAATCTTATACTGCATATATGGCACCTTGTTGCAGGTGATCAGTTTGTCTTGTTGCAGGTGATCAGTTTGTCTTGTTGCAGGTGATCAGTTTGTCTTGTTGCAGGTGATCAGTTTGTCTTGTTGCAGGTGATCAGTTTGTCTTGTTGCAGGTGATCAGTTTGTCTTGTTGCAGGTGATCAGTTTGTCTTGTTGCAGGTGATCGGTTTGTCTTGTTGCAGGTGATCAGTTTGTCTTGTTGCAGGTGATCAGTTTGTCTTGTTGCAGGTGATCAGTTTGTCTTGTTGCAGGTGATCAGTTTGTATTGTTGCAGGTGATCAGTTTGTCTTGTTGCAGGTGATCAGTTTGTCTTGTTGCAGGTGATCAGTTTGTCTTGTTGCAGGTGATCAGTTTGTCTTGTTGCAGGTGATCAGTTTGTCTTGTTGCAGGTGATCAGTTTGTCTTGTTGCAGGTGATCAGTTTGTCTTGTTGCAGGTGATCAGTTTGTCTTGCTTCGAGCCTTTGTCCAATTTAGAATTTCTGGGCCTCTTCCCGGCTCCGTTTCCCATACCCTAAATCAGAGCACTTGAGTTACTTTCAACATTAAAGTGTATAGCAATATGAAATGAAGAAATAAAGTGTTTAGGTCTTTCAGCTTTCAACAGGAGATTGTCCACTATAGGGTTCGTATTGGGTTCTGTGGGGGTAACGCCATCTTGGATTCCATAAAATGTCTTACTTGCAGATACCCAAAGAATTGTCTGTGTGGTACAGCACATTTTTGTTGGATTTTCAGAAATGATAGCAACGTGTCACCATCAAACATATCTGATTTTTGGCCTTATACCTTTCTGGTACCAGAGGTAGAAAATGCTATCAGAAACGCCAGGTAGATAGACCTTGTTATTAATAAGGTGAGTCAGAGCAGAGGAGTAATCCTTTCTCCCAAGATTTTTTGCTAATATCTCTCCAGATCTTAAAGGTACTGTTAAGAATAAAGGTAATGTTAAGAATCGGGTTATGTTAAGAATAAAGGTAATGTTAAGAATAAAGGTAATGTTAAGAATAAAGGTAATGTTAAGAATAAAGGTAATGTTAAGAATAAAGGTAATGTTAAGAATAAAGGTAATGTTAAGAATAAAGGTAATGTTTCACTTCTGTACTGACGTGAGTTTCTGTCACCAGTCATGACACCGATTAATGAGTATGGAAATGTGAAGCAGGACTCATTACTGAGCCAATTAGAGCAATGTTCATCTCTGAGCCATTCTGCAATATACAAGCATGACATGCCCAGTTATACGACAGTAAATGAGGCGGTGCCAGTCCTCATACATTACATGGGAGCTACAGTTCACTAACTTGTTTGCTCAGCCTTGGTATTTTTCTGTGCAATATAAAGTCCGAGAGATAGTCATTGAGCTCATTCAAAGTATTTTTTAATGCTCTGTACTGCATTACCACCCGGGGATTGCGTGTTACTGCTTCTCTGACTAGGAAGTGGTCATTCTGAATTCCAGAACACCAGGAAATGAGAGCTTACTGACGGAGCACCTTTTTTTTGTTTAGTTAACAACTTTAAGACTTTTCAGCTGACGTTGTTCTCAGGAGTGTGTAACCTCCCCACCACCACCACCACGTTAAAAGCTACGTTTGCAATGGGAACCCTGTTGATGAGTCAACCCCAGTACTTCACTGTAGTGTCTCCTTTTAACAGGGAAGTTCCTATGAAGGAAGCTAAGGACTTTGCTGAGTCCATTGCGGCCATCTTCATGGAGACCAGCGCCAGAAACGCTGTCAACGTGGAGGAGCTCTTTCAGAAGATCAGTAAGTATTTCTAGTTCACTCGGTTTCTCTTGGCAAGGTGTTTCATTCCATCCAACCACGTGACATATGGTTTATTTATCATTCATTGTTGTCAGGGGGTTGGGTTCAATTTGAATTGAAGTCAGTTCATTCAGGAAGTAAAATTGAGTGACAATAATAAGTTATCTATGTCAAAAGTTGTTTTATTTTCAAATCAAATAACTTCCTGAATTGATCCCAATCCCATTATTGTTATGCATCCCTAAGATCTTTATTCTGCAAAGTCATTTTTTTGTTCACTATAAAGCATGTGTTGTGAATATCTTTTGATATCTGTTTGTTTTAAGACACAAGTTACAAATCTCAACATTCTATGCAACCCTTCAAGACAGATTAGCACCATTCAGCACAGCGCCTGTTAGCAGCTCTCTTAGGGATGAATCTAAGCTTCCACCTCAACATTCTATGAAACCTTCTCAGACTGCAATCAGGATTCTTCCCAAATGGCACCCTATTGTAGCGCACTACTTTTGACAGCACTATGTAGGGGAAAAGGGTGCCATTTGAGAAGCAATCACAGCGTAATAATTTGCGTCTCTCTTTACGTAATGATACACGTTGTGTTGTGTTTCAGGTAAACAGATTCCGCCCCTGGAGAATCCAGATTTAGACAGCAACGAGTCCTTCAAGATAACCCGGCAGCCCCCTCCGTCTAACAAACGCTGCTGCTAGTAAGACCACTTCTGAGTCCCAAATAGACCCCTAGCACCCTACCCCCCTAGCACCCTACCCCCCTAGGCATTTCTGTAGATCTGAAGGGGGACTGGTGTAGTAAATTCTACCTATCTTATCTAAGGGCAAGGTGGAGGTATTATCATGTTACCACATTGCTTACACCAATCCTATACTTTCAGATCGTGTATGAAGTTGCTAGGCCCTGGGGTTAGGGGGGCAAGGGGTCGGTTTGGAATTCAGCATCCGATTGCCAGTGAGATTATCGCTCTCTTTGGCTTCCACACATTACACAGTTCCATGGATCAAGTCCACACATCCTCTCGACACACGGTCCACAATGCATAGCTCTGCTCCTGATTGTCCCTTCGACAGTCCACAATGCATACCTTGCATATACATTGGTCTCAGCGAAAGAGAGGAGGACAACAAGGCTTTGGCTTGTGATAGATCAGAACCTCTCCCCTATAGCTTGGTAAACAGTGTCCAGGCCCAGAACCGTAAACAGTATCCAGGTCCAGAACCTCTCCCCTATAGCGTAGTAAACAGTGTCCAGGTCCAGAACCTCTCTCCTATAGCATAGTAAACAGTGTCCAGGTCCAGAACCTCTCCCCTATAGCATAGTGTCCAGTGTCCAGGTCCAGAACCTCTCCCCTATAGCGTAGTAAACAGTGTCCAGGCCCAGAAACCGCCCCTATAGCGTAGTGTCCAGTGTCCAGGCCCAGAACCTCTCCCCTATAGCGTAGTACACAGTGTCCAGGTCCAGAACCTCTCCCCTTTAGCGTAGTAAACAGTGTCCAGGTCCAGAACCTCTCCCCTATAGCGTAGTAAACAGTGTCCAGGTCCAGAACCTCTCCCCTATAGCGTAGTGTCCAGTGTCCAGGTCCAGAACCTCTCCCCTATAGCGTAGTAAACAGTGTCCAGGCCCAGAACCTCTCCCCTATAGCGTAGTAAACAGTGTCAAGGTCCAGAACCTCTCCCCTATAGCGTAGTACACAGTGTCCAGGTCCAGAACCTCTCCCCTTTAGCGTAGTAAACAGTGTCCAGGTCCAGAACCTCTCCCCTATAGCGTAGTAAACAGTGTCCAGGTCCAGAACCTCTCCCCTATAGCGTAGTGTCCAGTGTCCAGGTCCAGAACCTCTCCCCTATAGCGTAGTACACAGTGTCCAGGTCCAGAACCTCTCCCCTTTAGCGTAGTAAACAGTGTCCAGGTCCAGAACCTCTCCCCTTTAGCGTAGTAAACAGTGTCCAGGTCCAGAACCTCTCCCCTATAGCGTAGTGTCCAGTGTCCAGGTCCAGAACCTCTCCCCTATAGTGTAGTAAACAGTGTCCAGGCCCAGAACCTCTCCCCTATAGCGTAGTAAACAGTGTCCAGGCCCAGAACCTCTCCCCAATAGCGTAGTACACAGTGTCCAGGTCCAGAACCTCTCCCCTATAGCGTAGTGTCCAGGTCCAGAACCTCTCCCCTATAGCGTAGTACACAGTGTCCAGGTCCAGAACCTCTCCCCTATAGCGTAGTAAACAGTGTCCAGGTCCAGAACCTCTCCCCTATAGCGTAGTGTCCAGTGTCCAGGTCCAGAACCTCTCCCCTATAGCCCATAGAAAGCTAGTTGGACATTTCGTCATGTTGTACCTATTCCACCTATCCAGTCCTCCTCTCAGATCTACTCCTGTGCCTTGGTAAGGTGTGCTGTAGGTGTCGTTTCTGGCTGTAGAGAGGAACCAGTACAGTTTTGTGTGTTTAGAGATCTAAATACCCTAATAAAATGAAGCCTGAAGTTACACGGAATAGTATGATACATATTGGGATATGTTTTCAGTTCACATGCAGCAGCACAGTGAAAAACAAACATTTCATCATTTTTGGAAAAAGAGAAAAAAAAGAAGCAACCCGATTTTGGAAATCTAAATATGTTACATCTCATCTCATCTCTAACTCGCTGAACATGAACATTGGATAAATTGCACAAATAGGGAATAATCTAGTTGAGTTGAATGATGTTTAATAAAAATGACTTGTGACACAGACTTGAGATTACATTCTAAATACTTTGTACGATATAGAGATTGTGAATTCTCATTCCAAACATGCAATCAACAGATGTGTAGATCCAGTGATTGTATTGTTGCATTGTGTCTCCAGTATTACATAGATAGGAGTTCATATCCATTTATTGCATGAATTCGGTCTCACCGACCGTCGTAGTTTTTTTCCCATTGAATGCTGGTATATGTACAGGCCTGTATAGCACACACGTAGAATATTTACTGTATAAGATGTTCATAATGTATACGAAGGACTAAGTTGCACGAGCTCATAAAGGCATCATAGGGCGGCAGGTAGCCTAGCGGTTAAGAGCTTTGTGCCAGTAACCGAAAGGTCGCTGGTTCGAATCCCAGAGCCGACTAGATGTAAAATCTGTCGGTGTGTCCTTGCGCAAGGCACTTAACCATAATTGGTCCTGTATGTCAAAGATCGTCTGCTAAATGACTAAAATAATTAATAAAGGTCATGTTAACCGACTGCTATTATTACATTTACGTCATTTAGCAGACGCTCTTATCCAGAGCGACTTACAGTTAGTGAGTGCATACATTATTATTATTTTTTGTAATTTTTTTCATACTGGCCCCCCGTGGGAATCGAACCCACAACCCTGGCGTTGCAAACGCCATGCTCTACCAACTGAGCTACATCCCTGCCGGCCATTCCCTCCCCTACCCTGGACGACGCTGGGCCAATTGTGCCCCTACAGAAATGTAGAAGATCTCTTAAGCTTGTGTTAACCTCGGACCTTATTTTGGGCGTAGATCCCAAAACCCCATTCTTTTCAACCATTAATTTCCCCCATAGGAATGCCCAACGAACCAGAGGTAGGAAATGCTAACCCATTTCTGTTTTTTATGACTACAAGCCGGCGAGCTCTATAGGCCAGATGCATAGACAGATTGGCAAACCACTGTGTCTGTGTAGAAAAACGGGGCCCATAGGCTTTTGGATTCGACTGCTTTTATGTCATTTTATTTGTAGTTTGAGCACTTTTTTCATGGAAAAATGTTGATTCAGTATTAGTTTTTGATGACTACATTCCCTTACAATTGCCCATCAATAGCTGAATTGCTACAGTTTGAAATGTACACAAAACTGTCTGGAATATGGAGTTTACAGCAACACCTCCTTGCAGACCTGCAGTGCCATTTTGTAAAAAATATTTTGTACTTTGTGGGTAGATATAATTATTTTTTACTATCAGGATTTTATACAATATTTGGAATTTGTCAGTGTACAGGTATGCACCGTGAGATGTTAACTCACAATACTGTTCTGGACTGTTCTGGACTGTTCTGGACTGTTCTGGACTGTTCTGTACTGTTCTGGACTGTTCTGGACTGTTCTGGACTGTTCTGGACTGTTCTGTACAAACTTGACCAATGTCCAGGTGTGGCAATAATCTGATCAAACTAGACTTGCACGTTTCTTAACCTGAATGCCTGCCATCACAGTCCAATGTAAACAAGGGCCTTTCTTTTAGTTTTGCCGCTGTAGACAAAATCGAATATGAAATAGACTGTTATTCATAGTTTAAAATGTTACATTTTTGTGTGCTTGAGTGAAGTTAAAGCATTTTCTATAACCTATACAGACCAGATTTAACATTTGATATATGAATCTGTATAAAATAAAGGGTCATTTCTATTGTCTCTTGTTCTTCATCTCTTCATAGAATGACAATGACAATCCCACAGATCCACAACTGGAGTGTTTCCATCATATAGGTGGGGTCCCCCTCTTACTACCATCATATAGGTGGGGTCCCCCTCTTACTACCATCATATAGGTGGGGTCCCCCTCTTACTACCATCATATAGGTGGGGTCCCCCTCTTACTACCGTCATATAGGTGGGGTCCCCCTCTTACTACCGTCATATAGGTGGGGTCCCCCTCTTACTACCGTCATATAGGTGGGGTCCCCCTCTTACTACCATCATATAGGTGGGGTCCCCCTCTTACTACCATCATATAGGTGGGGTCCCCCTCTTACTACCATCATATAGGTGGGGTCCCCCTCTTACTACCATCATATAGGTGGGGTCCCCCTCTTACTACCGTCATATAGGTGGGGTCCCCCTCTTACTACCATCATATAGGTGGGGTCCCCCTCTTACTACCATCATATAGGTGGGGTCCCCCTCTTACTACCATCATATAGGTGGGGTCCCCCTCTTACTACCATCATATAGGTGGGGTCCCCCTCTTACTACCATCATATAGGTGGGGTCCCCCTCTTACTACCATCATATAGGTGGGGTCCCCCTCTTACTACCGTCATATAGGTGGGGTCCCCCTCTTACTACCATCATATAGGTGGGGTCCCCCTCTTACTACCATCATATAGGTGGGGTCTTACTACCATCATATAGGTGGGGTCCCCCTCTTACTACCATCATATAGGTGGGGTCTTACTACCGTCATATAGGTGGGGTCCCCCTCTTACTACCGTCATATAGGTGGGGTCCCCCTCTTACTACCATCATATAGGTGGGGTCCCCCTCTTACTACCATCATATAGGTGGGGTCCCCCTCTTACTACCATCATATAGGTGGGGTCCTCCTCTTACTACCATCATATAGGTGGGGTCCCCCTCTTACTACCGTCATATAGGTGGGGTCCCCCTCTTACTACCATCATATAGGTGGGGTCCCCCTCTTACTACCATCATATAGGTGGGGTCCCCCTCTTACTACCATCATATAGGTGGGGTCCCCCTCTTACTACCGTCATATAGGTGGGGTCCCCCTCTTACTACCATCATATAGGTGGGGTCCCCCTCTTACTACCATCATATAGGTGGGGTCTTACTACCATCATATAGGTGGGGTCCCCCTCTTACTACCGTCATATAGGTGGGGTCTCCCTCTTACTACCATCATATAGGTGGGGTGCCCAAACATCCTATCTGAAACGGCGGTACGTTTATTTTGACATGCTATTTGTCGGATGACAAAAAAAACAAGAAATTAAGAAGTATCAGAATGAGCGATGTCAGAGTCCGGATTATATACACTCAGCGGCCAGTTTATTAGGTACATCCATCTATTATCAGGTCGGATCCCCCTTTGCCAACAGAACAGCCTGAATTATTCGTGGGCATGGATTCTACATGGTGTCGGAAACATTCGTTGCTCAATTGGTATCAAGGGACCTAACGTGTGCCAGGAAAACATTCCCCACACCAGTACACCACCGCCACCAGCCTGTACCGTTGACACCAGGCAGGATGGGTCCATGGACTCGCCAAATCCTGACTCGAACCGAGATTCGTCAGACCAGGCGATGTTTTTCCACTCCTCAATTGCCAGTGTTGGTGATCGTATGCCCATAGGAGCCGCTTCTTCTTGGTTTTAGCTGATAGGTGTGGAACCCGTGGTGGTCGTTTGCTGCAATAGCCCATCCGTGACAAGGACTGACGAGTTCTGCGTTCTGAGATGCCGTTCTGCACCACTGTTGTACTGCGCCATTATTTGCCTGTTTGTGGCCCGCCTGTTAGCTTGCGCGATTCTTGCCATTCTCCTTCGACCTCTCTCATCAACGAGCGGTTTTCGCCCAGAGGACTGCCGCTGACTGGATGTTTTTTGTTTGACGCCCATTCTCTGTATATATATATATATATCTATATATATATATATATAGATATATTGTTAGATTAATTTGGATTTTAAGAATAATGACTAAAGAATTTCACCCCAAACACAGTATAAATGTTAGAATTATCATGTAGTGTCAACCCACTAACAGAGGGGGCGTTACTAACCATTCAAGGGGGAAGGCGGGAACTGTTTAAGAAAGGTGGGAGGAGCATAGTGTCTTTGTTTGTCAAGGAGTATAAAACACAGGATATTTGTGTTTTTGAGCAGAGCTCTCCTTAAATAAAATTTACTGATAATTACTTGTGGATTGTGGACCTTGAATCATTGATGATTAAAACCAGAGCTTTACAACCTCTGGTAATGATTCAAGCTTAGGTCGAATTAGAGATAGAAATTCACATGACATATATATAGATAGATAGATAGATAGATAGATAGATAGATAGATAGAGAGAGAGAACTCTTTGCCTGGAGCTCTGTCAGAGTGACCATCGGGTTATTGGTCACCTCCTTGGCCAAGGCCCTTCTCCCCCGATTGCTCAGTTTGGCCAGGCGGCCAGCTCTAGAAGGAGTCTTGGTGGTTCCAAACTTCTTCCATTTAAGAATGATGGAGGCCACTGTGTTCTTGGGGACCTTCAATGCTGCAGAAATGTTTTGGTACCCTTCCCCAGATCTGTGCCTCGACACAATCCTGTCTCTGAGCTCTACGGACAATTCCTTAGACCTCATGGCTTGGTTTTTGCTCTGACATGTACTGTCAACTGTGGGACCTTATATAGACAGGTGTGTGCCTTTCCAAATCATGTCCAATCAATTGAATTTACCACAGGTGGACTCCAATCAAGTTGTAGAAACATCTCAAGGATGATCAATGGATCAGGATGCACCTGAGCTCAATTTCGAGTCTCATTGCAAAGGGTCTGAATACTTATGGAAATAAGGTATTTCCGTTTTTTGTTTTATATACATTTGCAAAAATGTCTAAAAACCTGTTTTTTCTTTGTCATTATGGGGTATTGTGTGTAGATTGATTAAAAACAATTTAATTCATTTTAGAATAAGGCTGTAATGTAACAAAATGTGGAAAAAGTCAAGCGTCTGAATACTTTCCGAATGCCTTGTTTATATTTACACTCAGTGGTCAGTTTATTAGATACACCACCCCGTTCACAAAAATATTATATATATATATATATATATGTGTGTACAGGCAATATGGACCGTATATGCTAAATGACGTAGATGTAAATGTAAATGTAAAATGTGTGTACAGCAGTAGTTACATAGGATGAGGAGCCAGGACTAGAACACAGTATGAAATAGACGAACAGCTGAAATAACCCTTTTTAACAAAATACCCAATAGCTCAAGTGAAGTTAACTGAAATAGCTCAAAAATAATAAATAGCTAACTAACTCGTCAAATCAGCTCCCAACAAAATGTGTTTCTGTATCGCTTAGAGACACCACTGCGTCGTGAGCGCGCACTAGAATCGCGCGTTCAAATAGTCGCTCCCGTGGCGTGTGCACGTTCAGGTTCTAAGGCCAGAGACCAGTCAGCGACTGACTCATTCAGTAGGATTTCCAACTGTCAGTGACTCCCCGACGACTCCAGCTAAATATGTCAAAGTTGGAGCAGGTCCTTGTTCTCGATCCCCCCTCTGACCTCAGATTTAAAGGTAAGTGCGTTTAATACCGCTGACAGTTTTTTATGTCGTTAAGACGAGCCAAGATTTCTCTCGAATGATTTCACACTCCCTGGTCCGGTTAGTTTCGTTGCTAAGGTTAGCTGGCCAACCCCGCCATTTTGAGTTAGGGAAAGGAGACGGGCTGTTGTCACTAGTTACCACAGCCATAAAGTCAAAATTGGCTATCGTAAAAGTTAATGAAAACAAAAAAAATATCAGTTTGGTCTTAATTTAAGATTAGGGTTATGCATAAGGTTAGCAGTGTGGTTAAGGTTAGGGTTAGATTTTAAGAAGATAAATTGTAGAAATGGGCGGGGTTCAATACTGGCTGTGGTAACTAGTGACGACCGAGACGGGCCGCTGTGTGAATCCCCGGTACTGTACTGACGTGGTCAACCGGCGTGGGTCTTGGTTTATTCTCATAAACTGTGCGGAATCGTTTTGCCTCTGACTGTATGCCATTTTTACCCGTTCCCTGTGACAGAATGTCCAGATAAGGAATGCCTGGGGTGCCTAGCTAACGTTAACGCTGGAGTTTGCAACTAACTAACTAACTAGCTAGCTAGCGTAGGTAATCGAAAACTAGTTAACGTTAGCATGATGCAAACGGTCCCTGGCGGCATCGAAATTAGCTATTATTAGCTAGTTATTTTAACCAAGAACTAGCATACCGGGACAGAGGACACCTAACTAGCTAACTAACGTTAATAAATGGTGGCCTGCCTGTCAAACAGTCATTAACTAGCAAGATAGCTAGCCAAGTTAACGTTAGCTAATGTAATTTATCCGTCAAAGTTGGTAGAAAGCTGTCTTAAGTTTGAACTCACTCAGGCTCTCCTGTAACGTTAGCCGTTCTAGCTAGCTGCATATAATTAGTAATTAGAGTATTAGTAGGATCTATGACTAGCTGTATATCAGGGTTGTCAGGTCTAGCAAAAATGTCCTTTTTCAGAAAACATTCTGAAATGGTGAACTAAAACAATGTTAAACGTTGAGAAATAGTGTTAAGTCAAGTAATTATTTCTCTAAAATAATCGTATTTTCAACTGGAGTATTACAAATCGAGAAGCCCCAACAGTTTGCATTTTGGCTTATCTTATTTAATACAAAATCTAAATTAATGTGTGGCTGCAGCCTGATGTCCCAGTCATCCATCCATCCATCCCTCTGGAGCAAGATGGAAAGAAAAGAGAGAGAGGAGATGCATCATGAGAACAATACATCAAGAGTTTTATTCTACAATTAATCAATCAATCACTACTATTATAATTTGATAGTAAGTAATGGAGTTAATCGGTTCCTCTTTCTCCCCTCTGACTTCAACTTTCTGGCCAATGTAAGCTACCTAGCAACAGGGCTCGTGACTAACCTTTTTCATCACCATCCCCGAATCGTCCAGAAGTGCAATTTAAACCTTTCCAAACTGAAGATGTCGTCCAAAATAAAAATACACTGAACAAAAATATAAACGCAACATGCAAAAATATCAACGATTTTACTGAGTTACAGTTCATATAAGGAAATCGGTCAATTGAAATAAATTCATTTGGCCCTGATCTATGGATTTCACATGACTGGGAGTACAGATATGAATATGTTGGTCACAGATACCTTAAAAAAAGGTAGGGGCGTGGATCGGAAAACCAGTCAGTATCTGGTGTGACTACCATTTGCCTCATGTAGCGCGACATCCATCTTCTTCGCATAGAGTTGATCAGGCAGTTGATTGTGGAATGTTGTCCCACTCCTCTTCAATGGCTGTGCGAAGTTGCTTGATATTGGCAGGAACTGGAACACGCTGTCGTACACGTCGATCCAGAGCATCCCAATCATGCTCAATGGGTGACATGTCTGATGGGGGACCAGTATGTAAAATGTATGCACTCACTGACTACTGTAAGTCGCTCTGCGTAAGAGTGTCTGCTAAATTACTCAAATGTAAGTGTCTGGTGAGTATGCAGGCCATGGAAGAACTACATGATTCCATATGTGTTATTTCATAGTTTTGATGTCTTCACTATTATTCTACAATGTAGAAAATAGTAAAAAAATAAAGAAAAACCCTTGAATGTGTAGGTGTTCTAAATCTTTTGACCGGAGGTGTATGTTTTGGGAAATTGACTGGCTTGCTAACCAAAGATAAATGATTGAATGGAAACAGTTAGTTGTGATTCCAGAGTCCACGATTGTCTCTCACTGACTGTTGCGCAATACTCTCGAGTACTGTACGCAGAGCACACTCATTTATGACCAACTTAGTTAGCTAGCTATTCCTTGGAATGAAGTTAGTCACTGCTGAGCTAAAAACGGTTCTTGCTATCAGGCAGGGCTGTAGCTACATGGTTGTGTTCAGAAGTCCGAACACTCTGAAACTGAATTAAGACGGTGTCGAAACTGTTAAAATACACTGATTGTCTTACCTTCACACTAGTTGTACGTACTAGCTAGCTAGTTAAAGGAGAGGCTACTTGCTCTTTGGCTCCAATGCTGGTGATGTTGACAGTGTCACATCGCTGTAGGTTGACATTAGTTTACAATGTCTAACCCTGTGTAAAGTGCAGACATTTTTAGATGTTCAGATGGGATTCTGAGGTTCTGAAAACAACATTCAGTCGTTGAAAGACAAATGGTGTTGCCAAATAAAAGTGTTGTTGGTGGGCAACACATCAACAGCTGTTTTGTGGGACCTGTCACAGGCACAGCTATGCAATGGCAGAGGAAATATTAGGTCATCACCTCGCACTTTGTTGATATCAACCCTCAAAATAATATCTGTCTATAGACAGGTGTGTGCCTTTTCAAAATCATGTCCAATGTTTTCATCTTTAATACATTTGCGAAAAGGGAAGGGGGTCTGAATACTTTCTGAATGCACTGCATGCCCAAACAACCGACACATGAACGATGCTACTGCAACATCACTTGGGAGAACTGGCAAAAACAGTTTTGGGAAGCATGGGATATAACACGGCTCCGATTGGCTGCTGGAGTCTTGGTTCAAATGAAACGCCTTAGATGAAAGTGTTGAGCTCCGGGAGCGCAATGCTTCTTTCAATGCCACGTCGCTCTGTAGGCTATTGTTTTTAATGCACGCAGAAAGTTTCTGTAATCACTGAAAATTGCCGACGTGCACAAAATTGCTTCGGTAGGAGTTAGAAATGTTGGTTTTATCTTCCCAGCTCTAATAGTAACGCTTGTAGAGCTGTCTAATGGGAGTTTGAATCTGAGTTTCCTGGCCGTTAGACGAGACACATCCAGGGCTCTGCAGTGCGTCCATTTTTACTCTATGTGCCTAAATATTTTGCGACCTGGAACTGTTATTTAGGAGCACCAGTAAGAAATGAAGGATTCGAGCTTCAATATCTCAAATATTTGTCATTGTGCTCCTAAATGTCTTTGTGTCCACCTACATTTTTCAACTTAGGCACACACGTGCTTCTTACAAAAAAAAAGAAATAAAACATAATAATAATAATCAGCGTAGAGCCCTGACATCTACTCCCCGTCAACATCTCTAACGCACAGATACTGGCCCTGCCCTATCTCTGGTCCAGGGCCTTACTACGCGTTCCTCTACAACATTAGTGGAGGAGAAAGGCGTAGTAACGACCTGGACCAGAGCTAGTAGCCATGCCCCTGTCACAGCGCTAGACTTTTTCCACATGTGGTTGTTACAGCCTGAATGAAAAATAACAATAACACCATAATGTCAAAGTGGAATGATGTTTTTAGACATTTTTACAAATGTAATAAAAAACGATAAGCTGAAATGTCTTCAGTCAAGTATTCAACCCCTTTGTTATGGCAAGCCTAAATAAGTTCAGGAGTAAAAATGTGCTTAACAAGTCACATAATAATTAGCATGGACTCACTGTGTGCATTAAGTGTTTTAACATGATTTTTGAATGACTACCTCATCTCTGTGCGGTCTCTGAGTTGAGCAGTGAATTTCAAACACCGAATCGACCACAAAGACCAGGGAAGATTTCTAATGCCTCGCTAAGAAGGGCACCTTATTGGTAGATGGGTTAAAAAAAAAAAGCAGACATTGAATATCCCTTTGCGCATGGTGAAGTTATTAATTTTACTTTGACTGGGTGTATTGATACGCCATCCACTACAAAGATACAGGCGTCCTTCCTAACTCAGTTGCCGGAGAGGAAGGAAACTGCTCAGGGATTTCACCATGAGGCCAATGGTGACTTTAAAACAGTTACTGAGTTTAATGGCTGTGGTAGGAGAAAATGGATGATGGATCAACAACATTGTAGTTAATCCACAACACTAATCTTAATTTTTACGCGCTTCAGCACTTTGAGATCCGGTTCTGTGAGCTTGTGTGGCCTACCACTTTGCGGCTGAGCCGTTGTTGCTCCTTGACGTGTCCACTTCACAATAACAGCACTTCTTACAGTTGCCCGGGGCAGCTCTAGCAGGGCAGAAATTTGACGAACTGACTTGTTGGAAAGGTGGCATCCTATGATGGTGCCACGCTGAAAGTCACGGAGCTCTTCAGTAAGGCCATTCTACTGCCAATGTTTGTCTATGGAGATTGCATGGCGGTGTGCTCGATTTTATGCACCTGTCAGCAACAGGTGTGGCTGAAATAGCCGAATCCACTAATTTGAAGGGGTGTCCACATACCTTTTGTATGTAGTGTATTTTTATTTATTTTTTAAAGCTTTGGTGACATGTATTTAACTTTGAATGCTGTATATTGACAGAATTCTCTCAAACCTCTTTCTAAAGTGAACCAGGAAATGTTCGTATCCTAGTACATTCTCTCTTGGAAGATGATGGCCCTGTACAGCCTAGCTCCACAAAATAATATAGGAGTTGACAGAACTGTCTCCATCTCTCTTGAATGGAATTGAACACCGATTCAAGGCTGTGTAAGCATTTTTAGGAGATTCTGTCTTGGAGGAAAACAGGACTTGACAGAATTCTCTTGATTCAACCTCTCTCTGAATTTAACCTTAAGGAGCAAGGCTGTACACTAGAAGGTTACATATCTGTAGGAAGAGGATGGCCATGGCTCAAAAAAATTCTGTCAGAAGAAGCGCATACATGAGCTGACAGAATTCCCTTGATTCAACCTCTCTGAATTTAACCTGAAGCCTCAAGGTTTTTATAATAGTCATAGGCCTATTCTCTCTAGGAGGAGAAGCGTGGCCTCAACAAGCCTATGTCTGGAGGATAGCTCCTCTGTCACACAGACTGCTATATCAGTCTTTCTGTGAGCTTAGGAAACCAAGGCCGCAACTTTCGTTTTAGAAGTGTGGGGGGGGACAACATATTTTTTTAAATATATTTTTTAATCCAGTCGGATAAACACTCAAAACAGCCTACCTGACCGCTCGGAGGCGTCCGCATGGTCCTAAAGCACACCGTTACTTCGTTTTGTATCACATTCCAATGATAAGGGGGGGGGACAAAAATGCAATTTCAGAATGTGGGGGGGACATGTCTCCCTCCGCCCCGTCTCCAGTGAATGTTACGCCCCTCCTTATGTAAATAAGGTATTTCATTTTTTTTTTTTTATGTATATACATTTGCACAAATTTCTTAACCTGTTTTCGCTTTGTCAATATGGGGTATTGTGTGTAGATTGATGAGGAACATGTTTTATTTAATCCATTTTAGAATAAGGCTGTAACAAAATGTGGAAACTCAACTGAGACACTGTTTAGTGCCAAGGGTGGTCTCTGAGCCACTGTTTAGTGCCAAGGGTGGTCTCTCAAGCGGTACCGGAGTGCCAAGTCTGGGACCAAAACAGCTTCTACCCCCAAGCCATAAGACTGTTGAACAGTTCATCAAATGGCTACCCAGACTATTTGCATTGACCCCCCCGTTTAATTTGTTTTCACTGACTCTCTTGCACTGGTTCTATGCACACGCACTGGACTCTTACCCACATACTACACTGCCACTCCAACAGACACACACGCACACACACACACACACACACACACACTCTACATATGCTCACACACACATTGAAATTGTTGCATGTTAAAAAAAAATATATTTTTGTTCAATGTACTTTTAGTGCCTTATTTCAAACAGGATGCTTGTATTGGAGTATTTCTATTCTGTACAGGCTTCCTTCTTTTCACTCTTGTCATTTATGTTAGTATTGTGGAGTAACTACAACAGTTTTCTCCTATCACAGCCATTAAACTCTAACTGTTTTACAGTCACCATTGGTCTCATGGTGACATCCCTGAGCGGTTTCCTTCCTCTTCGGCTACTGAGTTAGGAAGGACACCTGTACTCTGTAGTGACTGGGTGTATTGATACAATCTCAATTTAATCAATTTTAAATTCAGGCTGTAACACAACAAAATATACAGGGTCTAGAGAAAGTATTCATAGCCCTTGACAAATTCCACATTTTGTTGTGTTACAGCCTGAATTTAAAATTGATTAAATTGAGATTGTGTCACTGGCCTACACACAATACCCCATAATATCAAAGTGGAATTTTGTTAACATATTTTATTCATAAAAAAAAAATATATATATATATATATATACTAACTGAAATGTCTTGATCCCTTGATCTGGAACAGTGTTATTTTCAAGCCAGGTCACAGCAAAACATGCCATAACAAACCTCTAAGCAGTGAAACCAAGTACACCACAACAACGTCCATTCATCTCTAATGGGCTAACTAGCTACTAATTGCTGTGATTTGAGTTTATTGGACTTTGGTGACTTGGCCTCAAGCTGTGTCGGCAACATGAAAGAACAGAACATCACCCCATCCCTAGCCATCAAAGCCGGACCATGTTAGGACTATGCTGACTTTAGTTAAGGTCCTAATGAGAAGACCAGCTGTCACAAGATGGAGAGAGCAGCAGTAGGCTAAGGTTACGTCCCAAACTGCACCCTATTCCCTATGTAGTGCACTACTTTTGAGCAGGGCCCATAGGGAATAGGGTGCCATTTGGGATGTCGACTAATGGTAACCTCTCCCCTTGGCTTTAACCGGAGTCATTCAACCAATCAGGCAGCGTTTACACAGGCAGCCCAGTTATTGGCAAAAGATCTGATCGGATTGGTCAAAAGACAAATTAGTGGCAAAAGGTCAGTGTTGGGCTGCCTGTGTCAATGCAGCCGTTGACCTTCCATCTCCGATATGGAGGACATGGGATCCCGACCCAAATGACATTAGCTGAGCTGAGGGAAGCTTAATTGGTTTCATTGATTTGGATTTGGCTTGCAGCCTCGGACAACGTTTATGTATGAGAATGGCGTGTTCATAGTCAGCTGTTGTTTGTATACTGGTAAATTAAGTTTTCAGATTTTGGTCATGATTTGGCCTAGACACAACGGTCTAGACCAGGGGTGGACTAACCTTTTTGGCTCAAGGGCCACATTGAGTTTTTGAAACCAAGTGCGTGACAAAACATGTGAAGCCTTTTTTAAATTCATTTTCACATTGACATGCAACTACTAGTGTGCTGTAGGTGTACATATGCTTGCAGAACAATTCTACCCTTGTACCATCGCTACCCTTGTTTTTTTTTGTGAGCACATTTTTCAAGATTTTCACAAAATTGATATAATTTATAACATCACAGACAGTCAAACACACACAGATCCTGCATCTATACCCTTGTAAAGTACAAACTTAGTCACAATATGCAAACTAAAAATATGACTTGAGACTGAAAATGTAACAGCAGATGTGTAAAAAAAAAAAAAAACGATTCTAGATTTGATAGAGCATCCGTTTCATTTGGAACGGTCTGTTTTTGAAAGCATATCAAGGAACAATTCTCATCTCCATTGTGAGCCATATTTACAGTTATCCAATCACCTCACCCCAAATCTGACTGATTTTTAGTTATTACCTGTATCCAAGTGCATTGCTGGACAATTCTCACTGCATAACCATCACCATGAAAAAGCATAATCCTTGCATACCCCAGTCAGTCAGGTTATTCGAGTCTTAATGTGAACAATGGGTCTGGTCACCTCTCTTGGCAAGGGCATCAAAGTCTGGTGTCATCTTTTGATGTAGAGATTCTCAGAACAGCTGACAAGTGGTAATTTGTTAAATTTGACCTGTGACGGGATTTGTTGTAATTCATGACTGAGAACGTTTGTTCACACACACGTGGACCCGAAAAAACAAGCATCCTTTGGGTGTGCTTTTTAATGTTTGGGAACTTCGATCAAAGTGCTAGTGTGTGTCTCAGTGCGGCACTGTGATGTGGGCGCGTTCAGTGCGGCCAGTGTCGGAAAATGAGCGAGAGACCGGCTGCTCATTTGTCTGGAGAACAACATACGTTTGGCCTTTGAATGCTTTCACGTTGGAATACAGTTCATGCACAAAAACACAATTTCCCTGCAGTGTCACATTTCGATCGTTCAGATGCCCCAATATGTCCACACCGAAAGCAAAGTCGCCCAGCCAGTCTGTGTCTTTTCAACACGGAGAAGTCGTCAGCTTTACCCACCATATCAAGGAACATACCTATCTCCCCTCTCAGTTCCCACACACTGCAAAATACTTTTCCCAGGCTTAGCCAGCGCACATTTGAATGGTACATCAAGTCCTGGTGCTCTGCCTCTGTGTCATTGAGCAGATGACAACCACTTTGACAACATTTTCCAGCTTTAAAACACTTTTAGAATGCTTGCTTGAAAAATGACGATTGAGATTATATTCCGTAAAAATGGCAACACTTTCTTAGCTTCTCATACATACCACCTTATTTCTAATATTAGTAAAGTATTTTGCTGTCCAGTCTTCTTTAAACACACAACATTCAGAGTCCTCATTTTCGCAGCACTCATTTTTCACGTCAAAAGTCGTCAAGCAATGAAGTGGCTATGACTGAGCGCGTTCTGAATCTGACTGAAGGCCAAAATACAGAGCGCGCTACCAGGCTACAGCGCCATCTATTGGAGGTTGTTTATATATCATTGAATGAGTAATTTTAGGCCAAAAATCGTAACTCGAATATAATATTTAATACATTAAAAAAATGTCTCGTGGGCCGGATTGAAGTGCCCAGCTTTACTACTTAGCCCCCCCCCCCCCCCCCCCCCCGGTCTAGATCCCAGGCCCGTTGTAGACCTGTGGCCTGTTGACTTATGCATCTCAATATGCAGTGGAAGTACACAGGGAGTTTTATAACCCCCTCAAAAGGCTTAACGTCATTTAGCAGACGCTCTTATCCAGAGCGACTTAGTTAGTGAGTGCATATTTTATTTTTTATTTTTCATACTGGCCCCCCTTGGGAATCGAACCCACAACCCTGGCGTTGCAAACGCCATGCTCTACCAACTGAGCTACATCCCTGCCGGCCATTCCCTCCCCTACCCTGGACGACGACTACGACGCTGGGCCAATTGTGCGCCGCCCCATGGGTCTCCCGGTCGCGGCCGGCTATGACAGAGCCTGGATTCGAACCAGGATTTCTTAGTTCAGAATTGGTTCATTTAACAGCTAATTCAGGTCGAGTCATGCGTAACCGGAAACGTGACCCGCCAAACCGGGCTTCTTAACACCTGCTCGCATAACCCGGAAGCCTGCTGCACCAATGTGTCGGAGGAAACACCATTCAGCTGACGACCGAAGTCAGCCCACAGGCGCCCGGCCTGCCAAAAGGAGTCGCTAGAGAGCGCTGAGCCAATTAAAGCCACCCCGGCCAAACCCTCCCCTAACCCGGACGACGCTGGGCCAATTGTGCACCGCCATGTGGGACTCCCGGTCACAGCCGGTAATGACACAGCCTGGGATCGAACCCAATGCTGTAGTGACGCTGCAACGATGCAGTGCCTTAGAGAGGCCGTTACTGCCTTATTCTAAAATGGATTACATGATTTTTTCCCCCTCATCAATCTACACACAATACCCCATAATGACAAAGCAAAAAAAACGTTTTTTAGAATTTGAACATTTAGTGTCAGCTACAGGTCTGTGAGAGCCAGAAATCTTGCTTGTTTGTAGGTGACCAAATACTTATTTTCCACCATAATTTGCAAATAAATTCATAAAAAAATCCTACAATGTGATTTTCTGGAGAGAAAAAAATTTGATAATGAAAATTACAGGCCTCTCTCATCTTTTTAAGTGGGAGAACTTGCACAATTGGTGGCTGACTAAATACTTTTTTCCCCACTGTATGCTTGCAGAACAATTCTACCCTTGTACCATCTCTACCCTTGTTTTTTTTGTGAGCACATTTTTCACGATTTTCACAAAATTGATATAATTTATAACATCAGACAGTCAAACACACACAGATCCTGCATCTCTACCCTTGTAAAGTACAAACTTAGTCACAATATGCAAACTAAAAATAGATATACACTGTTCAAAAAAATAAAGGGAACACTTAAACAACACAATGTAACTCCAAGTCAATCACACTTCTGTGAAATCAAACTGTCCACTTAGGAAGCAACACTGATTGACAATACATTTCACATGCTGTTGTGCAAATGGAATAGACAACAGGTGGAAATTATAGGCAATTAGCAAGACACCCCCAATAAAGGACTGCTTTTGCAGGTGGTGACCACAGACCACTTCTCAGTTCCTATGCTTCCTGGCTGATGTTTTGGTCACTTTTGAATGCTGGCGGTGCTTTCACTCTAGTGGTAGCATGAGACGGAGTCTACAACCCACACAAGTGGCTCAGGTAGTGCAGCTCATCCAGGATGGCACATCAATGCGAGCTGTGGCAAGGTTTGCTGTGTCTGTCAGCGTAGTGTCCAGAGCATGGAGGCGCTACCAGGAGACAGGCCAGTACATCAGGAGACGTGGAGGAGGCCGTAGGAGGGCAACAACCCAGCAGCAGGACTGCTACCTCCGCCTTTGTGCAAGGAGGAGCAGGAGGAGCACTGCCAGAGCCCTGCAAAATGACCTCCAGCAGGCCACAAATGTGCATGTGTCTGCTCAAACGGTCAGAAACAGACTCCATGAGGGTGGTATGAGGGCCCGACGTCCACAGGTGGGGGTTGTGCTTACAGCCCAACACCGTGCAGGACATTTGGCATTTGCCAGAGAACACCAAGATTGGCAAATTCGCCACTGGCGCCCTCTGCTCTTCACAGATGAAAGCAGGTTCACACTGAGCACATGTGACAGACGTGACAGAGTCTGGAGACGCCGTGGAGAATGTTCTGCTGCCTGCAACATCCTCCAACACGACCAGTTTGGCGGTGGGTCAGGTGTGGGGTGGCATTTCTTTGGGGGGCCGCACAGCCCTCCATGTGCTCGCCAGAGGTAGCCTGACTGCCATTAGGTACCGAGATGAGATCCTCAGACCCCTTGTGAGACCATATGCTGGTGCGGTTGGCCCTGGGTTCCTCCTAATGCAAGACAATGCTAGACCTCATGTGGCTGGAGTGTGTCAGCAGTTCCTGCAAGAGGAAGGCATTGATGCTATGGACTGGCCCGCCCGTTCCCCAGACCTGAATCCAATTGAGCACATCTGGGACATCATGTCTCGCTCCATCCACCAACGCCACGTTGCACCACAGACTGTCCAGGAGTTGGCGGATGCTTTAGTCCAGGTCTGGGAGGAGATCCCTCAGGAGACCATCCGCCACCTCATCAGGAGCATGCCCAGGCGTTGTAGGGAGGTCATACAGGCACGTGGAGGCCACACACACTACTGAGCCTCATTTTGACTTGTTTTAAGGACATTACATCAAAGTTGGATCAGCCTGTAGTGTGGTTTTCCACTTTAATTTTGAGGGTGACTCCAAAATCCAGAACTCCATGGGTTGATACATTTGATTTCCATTGATAATTTTTGTGTGATTTTGTTGTCAGCACATTCAACTATGTAAAGAAAAAAGTATTTAATAAGATTATTTCATTCATTCAGATCTAGGATGTGTTATTTTAGTGTTCCCTTTTCTTTTTTTGAGCAGTGTATATTATGACTTGAGACTGAAAATGTAACAGCAGATGTGTAAAAAAACAAAACGATTCTAGATTTGATAGAGCATCCGTTTCATTTGGAACGGTCTGTTTTTGAAAGCATATCAAGGAACAATTCTCATCTCCATTGTGAGCCATATTTACAGTTATCCAATCACCTCACCCCAAATCTGACTGATTTTTAGTTATTACCTGTATCCAAGTGCATTGCTGGACAATTCTCACTGCATAACCATCACCATGAAAAAGCATAATCCTTGCATACCCCAGTCAGTCAGGTTATTCGAGTCTTAATGTGAACAATGGGTCTGGTCACCTCTCTTGGCAAGGGCATCAAAGTCTGGTGTCATCTTTTGATGTAGAGATTCTCAGAACAGCTGACGAGTGGTAATTTGTTAAATTTCACCTGTGACGGGATTTGTTGTAATTCATGACTGAGAACGTTTGTTCACACACACGTGTGGACCTGAATAAAACAAGCATCCTTTGGGTGTGCTTTTTAATGTTTGGGAACTTCGATCAAAGTGCTAGTGTGTGTCTCAGTGCGGCACTGCGATGTGGGCGCGTTCAGTGCGGCCAGTGTCGGAAAATGAGCGAGAGACCGGCTGCTCATTTGTCTGGAGAACAACATAAGTTTGGCCTTTGAATGCTTTCACGTTGGAATACAGTTCATGCACAAAAACACAATTTCCCTGCAGTTATATAATATCTTAATATAAGTTTATATATTATTTTATATTAAGTAAATATAACATAATATAATAACTTAATATAATATAACAGAGCGCTTAAAGCATCAGACAGTGAATATAGTTGATTTGACGTGGTCCTCTGTAGCTCAACGTGGTCCTCTGTAGCTCAATTGGTAGAGCACGGCGCTTGTAACGCCAGGGTAGTGGGTTCGATCCCCGGGGCTACCCATACGTTAAAAAAAAATATGCACGCATGACTGTAAGTCGCTTTGGATAAAAGCGTCTGCTAAATGGCTTATTATTATTATTATTATTATTATTAAAACATATAGGATGTGTCTCCTATTTGGAAAAATACACATTTAAAAATGTTTCAACCAATCGATTGTTTCAAAGAACAGAGGACTCTTGGTTGACCAATATTTGTTTTAGTCGGGGATAGCCCTACTGTGCATTGAAATTGCCATCGATAAAATGCATTTGGGTTCGTTGTCCGTAACACGACGAGGCCGGTTGGACGTAATGCCAGGGCGGCATATGGTAGAGAAATTATTATTCAATTATCTGGCAACGGCTCTGGTGGACATTTCTGCAGTCAGCATTCCAATTGCATGCTCCCTCAACTTGACACATCTGTGGCGTTGTTTGACAAAACTGCACATTTTATAGTGGCCTTTTATTGTCCCCAGCACAAGGTGCACCTGTGTAATGATCATGCTGTTTAATCAGCTTCTTGATATGCCACACCTGTCAGGTGGATGGATTATCTTGAAAAATTAGAAATGCTCACTAACAGGGATGTAAACAAATTTGTGCACAAAATTGTAGAGAAATAAGCTTTTTGTGTGTATGGAACATTTCTGGGATCTTTTATTTCAGCTCATGAAACATGGGACCAACACTTTACATGTTGCGTTTTATATTTTTGTTGTATGTGTTGGTGGCCGGTTTCCCGGACAAAGATTAAGCCAAGTCCTGGACTAAAAGGCACTTTTCAAATCGAAGTTGATTGGTTGAGTGTATATACAGTTTATCAGATGTTTATAGTGGTTGCAGCTAAATGCTTATGTTACTAGCTCCTAACAGTGCAGCAAAAATGTCAAACAAGTACGTACACAAATAATAATCAAAATTGAGGTTGTAATTGGAGGTTCTGTGTATTTTTATGGGCACAAGCACTGTTCACACCCCTCTTGTTGGTGGAGAGAATTTAGACTGCAACATTTCCTCCATGACAAAATGTGTAGAATTGCAGGAATAAAGCTTTTAAACCTGCTAAATTCTCTCCACCAACAAGAGGGGTGGGAACAGTCGTGAACAGAGGGGTGGGAACAGTCGTGAACAGAGGGGTGGGAACAGTCGTGAACAGAGGGGTGGGAACAGTCGTGAACAGAGGGGTGGGAACAGTCATGAACAGAGGGGTGGGAACAGTCATGAACAGAGGGGTGGGAACAGTCATGAACAGAGGGGTGGGAACAGTCGTGAACAGAGGGGTGGGAACAGTCGTGAACAGAGGGGTGGGAACAGTCATGAACAGAGGGGTGGGAACAGTCATGAACAGAGGGGTGAGAACAGAGGGGTGGAAACAGTCATGAACAGAGGGGTGGGAACAGTCGTGAACAGAGGGGTGGGAACAGTCGTGAACAGAGGGGTGGGAACAGTCGTGAACAGAGGGGTGGGAACAGTCGTGAACAGAGGGGTGGGAACAGTCGTGAACAGAGGGGTGGGAACAGTCGTGAACAGAGGGGTGGGAACAGTCGTGAACAGAGGGGTGGGAACAGTCGTGAACAGAGGGGTGGGAACAGTCGTGAACAGAGGGGTGGGAACAGTCGTGAACAGAGGGGTGGGAACAGAGGGGTGGGAACAGTCATGAACAGAGGGGTGGGAACAGTCATGAACAGAGGGGTGGGAACAGTCATGAACAGAGGGGTGGGAACAGAGGGGTGGGAACAGTCGTGAACAGAGGGGTGGGAACAGAGGGGTGGGAACAGTCGTGAACAGAGGGGTGGGAACAGTCGTGAACAGAGGGGTGGGAACAGTCGTGAACAGAGGGGTGGGAACAGTCGTGAACAGAGGGGTGGGAACAGTCGTGAACAGAGGGGTGGGAACAGTCGTGAACAGAGGGGTGGGAACAGTCGTGAACAGAGGGGTGGGAACAGTCGTGAACAGAGGGGTGGGAACAGTCGTGAACAGAGGGGTGGGAACAGAGGGGTGGGAACAGTCATGAACAGAGGGGTGGGAACAGAGGGGTGGGAACAGTCGTGAACAGAGGGGTGGGAACAGTCGTGAACAGTGCTTGTGCCCATTGAAATAGACGTGGAGCGCGCAGGGGAGGCGCGGGATGTTCCCCAATGCTGGACGGAACCCCTACTCTTAAGGTATGCAATGACGGGAACATGGATGATGCACTACCCAATTTCTAAATTTCACCTTGTGCATTCTACTATTACAACTTTCATCAGTAAGTTGAAAGCCGGAGTGAGTAACTAAAATAAGTGGTTCCCACAGCTTGGTACCACTGCCCTAGAGGACAGGGAATACATATTATAACAGATACTGGACCATGTCAAATTAATTCTGTTGTTTTGATCCAAACCTTGTCTCGCTCTCTCCCCGCCTCTCTCTCTCTCCCCCTCCCCCCCCCTCCCCCTCCCCTCTCTCCCCCCTCCCCCTCCCCTCTCTCCCTCCCCCCTCCCCCCCCCCCTCCCCCCCCTCTCCCTCCCCCCCCCTCCCCCCCCTCTCCCTCCCCCCTCCCCCCCCTCTCTCTCCCCCCTCCCCCCCTCTCTCCCTCCCCCCTTCTCTCCCTCTACCCCCCCCCTCTCTCCCTCTACCAGGTCCCTTTACGGATGTAGTCACCACCAGCCTGACGCTGAAGAACCCATCTGATAAAAGAGTATGTTTCAAAGTGAAGACCACAGCTCCCAGGAGATACTGCGTACGGCCAAACAGTGGCATCATCGATGCAGGCGTCATCGTCACCATCTCTGGTGAGTCAAATGGGTCACGTGACGGAACTCTCAGGCTGGAATTTAAATAGTATTGGAATCATATTGCAAATCATCCCATGCAATTATCTTGTACTGTAACGGACAGTTTTCCTGACACACAGTCCAGGGTGCCATTATTCATACATTTATTATCAGATGGATGGAGGGTTCTGATTAATGATAATTGTACCTGAAGTAGGAAAATGATGTTAACTGTATTAGGTTGTCCAGCATGTCCTGGTCTATTAAACATGTTCAATGGAGAATCTGGTGCTTTTTTTTAGTCCAGTCAGGACTAGATTCATAGCGTAATTCAAGCACATGTTTGTTTTTGTTTTTTTGCTGAGATATGTGACTTTTTCTTCAATCAATCTGTTCCAGTAATGCTCCAGCCCTTTGACTACGACCCCAATGAGAAAAGTAAACACAAATTCATGGTCCAGAGCATCTTTGCTCCCCCTAATGAGTCTGAGCTGGATGCTATGGTGAGTCTAGTTCTTACAGTCATCTACAACTGCTGGAGCGGGTTCTCCAACCCTGTTCCAACTGCTGGAGCGGGTTCTCCAACCCTGTTCCAACTGCTGGAGCGGGTTCTCCAACCCTGTTCCAACTGCTGGAGCGGGTTCTCCAACCCTGTTCCAACTGCTGGAGCGGGTTCTCCAACCCTGTTCCAACTGCTGGAGCGGGTTCTCCAACCCTGTTCCAACTGCTGGAGCGGGTTCTCCAACCGTGTTCCTGGGTCCTGTTTGGCTCTGGTGGTAGAGCATGGCGCTTGCAACGCCAGGGTTGTGGGTTTGATTCCCACGGGGGACCAGTACGAAAAAAGTAGGAACATTTATGCACTCACTAACTGTTAAGTCGCTCTGGATAAGCGCGTCTGCTAAATGACTAAAATGTAAACAATTTAAACTCCAACCCTGTTCCTGGAGAAAGACCCTCCTGTAGGTTTTCGCTCCAACCACAGTTGTAACTAACCTGATTCAGCTCATCAACCAGCTAATTATTAGTATCAGGTGCTCGATTTTAAGGTTGGAGTGAAAACTTACAGGAGGGTAGTTCTCCAGGAACCGGTTTGGTGTTAAAACCTACAGGAGGGTAGTTCTCCAGGAACCGGTTTGGTGTTAAAACCTACAGGAGGGTAGTTCTCCAGGAACCGGTTTGGTGTTAAAACCTACAGGAGGGTATCTCTCCAGGAACAGGTTTGGTGTTAAAACCTACCGGAGGGTAGTTCTCCAGGAACAGGGTTGGAGTTAAAACCTACAGGAGGGTAGTTCTCCAGGAACAGTGTTGGAGTTAAAACCTACAGGAGGGTAGTTCTCCAGGAACAGGGTTGGAGTTAAAACCTACAGGAGGGTAGTTCTCCAGGAACAGGGTTGGAGTTAAAACCTACAGGAGGGTAGTTCTCCAGGAACAGGGTTGGAGTTAAAACCTACAGGAGGGTAGTTCTCCAGGAACAGGGTTGGTGTTAAAATCTACAGGAGGGTAGTTCTCCAGGAACCGGGCTGGAGTTAAAACCTACAGGAGGGTAGTTCTCCAGGAACAGGGTTGGAGAACCCTGTTCAAGATGAACATACTGTAATGTATTATCTATGACAGCGATTCTCAACTGGTGGGTCGTGTCCCAGATTTGGGTCACGGGAGGTTTTGAATGGGTCGCGAGTGTCTGGGTAAGAAACATGGGACCAACACTACATGTTGAACACAAATATAAAAGCAACATGTAAAGTGTTGGTCCCATGTTTCATTAGCTGAAATAAAAGCTCTATTTCTCTCAAATTTTGGGCACAAATTTGGTTACATCCCTGCTAGTGAGCATTTCTCCTTTGCCAAGATGATCCATCCACCTGACAGGTGTGGCATATCAATAAGCTGATTAAACAGCATGATCATTACGCAGGTGCACCTTGTGCTGGGGACAATAAAAGGCCACTAAAATATGCAGTTTTGTCACACAACACAATGACACAGATGTTTTGAGGGAGCGTGCAATTGGCATGCTGACTTCAGGAAGGTCCACCACATCTGTTGCCAGATAATTGAATGTTAATTTCTCTACCATAAGCCGCCTCCCAACGTCGTTTTAGAGAATTTGGCTGTACGTCCAACCAGCCTCAACCACAGACCACGTGTAACCATGCCAGCCCAGGACCTCCACATCCGGCTTCTTCACATGCGGGATCGTCTGAAACCAGCCACCCGGAGAGCTGATGAAACTGTGGGTTTGCACAACCGAATAATTTCTGCACAATATGTCAGAAACCGTCTCAGGGAAGCTCATCTGCGTGCTCGTCGTCCCCAGGGTCTTGACCTGACTGCAGTTCAGCATCGTAACCGACTTCAGTGGTCAAATGCTCACCTTCAATGGCCATTGGCGCCCTGGAGAAGTGTGCTCTTCACGGATGAATCCCGGTTTCAACTGTACCGGGCTGATGGCGTCGTGTGGGCGACCGGTTTGCTGACGTCAACATTGAGAACAGAGTAGGGCTGACCCCATTTAGTCGACTGGTCGATAGTCTGTTGGTCAACCAAGATTTTGTGGCAAATATATATATTTTTAAAATTATGGCACACGAGACTCCTGTCTCAGTGGACTAATCCATTGCGGAGGCACACCAGTAGTATATTTACCCATAATTCTCATAGTTTGTTTGGTTACGGTAATTTCTGTATTTATTATTATTATTATTACAGGTTTACCGTTGGCATTGTAGGAGTGGACATGTTGTTTGCAGAGCGCAAAGTTTTGGTTTACTTAATTTCATTGACGAGTTGTCAATTTTTTCTTTGTCTTTTCTTTGGAGCGCTCCTGTCAATCTTGAGTAAGGATACTCATTTGATTAAATCAAATCAAATCAAATTTTATTGGTCACATGCGCCGAATCCAACAGGTGCACACATTACAGTGAAATGCTTACTTACAGCCCTTAACCAACAGTGCATTTATTTTTAACAAAAAAAGTAAAAATAAAACAACAACAAAAAAAGTGTTGAGAAAAAAAAGAGCAGAAGTAAAATAAAATAACAGTAGGGAGGCTATATATACAGGGGGGGTACCGGTGCAGAGTCAATGGGAAATAACAGTAGGGAGGCTATATATACAGGGGGGTACCGGTGCAGAGTCGATGTGCGGGGGCACCGGCTAGTTGAGGTAGTTGAAGTAATATGTACATGTGGGCAGAGTTAAAGTGACTATGCATAAATAATTAACAGAGTAGCAGCAGCGTAAAAAGGATGGGGTGGGGGGGGCAGTGCAAATAGTCCGGGTAGCCATGATTACGCATAGAAGTAGGCCTAGGCTACCTATAGATGTGCCCATTTGGGGATCTGATACTATTTCTGATTGAGAAGCTCCACAGTGATGGAGTTAAGACAGTCATTTTTTCTTCGCCGCAAACAGTAATTAATGGAAGTCTGTTTTTGCATCCATTGAGTGACAATAGTTCCTCAACGTAGCCTATTTGAAAAATCTTTCCAGCTCTCTCCCTTTCGATAACCACTCAGCATGAAAGGGAAAATAAAATTAAAATAATTAATGCTCTGATCCGGTGGAAACGTCATAAAATAGGTCTACCTGATTTACTTTTTATCCCTTTTTATCCCTTAGCCAAATAGCCTAAAGCTGTGTCTGTCCTGAGCTCACTGGCAGGAAACGCTGAGGGCCCAGAATATTTTATACAATGTTGCAAAATTGCACCAGCTTTGGGCTGGACCAAGTTAAGTTGATACAATGTTTCAAGTTCCTTGCTGACAGGCCATGCGTAGCCAATGTGATTTATAGGATATTTATTTTTATCAGGATATTTTCTACTTGTGGGCTGCAATATTTTTATTTGTTGGCTTTATGTAGGCTATTGTTCCATATTGGCAATGGCAATAGAAGTTACTTTTTAGGTTTTGTATCATTTTCATTTAGATATAGTTTTGATTAACCACATGACATTGATTTTGAGATGTATATGAAGACAAAATGTGCATATGAAAATCGTAACTGGCGCGCAGATCAGTAGAAATGTTTCGATAACTTGGCACTGCAAATGGAAAAGGACCGCTGGTGTAGCCTATTACCGACAACCTTGGGAGCATAATGGCGGACTCTGTGAAGGCCAGCTACCGGCGGGTAGTCTTCTGGTTAATGGCGGACTCTGTGAAGGCCAGCTACCGGCGGGTAGTCTTCTGGTTAGGGGCGGACTCTGTGAAGGCCAGCTACCGGCGGGTAGTCTTCTGGTTAGGGGCGGACTCTGTGAAGGCCAGCTACCTGCGGGTAGTCTTCTGGTTAGGGGCGGACTCTGTGAAGGCCAGCTACCGGCGGGTAGTCTTCTGGTTAGGGGCGGACTCTGTGAAGGCCAGCTACCGGCGGGTAGTCTTCTGGTTAGGGGCGGACTCTGTGAAGGCCAGCTACCGGCGGGTAGTCTTCTGGTTAGGGGCGGACTCTGTGAAGGCCAGCTACCGGCGGGTAGTCTTCTGGTTAGGCTATATTGATCTCTAGCTCCCTCTTGAGTCATTTGTGTGTCTTCATATTTAATCACAGTGCTTAAAGCATCAGACAAGCTCAGTAGCCTACAGATTAGTTGATTTTATTAACACAGAGGGTGTGGCTAGAGATGGGAAAAATACCCATTATAAAATTTAGACCAACCGATTGGTCGAAAGAACAGACGACTCTCGTCGACCAAGATTTATTTTTCTGTCTGGGACATCCCTGGAACAGAGTGCCCCATGGTGGCTGTGGGGGTATGGGCAGGCATAAGTTGCGGACAACTAACACAATTGCATTTTATTGATGGCAATTTAAATGCCGAGATCCTGAGGCCCATTGTCGTGCCATTCATCCGCCGCCATCACCTCATGTTTCAGCATGATAATGCACGGCCCCATGTCGCAAGGATCTGTACAAAATTCCTGGCAGCTGAAAATGTCCCAGTTCTTCCATGGCCTGCATACTCACCAGACACTTACATTTGAGTAATTTAGCAGACGCTCTTAAGCAGAGCGACTTACAGTAGTCAGTGAGTGCATACATTTTTCATACTGGTCCCCCATCAGACATGTCACCCATTGAGCATGATTGGGATGCTCTGGATCGACGTGTACGACAGCGTGTTCCAGTTCCTGCCAATATCAAGCAACTTCGCACAGCCATTGAAGAGGAGTGGGACAACATTCCACAATCAACTGCCTGATCAACTCTATGTGAAGATGTCGCGCTACATGAGGCAAATGGTAGTCACACCAGATACTGACTGGTTTTCTGATCCACGCCCCTCCTTTTTTTGAAAAGGTATCTGTGACCAAGAGATGCATATCTGTATTCCCAGTCATGTGAAATCCATAGATCAGGGCCTAATTAATTTATTTCAATTGACAATCAGTCTTTGAAAATGTTGAATGTTGCGTTTTTATATTTGTCTTCAGTGTATTTTTCTTCATTCACAGTATTTTCTATATGTTATTAGCAGCGCTGTTTAGCGGATTAGGTTGAGTTTGTGGTCTCAAACCAGTGAGCCTAACATTCTTACATTTTTTAGTCATTTAGCAGACGCTCTTATCCAGAGCAACTTACAGTTAGTGAGTGCATACATTTTTCATACTGGCCCCCCCCGTGGGAAACAAACCCACAACCCTGCCGTTGCAAGCGCCATGCTCTACCAACTGAGCTACAGGGGACCTATAATAAGAATATGGGAAAAATTGAATTATTTACAGTGTAAAAGGTGGGACTGTTGTTCCCTTATCATATAATTGGTACATTTACTATCAGTGTAACATTAAACTGTTTTCCAAATTGCATTTTGGCAACAAAACCCCCCCAACAAAACCAGTTGAGATCCACCTATCTGAATTGTGGTAGTTTCCCCTCTAGTCCAGCAGAGGGCAGCAACATAATTGTGGTAGTTTCCCCTCTAGTCCAGCAGAGGGCAGCAACATAATTGTGGTAGTTTCCCCTCTAGTCCAGCAGAGGGCAGCAACATAATTGTGGTAGTTTCCCCTCTAGTCCAGCAGAGGGCAGCAACAGAGTTGTGGTATTTTCTACTCTAGCCAGGGGTCCAAAACAGCGGAAAAGTTGAGCCTCGCGCTTTAACGCTCTAAGTAGTTGCGGAAATGTACCACTATGCTATTTATTTTCTGCGTCTACGTCATATCGCTGAGTCTACCTTTTAAGGCCAGGCACCACACCCTAATAGAGATTTTTCCCCCCGTTTATCATATCAAAATCATCTTTTACCAAATATAGTACTTTCTTGTATTACAATTTTTCTGAAATATGATATTACAATATGCAAATGTAACATTATCTCGTTAAATATGCATATACATTTTTCAGGAAACTGGATGAAGTCAGACTAAATATTTTTGTTTCATTTTGTTAAGACACTCCAGGACCAGACTTACTCAGAGCAGATTGTGGATAAATACTTCAGAGCAGATTGTGTATAAATACTTGTATTTCTGTCTATAAAATACAAAAGCCATTTATGTGAAATATATCTGACAGAGATGGAGACAATATTTTCTGACTGCTTTGGTGGAATTCTCCGCTCTGTCTAGACTACATTCTTCTCTTGCGTTCTGTAGGCTAGATAACATATTTATTGAAATAGGAAATAGCAATGTGAAAATTACTCGGAATGACACTCGAGTGCTGCACTGCCCGACTCGTTTAAATTCAAAAAGTTCTAAACCATCGTCTGTCACATCACGGTGTCGTCGCCATCGACGACGACTGTCAATCACCGTCGACAGACGATGCTGTCGTAATATTGCCCAACCCTAGTATGATGGTGTGTCTGCGTGCGTTTATGTACTGTGTGTGTGTGTGGATAAAGTCCAGCTAATAGTCGTTTTAGTCTGATGAATAACATGCAGTATGTATTCCTCCCCTCCTCCAGTGGAAAGATGTGAAACCAGATGATCTTATGGATTCCAAGCTGAGATGTGTATTCGACCTGCCTTCTGAAAACAATAAAGTGGTAAGTCCTGCTGCCGGACGGAGAGATTATCCTACGTTTCCAACCCAAACTCCACCGTGTTTTTCTGAGCTGTTTACTGTTCGTCGAAAGCGTTCAAACTGACCTGGTAGATGTGTAGCTAATATTAAAAGGGTGGAGGCCCAGTTTACAGTTTTAACAATTTGTACCAGGTTTCCATCCAACTATTTCATGCGGATGAATGCATAAAAAAAGTCCTTATGGAAACGGCAAATTTGTCGCTAAAACTTCCCGACGTCGACGAAACAAAACACGCTAGACAAGGTGTGATATCTTTTTAGTTACGATGAACTTTATAACTTGTGCTGATGATGATTTTCATGTAAATTTCCTCTAGATATCCAGGAGGGCAGACGATCATTAAAAAATGAAGCTGGTGACATGACGATCATCATGTTAACCTACCTTGTCCACTTGATCGGCGGACTGTTGTCTCTAGAAAGCGTGCGGACAAAACAGATTGGGCGAGTTTAGCTGTTTATCGCAACAGTTTTTTTTTTTGTGACGAAACCATCTTCGAGTTGAAAATGGAAACCGTTATTCTGTACGTGAACTCTTAAGGCTCAAAAGTGCTTTTATGTGCACTGTGTCATCACGCACAGCAATTTATCTGCTAAAAAGTCAGTTTTTTTTCCCTATGCTGACTTTAGAATATTCGCATGAAATTCTGTCGCCAATTGGAAGGAAACCCAGCTAACCGTCTCCAAATGAGGAGGGAAATTCCATAGTAGGCAGATGTTGCTGCTTTTACATTTAACATGTCTGTTCTCAGTTATCTAATGTCTTTGTCGTTCGTCAGTCCTCTTAACATGTTCTCTATGCGGTCTGATAAGTACTGCCGGAGCAGGTTTTCCCTATTCTAGAGGGAATCCCCATCGGTGTGTTTGTTCCAGATGCACATTCTTTTCTGTTTAGGTCGTTGGAGGTCATAGTATTGTCATATCAATGCGTCCCAAATGGCACCTTTTTCCCCTATGTAGTGCACTACTTTTATCCAGGGCCCGTAGGGTAACGTTTGGGACAAACACATTGTTGATGTGTCTTCTAAGAGGTTAAAACACTTCTTCAGGCATGTTAAAACCGATACTCTGCCAAGCTCTGAAAACACACCCTGAATTTGTCCTCACCCCATAGTTCTCCCTCCCCCATGGCTCTCCATGGCTCTCCCTCCCTCCCTCTCTCTCTCCCTCCCCCTCCCCCCCATGGCTCTCTCTCCCTCCCCCCTCCCCCCCATGGCTCTCTCTCCCTCCCCCCTCCCCCCCATGGCTCTCTCTCTCTCCCTCCCTCCCCCCCCCCCCCATGGCTCTCTCTCTCTCCCTCCCCCCCCCCCCCCCCCCCCCATGGCTCTCTCTCCCTCTCTCCCCCCCATGGCTCTCTCTCTCTCCCTCCCCCCATGGCTTTCTCTCCCTCCCTCCCCCCATAGTTCTCCCTCCCTCTCCCTCCCTCCCCCTCCCCCAGGTCAGCAGCTCAGGGCCAGGAGAATAGGTCCTTCACTAGAGGATCAGCAGGGTTAACTACCCCAGTGCAGTCGGGCAGACACTCCTCCATGTTCTCAGGAGAGCCAGGCTATGAGAGGGGGTCTCGCCTGCCCCCCCGGGGCACCCCTGCCCCGGGTGGTGGGGAGTTCCGTACTCCCTTCAGCAGCAGACTGGGGCTAGGTCTGCCCCCCACCCCGCCAGGCAGTGTTGGCAACAGGAGGGATCTACAGGGGTTCAGGACAGCCCCCAGCTCTGAGGTTAAAGTCAGAAAGATACCGCAGGTTTGTGAGGATACAGACAGACAGACAGACAGACAGACAGACAGGCAGACAGATTTGTCAGCAGTAGATTTAAAAACAAAAGGGCTCACTTAGAACTCTCTTCCTGTTTACTCAGTGTTCCAGAGTGTATTTCCCATCCTCTTCCTGTGTACTCAGGGTTCCAGAGTGTATTTCCCATCCTCTTCCTGTGTACTCAGTGTACCAGAGTGTGTATTTCCCATCCTCTTCCTGTGTACTCAGTGTTCCAGAGTGTATTTCCCATCCTCTTCCTGTGTACTCAGGGTTCCAGAGTGTATTTCCCATCCTCTTCCTGTGTACTCAGTGTTCCAGAGTGTATTTCCCATCCTCTTCCTGTGTACTCAGGGTTCCAGAGTGTATTTCCCATCCTCTTCCTGTGTACTCAGGGTTCCAGAGTGTATTTCCCATCCTCTTCCTGTGTACTCAGGGTTCCAGAGTGTATTTCCCATCCTCTTCCTGTGTACTCAGTGTTCCAGAGTGTATTTCCCATCCTCTTCCTGTGTACTCAGTGTTCCAGAGTGTATTTCCCATCCTCTTCCTGTGTACTCAGTGTTCCAGTGTGTATTTCCCAACCTCTTCCTGTGTACTCAGTGTTCCAGAGTGTGTATTTCCCATCCTCTTCCTGTGTACTCAGTGTTCCAGAGTGTATTTCCCATCCTCTTCCTGTGTACTCAGTGTTCCAGTGTGTATTTCCCAACCTCTTCCTGTGTACTCAGTGTTCCAGAGTGTGTATTTCCCATCCTCTTCCTGTGTACTCAGGGTTCCAGAGTGTATTTCCCATCCTCTTCCTGTGTACTCAGTGTTCCAGAGTGTGTATTTCCCAACCTCTTCCTGTGTACTCAGTGTTCCAGAGTGTATTTCCCATCCTCTTCCTGTGTACTCAGGGTTCCAGAGTGTATTTCCCATCCTCTTCCTGTGTACTCAGGGTTCCAGAGTGTATTTCCCATCCTCTTCCTGTGTACTCAGTGTTCCAGAGTGTATTTCCCATCCTCTTCCTGTGTACTCAGTGTTCCAGAGTGTATTTCCCATCCTCTTCCTGTGTACTCAGTGTTCCAGAGTGTGTATTTCCCAACCTCTTCCTGTGTACTCAGTGTTCCAGAGTGTGTATTTCCCATCCTCTTTCCTTCACTGTGTCACTATGACATGTCGTTGACTGATCAGTGACTAAAATATGCACTAGTGCTACTAATCCATTGATTCCATTGCTGCCAGACAAGCTCAATCAAACATCCGCTAAAGTGTTTTGAAGTGGAAACGAATACCATTTGAACCCATGTCTAGTATGGACAATCTCCTAACCTAACCTCCAGTCCTCTGCCCCAGGCCAGGATACAGTAGCCTGGTCCTAACCTAACCTCCAGTCCTCTGCCCCAGGCCAGGATACAGTAACCTGGTCCTAACCTAACCTCCAGTCCTCTGCCCCAGGCCAGGATACAGTAGCCTGGTCCTAACCTAACCTCCAGTCCTCTGCCCCAGGCCAGGATACAGTAGCCTGGTCCTAACCTAACCTCCAGTCCTCTGCCCCAGGCCAGGATACAGTAACCTGGTCCTAACCTAACCTCCAGTCCTCTGCCCCAGGCCAGGATACAGTAGCCTGGTCCTAACCTAACCTCCAGTCCTCTGCCCCAGGCCAGGATACAGTAGCCTGGTCCTAACCTAACCTCCAGTCCTCTGCCCCAGGCCAGGATACAGTAGCCTGGTCCTAACCTAACCTCCAGTCCTCTGCCCCAGGCCAGGATACAGTAGCCTGGTCCTAACCTCCAGTCCTCTGCCCCAGGCCAGGATACAGTACCCTGGTCCTAACCTAACCTCCAGTCCTCTGCCCCAGGCCAGGATACAGTAGCCTGGTCCTAACCTAACCTCTAGTCCTCTGCCCCAGGCCAGGATACAGTAGCCTGGTCCTAACCTAACCTCCAGTCCTCTGCCCCAGGCCAGGATACAGTAGCCTGTTCCTAACCTAACCTCCCAGTCCTCTGCCCCAGGCCAGGATACAGTAGCCTGGTCCTAACCTAACCTCCAGTCCTCTGCCCCAGGCCAGGATACAGTAGCCTGGTCCTAACCTAACCTCTAGTCCTCTGCCCCAGGCCAGGATACAGTAGCCTGGTCCTAACCTAACCTCTAGTCCTCCGCCCCAGGCCAGGATACAGTAGCCTGGTCCTAACCTAACCTCTAGTCCTCTGCCCCAGGCCAGGATACAGTAGCCTGGTCCTAACCTAACCTCTAGTCCTCCGCCCCAGGCCAGGATACAGTAGCCTGGTACCAGATCTGCTTGCGACATACAGCACAAACTGATCTAGGACCAGGCTAAGGACACACCTAGGGCTCGACTCAATCAGATCCGCTTTAGCCAACATCTGCATAGTGGTTGTTTTGACGGTGGCGGAGGTGGAACTGCGTTCGAGCTGTCCAATCCACAAGTGGCTGCCAGCATTATACCTAAAGCGGACGTTGCATTGGCTGCACGGCGTCGCATTGACAGAAATCCCATACAGCCTTGTTTTACAAGTTCCAACACTAGAATGTGAGAGGTACCTCTAAACCTCACCTCGATTATTTAGTTTAATGATTTTTTTAAAACAATTTTGAGTGTAATTTTGTGTGTAGGTTACACTTTAACATTCTGAACATCTAACGCGTGGGGCGGGTGCTGGCGACAATGATCACGAGCAGCGGATGTCTGCCATCGCCGGTGAACGCTTGATCTGATTGAGTCTGACCCTGATGTCGCTGCTGGGTTTCTGTTTAGTGGGTTTTCTTAAACATTCTCCATGTCTGCGGAATGAGCCTTAGACTGCGTCCCAAATAGCCCCCTGTACCCCTGTATAGCCCTGTGGTCCCTGTTCAGAAAGTAATACACTAGATAGAGAATAAGGGAGTGGTTTCTCTCGACGCTTCCAGAAGGACGTGGAAGGGAGCAGCGACGTGGCCGTGCAGAACTTCTCCAAGGCAGCGGACGGACCCGTGGTAGCAGCGGCGTCGTCAAAGACGGTCAGCGCCTCCGTGGACGACTCTGAGATGAAGAAACTGTCAGAGGAGTGCAAGAGACTGCAGGCTGAGATGGGCAAACTGACTGACGAGAACAGACAACTCAAGGTTAGACTGCAGGCTGATGTCTGTAGGTTAGGGTTCTAGATGAACAACAGACTGCAGGCTGATGTCTGTAGGTTAGGGTTCTAGATGAACAACAGACTGCAGGCTGATGTCTGTAGGTTAGGGTTCTAGATGAACAACAGGCTGATGTCTGTAGGTTAGGGTTCTAGATGAACAACAGACTGCAGGTTGATGTCTGTAGGTTAGGGTTCTAGATGAACAACAGACTGCAGGCTGATGTCTGTAGGTTAGGGTTCTAGATGAACTACAGGCTGATGTCTGTAGGTTAGGGTTCTAGATGAACAACAGACTGCAGGCTGATGTCTGTAGGTTATGGTTCTAGATGAACAACAGACTGCAGGTTGATGTCTGTAGGTTAGGGTTCTAGATGAACAACAGACTGCAGGCTGATGTCTGTAGGTTAGGGTTCTAGATGAACTACAGGCTGATGTCTGTAGGTTAGGGTTCTAGATGAACAACAGACTGCAGGTTGATGTCTGTAGGTTAGGGTTCTAGATGAACAACAGACTGCAGGCTGATGTCTGTAGGTTAGGGTTCTAGATGAACAACAGACTGCAGGCTGATGTCTGTAGGTTAGGGTTCTAGATGAACTGCAGGTTGATGTCTGTAGGTTAGGGTTCTAGATGAACTACAGACTGCAGGTTGATGTCTGTAGGTTAGGGTTCTAGATGAACAACAGACTGCAGGCTGATGTCTGTAGGTTAGGGTTCTAGATGAACAACAGACTGCAGGCTGATGTCTGTAGGTTAGGGTTCTAGATGAACAACAGACTGCAGGCTGATGTCTGTAGGTTAGGGTTCTAGATGAACAACAGACTGCAGGCTGATGTCTGTAGGTTAGGGTTCTAGATGAACAACAGGCTGATGTCTGTAGGTTAGGGTTCTAGATGAACAACAGACTGCAGGCTGATGTCTGTAGGTTATGGTTCTAGATGAACAACAGACTGCAGGCTGATGTCTGTAGGTTAGGGTTCTAGATGAACAACAGACTGCAGGGTGATGTCTGTAGGTTAGGGTTCTAGATGAACAACAGACTGCAGGTTGATGTCTGTAGGTTAGGGTTCTAGATGAACAACAGACTGCAGGCTGATGTCTGTAGGTTAGGGTTCTAGATGAACAACAGACTGCAGGCTGATGTCTGTAGGTTAGGGTTCTAGATGAACTACAGGCTGATGTCTGTAGGTTAGGGTTCTAGATGAACAACAGGCTGATGTCTGTAGGTTAGGGTTCTAGATGAACAACAGACTGCAGGCTGATGTCTGTAGGTTATGGTTCTAGATGAACAACAGACTGCAGGCTGATGTCTGTAGGTTAGGGTTCTAGATGAACAACAGACTGCAGGCTGATGTCTGTAGGTTAGGGTTCTAGATGAACAACAGGCTGATGTCTGTAGGTTAGGGTTCTAGATGAACAACAGACTGCAGGCTGATGTCTGTAGGTTAGGGTTCTAGATGAACTGCAGGTTGATGTCTGTAGGTTAGGGTTCTAGATGAACTACAGACTGCAGGCTGATGTCTGTAGGTTAGGGTTCTAGATGAACAACAGGCTGATGTCTGTAGGTTAGGGTTCTAGATGAACAACAGACTGCAGGTTGATGTCTGTAGGTTAGGGTTCTAGATGAACTGCAGGTTGATGTCTGTAGGTTAGGGTTCTAGATGAACTACAGACTGCAGGCTGATGTCTGTAGGTTATGGTTCTAGATGAACAACAGACTGCAGGTTGATGTCTGTAGGTTAGGGTTCTAGATGAACAACAGACTGCAGGCTGATGTCTGTAGGTTAGGGTTCTAGATGAACAACAGACTGCAGGTTGATGTCTGTAGGTTAGGGTTCTAGATGAACAACAGACTGCAGGCTGATGTCTGTAGGTTAGGGTTCTAGATGAACAACAGACTGCAGGCTGATGTCTGTAGGTTAGGGTTCTAGATGAACAACAGGCTGATGTCTGTAGGTTAGGGTTCTAGATGAACAACAGACTGCAGGCTGATGTCTGTAGGTTAGGGTTCTAGATGAACTGCAGGCTGATGTCTGTAGGTTATGGTTCTAGATGAACAACAGACTGCAGGCTGATGTCTGTAGGTTAGGGTTCTAGATGAACAACAGACTGCAGGCTGATGTCTGTAGGTTAGGGTTCTAGATGAACAACAGACTGCAGGCTGATGTCTGTAGGTTAGGGTTCTAGATGAACTGCAGGCTGATGTCTGTAGGTTAGGGTTCTAGATGAACAACAGACTGCAGGCTGATGTCTGTAGGTTAGGGTTCTAGATGAACAACAGACTGCAGGCTGATGTCTGTAGGTTAGGGTTCTAGATGAACAACAGACTGCAGGCTGATGTCTGTAGGTTAGGGTTCTAGATGAACAACAGACTGCAGGCTGATGTCTGTAGGTTAGGGTTCTAGATGAACAACAGGCTGATGTCTGTAGGTTAGGGTTCTAGATGAACAACAGACTGCAGGTTGATGTCTGTAGGTTAGGGTTCTAGATGAACAACAGACTGCAGGCTGATGTCTGTAGGTTAGGGTTCTAGATGAACAACAGGCTGATGTCTGTAGGTTATGGTTCTAGATGAACAACAGACTGCAGGTTGATGTCTGTAGGTTATGGTTCTAGATGAACAACAGACTGCAGGCTGATGTCTGTAGGTTAGGGTTCTAGATGAACAACAGACTGCAGGCTGATGTCTGTAGGTTAGGGTTCTAGATGAACAACAGACTGCAGGCTGATGTCTGTAGGTTAGGGTTCTAGATGAACAACAGGCTGATGTCTGTAGGTTAGGGTTCTAGATGAACAACAGACTGCAGGCTGATGTCTGTAGGTTAGGGTTCTAGATGAACTGCAGGCTGATGTCTGTAGGTTATGGTTCTAGATGAACAACAGACTGCAGGCTGATGTCTGTAGGTTAGGGTTCTAGATGAACAACAGACTGCAGGCTGATGTCTGTAGGTTAGGGTTCTAGATGAACTGCAAGCTGATGTCTGTAGGTTAGGGTTCTAGATGAACAACAGACTGCAGGTTGATGTCTGTAGGTTAGGGTTCTAGATGAACAACAGACTGCAGGCTGATGTCTGTAGGTTAGGGTTCTAGATGAACAACAGACTGCAGGCTGATGTCTGTAGGTTAGGGTTCTAGATGAACTGCAGGCTGATGTCTGTAGGTTAGGGTTCTAGATGAACAACAGACTGCAGGCTGATGTCTGTAGGTTAGGGTTCTAGATGAACTGCAGGCTGATGTCTGTAGGTTAGGGTTCTAGATGAACAACAGACTGCAGGCTGATGTCTTTAGGTTATGGTTCTAGATGAACAACAGACTGCAGGCTGATGTCTGTAGGTTATGGTTCTAGATGAACTGCAGGGTGATGTCTGTAGGTTATGGTTCTAGATGAACTGCAGGCTGATGTCTGTAGGTTAGGGTTCTAGATGAACAACAGACTGCAGGTTGATGTCTGTAGGTTAGGGTTCTAGATGAACAACAGACTGCAGGCTGATGTCTGTAGGTTAGGGTTCTAGATGAACAACAGACTGCAGGCTGATGTCTGTAGGTTAGGGTTCTAGATGAACTGCAGGCTGATGTCTGTAGGTTAGGGTTCTAGATGAACAACAGACTGCAGGCTGATGTCTGTAGGTTAGGGTTCTAGATGAACAACAGACTGCATGCTGATGTCTGTAGGTTAGGGTTCTAGATGAACTGCAGGCTGATGTCTGTAGGTTATGGTTCTAGATGAACAACAGACTGCAGGTTGATGTCTGTAGGTTAGGGTTCTAGATGAACAACAGACTGCAGGCTGATGTCTGTAGGTTATGGTTCTAGATGAACAACAGACTGCAGGCTGATGTCTGTAGGTTAGGGTTCTAGATGAACTGCAGGCTGATGTCTGTAGGTTATGGTTCTAGATGAACAACAGACTGCAGGTTGATGTCTGTAGGTTAGGGTTCTAGATGAACAACAGACTGCAGGCTGATGTCTGTAGGTTAGGGTTCTAGATGAACTGCAGGCTGATGTCTGTAGGTTATGGTTCTAGATGAACAACAGACTGCAGGCTGATGTCTGTAGGTTAGGGTTCTAGATGAACAACAGACTGCAGGCTGATGTCTTTAGGTTAGGGTTCTAGATGAACAACAGACTGCAGGCTGATGTCTGTAGGTTATGGTTCTAGATGAACAACAGACTGCAGGCTGATGTCTGTAGGTTAGGGTTCTAGATGAACTGCAGGCTGATGTCTGTAGGTTAGGGTTCTAGATGAACAACAGACTGCAGGTTGATGTCTGTAGGTTAGGGTTCTAGATGAACAACAGACTGCAGGCTGATGTCTGTAGGTTAGGGTTCTAGATGAACAACAGACTGCAGGCTGATGTCTGTAGGTTATGGTTCTAGATGAACAACAGGCTGATGTCTGTAGGTTATGGTTCTAGATGAACAACAGACTGCAGGCTGATGTCTGTAGGTTAGGGTTCTAGATGAACTGCAGGCTGATGTCTGTAGGTTATGGTTCTAGATGAACTACAGGCTGCAGGCTGATGTCTGTAGGTTAGGGTTCTAGATGAACAACAGACTGATGTCTGTAGGTTATGGTTCTAGATGAACAACAGACTGCAGGCTGATGTCTGTAGGTTAGGGTTCTAGATGAACAACAGACTGCAGGCTGATGTCTGTAGGTTATGGTTCTAGATGAACAACAGACTGCAGGCTGATGTCTGTAGGTTAGGGTTCTAGATGAACAACAGACTGCAGGCTGTTGTCTGTAGGTTAGGGTTCTAGATGAACAACAGGCTGATGTCTGTAGGTTAGGGTTCTAGATGAACAACAGACTGCAGGCTGATGTCTGTAGGTTAGGGTTCTAGATGAACTGCAGGTTGATGTCTGTAGGTTAGGGTTCTAGATGAACTACAGACTGCAGGCTGATGTCTGTAGGTTAGGGTTCTAGATGAACAACAGGCTGATGTCTGTAGGTTAGGGTTCTAGATGAACAACAGGTTGATGTCTGTAGGTTAGGGTTCTAGATGAACTACAGACTGCAGGCTGATGTCTGTAGGTTAGGGTTCTAGATGAACAACAGACTGCAGGCTGATGTCTGTAGGTTAGGGTTCTAGATGAACAACAGACTGCAGGTTGATGTCTGTAGGTTAGGGTTCTAGATGAACAACAGACTGCAGGCTGATGTCTGTAGGTTAGGGTTCTAGATGAACAACAGACTGCAGGTTGATGTCTGTAGGTTAGGGTTCTAGATGAACAACAGACTGCAGGCTGATGTCTGTAGGTTAGGGTTCTAGATGAACAACAGACTGCAGGTTGATGTCTGTAGGTTAGGGTTCTAGATGAACAACAGACTGCAGGCTGATGTCTGTAGGTTAGGGTTCTAGATGAACAACAGACTGCAGGCTGATGTCTGTAGGTTAGGGTTCTAGATGAACAACAGGCTGATGTCTGTAGGTTAGGGTTCTAGATGAACAACAGACTGCAGGCTGATGTCTGTAGGTTAGGGTTCTAGATGAACTGCAGGCTGATGTCTGTAGGTTATGGTTCTAGATGAACAACAGACTGCAGGCTGATGTCTGTAGGTTAGGGTTGTAGATGAACAACAGACTGCAGGCTGATGTCTGTAGGTTAGGGTTCTAGATGAACTGCAGGCTGATGTCTGTAGGTTAGGGTTCTAGATGAACAACAGACTGCAGGTTGATGTCTGTAGGTTAGGGTTCTAGATGAACAACAGACTGCAGGCTGATGTCTGTAGGTTAGGGTTCTAGATGAACAACAGGCTGATGTCTGTAGGTTATGGTTCTAGATGAACAACAGACTGCAGGTTGATGTCTGTAGGTTATGGTTCTAGATGAACAACAGACTGCAGGCTGATGTCTGTAGGTTAGGGTTCTAGATGAACAACAGACTGCAGGCTGATGTCTGTAGGTTAGGGTTCTAGATGAACAACAGGCTGATGTCTGTAGGTTAGGGTTCTAGATGAACAACAGACTGCAGGCTGATATCTGTAGGTTAGGGTTCTAGATGAACTGCAGGCTGATGTCTGTAGGTTAGGGTTCTAGATGAACAACAGACTGCAGGCTGATGTCTGTAGGTTATGGTTCTAGATGAACAACAGACTGCAGGCTGATGTCTGTAGGTTAGGGTTCTAGATGAACAACAGACTGCAGGCTGATGTCTGTAGGTTAGGGTTCTAGATGAACTGCAGGCTGATGTGTGTAGGTTAGGGTTCTAGATGAACAACAGACTGCAGGTTGATGTCTGTAGGTTAGGGTTCTAGATGAACAACAGACTGCAGGTTGATGTCTGTAGGTTAGGGTTCTAGATGAACAACAGACTGCAGGCTGATGTCTGTAGGTTAGGGTTCTAGATGAACAACAGGCTGATGTCTGTAGGTTAGGGTTCTAGATGAACAACAGACTGCAGGCTGATGTCTGTAGGTTAGGGTTCTAGATTAACTGCAGGCTGATGTCTGTAGGTTATGGTTCTAGATGAACAACAGACTGCAGGCTGATGTCTGTAGGTTAGGGTTCTAGATGAACAACAGACTGCAGGCTGATGTCTGTAGGTTAGGGTTCTAGATGAACTGCAGGCTGATGTCTGTAGGTTAGGGTTCTAGATGAACAACAGACTGCAGGTTGATGTCTGTAGGTTAGGGTTCTAGATGAACAACAGACTGCAGGCTGATGTCTGTAGGTTAGGGTTCTAGATGAACAACAGACTGCAGGCTGATGTCTGTAGGTTAGGGTTCTAGATGAACTGCAGGCTGATGTCTGTAGGTTAGGGTTCTAGATGAACAACAGACTGCAGGCTGATGTCTTTAGGTTATGGTTCTAGATGAACAACAGACTGCAGGCTGATGTCTGTAGGTTATGGTTCTAGATGAACTGCAGGGTGATGTCTGTAGGTTATGGTTCTAGATGAACTGCAGGCTGATGTCTGTAGGTTAGGGTTCTAGATGAACAACAGACTGCAGGTTGATGTCTGTAGGTTAGGGTTCTAGATGAACAACAGACTGCAGGCTGATGTCTGTAGGTTAGGGTTCTAGATGAACAACAGACTGCAGGCTGATGTCTGTAGGTTAGGGTTCTAGATGAACTGCAGGCTGATGTCTGTAGGTTAGGGTTCTAGATGAACAACAGACTGCAGGCTGATGTCTGTAGGTTAGGGTTCTAGATGAACAACATACTGCAGGCTGATGTCTGTAGGTTAGGGTTCTAGATGAACAACAGGCTGATGTCTGTAGGTTATGGTTCTAGATGAACAACAGACTGATGTCTGTAGGTTAGGGTTCTAGATGAACAACAGACTGCAGGCTGATGTCTGTAGGTTAGGGTTCTAGATGAACAACAGGCTGATGTCTGTAGGTTATGGTTCTAGATGAACAACAGACTGCAGGCTGATGTCTGTAGGTTATGGTTCTAGATGAACAACAGGCTGATGTCTGTAGGTTAGGGTTCTAGATGAACAACAGACTGCAGGCTGATGTCTGTAGGTTAGGGTTCTAGATGAACAACAGACTGCAGGCTGATGTCTGTAGGTTAGGGTTCTAGATGAACAACAGACTGCAGGCTGATGTCTGTAGGTTATGGTTCTAGATGAACAACAGACTGCAGGTTGATGTCTGTAGGTTAGGGTTCTAGATGAACAACAGACTGCAGGCTGATGTCTGTAGGTTAGGGTTCTAGATGAACTGCAGGCTGATGTCTGTAGGTTATGGTTCTAGATGAACAACAGACTGCAGGTTGATGTCTGTAGGTTAGGGTTCTAGATGAACAACAGACTGCAGGCTGATGTCTGTAGGTTAGGGTTCTAGATGAACAACAGACTGCAGGCTGATGTCTGTAGGTTAGGGTTCTAGATGAACAACAGGCTGATGTCTGTAGGTTAGGGTTCTAGATGAACAACAGACTGCAGGCTGATGTCTGTAGGTTAGGGTTCTAGATGAACAACAGACTACAGGCTGATGTCTGTAGGTTAGGGTTCTAGATGAACTACAGGCTGATGTCTGTAGGTTAGGGTTCTAGATGAAGGTGACCGATGAGAACAGACAACTCAAGGTTAGAATAAAGAACCAAAGAACTCTTCATCGTATTTTAAAAGACAACTAGTTGTTCTGTACAGAAACCTCCATGTTTGAATAAACCTCGGTCTCTGTAAACAACCAACTAAAGTTAAGGGTCAGAGATGAACAATTTAACAGTTAGGTCTTTTAAGGAGAACCAGATGAAAGGTTTGGCTGCGACAATTTGTTTGTAAAAGAGAACAACTACTACTATTTTCTCTATCACTAGTTCTTTAATGTAGTATTTGATGTGTCCCCGCCCCCTTCTCTTTTTCGTTTCCAGGACGACGGTGTTAGAATGAGAAGGGCTGCCCAGCATTCCGATCACATGACATCAAACCAGACAGGCTCCTCCTCCTCCATGATGCAACACACCACCGCAGCGTCCCTGCCCTCCCTCCTCGTCGTCATAGCAGCCATCTTCATCGGCTTCTTCATCGGGAAGTTCGTCTTGTAGGCCTGGGCTGGCTCTGAAATGGCACCCTATTCCCTATGTAGTGCACTACTTTTGACCAGGGCCCTCACGCGGGTGAGTCCCATGGAACTCTGGTCAAAAGTAGTGCACTACATAGGGAATAGGGTGCCATTTCGGAGGTTGCGCCCTCTGAGACACACAACGCCTGCCGTATCCCACGACAACCCCTTAGCTCCGGGAATCAAAATGCCCGGATGGAACTGACTAACGAAGAAGAAGAGTATTGCTGTTGACTTAGCCATATCAGAAGTAGTGCTGTGAACCTACATCTGTCTGCAGTGACCACGTTGTCTGTCTGTACAGCATCAGATGTACCAGAGGCCCACTGCCTTTTTACAAGGTCTTATACACGGTTAGTACACACAGGAAGGAAGGAAGGAAGGAAGGAAGGAAGGAAGGAAGGAAGGAGGGAGACAGAAGGAAGGAAGGAAGGAAGGAAGGAAGGAGGGAGACAGAAGGAAGGAAGGAAGGAAGGAAGGAAGGAAGGAGGGAGACAGAAGGAAGGAAGGAAGGAAGGAGGGAGACAGAAGGAAGGAGGGAAGGAAGGAGGGAGGGAGGGAGGGAAGGAAGGAAGATTGCTCCTTGTTTGTGTGTGTCTGTTCTTTGATGGAGGGACAGAGAAGTTTGTGGAGGGATGTGATATGTGAGTCCCAAATGACACCCTATTCCCTATATAGTGCACTACTTTAGACCAGAGAATGCCACCCTATTCCCTATGTAGTGCACTACTTTAGACCAGAGAATGGCACCCTATTCCCTATATAGTGCACTACTTTAGACCAGAGAATGGCACCCTATTCCCTATATAGTGCACTACTTTAGACCAGAGAATGGCACCCTATTCCCTATATAGTGCACTACTTTAGACCAGAGAATGCCACCCTATTCCCTATATAGTGCACTACTTTAGACCAGAGAATGGCACCCTATTCCCTATATAGTGCACTACTTTAGACCAGAGAATGGCACCCTATTCCCTATATAGTGCACTACTTTAGACCAGAGAATGGCACCCTATTCCCTATATAGTGCACTACTTTAGACCAGAGAATGGCACCCTATTCCCTATATAGTGCACTACTTTAGACCAGAGAATGGCACCCTATTCCCTATATAGTGCACTACTTTAGACCAGAGAATGGCACCCTATTCCCTATATAGTGCACTACTTTAGACCAGAGAATGGCACCCTATTCCCTATATAGTGCACTACTTTAGACCAGAGAATGGCACCCTATTCCCTATATATTGCACTACTTTAGACCAGAGAATGGCACCCTATTCCCTATATAGTGCACTACTTTAGATCAGAGAATGGCACCCTATTCCCTATATAGTGCACTACTTTAGACCAGAGAATGGCACCCTATTCCCTATATAGTGCACTACTTTAGACCAGAGAATGGCACCCTATTCTCTATATATTGCACTACTTTAGACCAGAGAATGGCACCCTATTCCCTATATAGTGCACTACTTTAGACCAGAGCCCTTATAGGTCATGTAATGCCCTAGGTGCCCTGGTCAAAAGTTAGTGCACTATAAAAGGAATAGACTGCTATTTGGGACATACAGGAAGTAGTACACTATCAATCAACATGGAGGACAGTTTAGAACGCATCCCAAATGGCACACTATCCCTTATGTAGTGCACTACTTTTGATAAGAGACAATACTATTTGAGCCCAGGTCTACAATTGCCTGGTCCTAACCTAACCTCCAGTCATCTGCCCCAGGCCAGGATACAGTACCCTGGTCCTAACCTAACCTCTAGTCCTCTGCCCCAGGCCAGGATACAGTACCCTGGTCCTAACCTAACCTCCAGTCCTCTGCCCCAGGCCAGGATACAGTAGCCTGGTCCTAACCTAACCTCCAGTCCTCCGCCCCAGGCCAGGATACAGTAGCCTGGTCCTAACCTAACCTCTAGTCCTCTGCCCCAGGCCAGGATACAGTAGCCTGGTCCTAACCTAACCTCTAGTCATCTGCCCCAGGCCAGGATACAGTAGCCTGGTCCTAACCTAACCTCTAGTCCTCTGCCCCAGGCCAGGATACAGTAGCCTGGTCCTAACCTAACCTCCAGTCCTCCGCCCCAGGCCAGGATACAGTAGCCTGGTCCTAACCTAACCTCTAGTCCTCTGCCCCAGGCCAGGATACAGTAGCCTGGTCCTAACCTAACCTCTAGTCCTCCGCCCCAGGCCAGGATACAGTAGCCTGGTCCTAACCTAACCTCTAGTCCTCTGCCCCAGGCCAGGATACAGTAGCCTGGTCCTAACCTAACCTCTAGTACTCTGCCCCAGGCCAGGATACAGTAGCCTGGTCCTAACCTAACCTCCAGTCCTCTGCCCCAGGCCAGGATACAGTAGCCTGGTCCTAACCTAACCTCCGGTTCTGTCCGGTTCTGGTCAAAAGTAGTACACTAGGTACTAGGGTATCATTTGGGGGGGGGGGACACATAGTCACCATGGGCCTGACGCAGTGGAATAAACTAATTGTTCTCTCTGTGTTGTGTTGAATGGAATGTTAAGTGTCTTTGTAAATGTTATTTTAATCATTTTAAGATAAATTGGAGAGCACTACTTCTTCAATCATCAAATACCGACCGCCTCACTACCTGTTGCATTGCATCCTGTTTCCTGTATAGTGCACTACTTGTGACCAGAGCCCGATGGACCCTAGTCAGAGTAATGCACCATAAAGGGACGCGGCCGTAGACTACTTCATCTGTTTGTAATTTCTCTACTTTCTCTCTGGGGAATGTTTCTAGTCCATCTGGGATATAATACTATAATATAACACCTTCCTGTCCTACCTGTCCTGTCCTACTTGTCCTGTCCTACCTGTCCTGTCCTACCTGTCCTTTCCTATCCCTGACAATAACAATGCAGACTTTATATTATTAATATTATATTATTGTTCTTTTTCTCAATACAAATCATATTATATCCCTCCCTTCCTTTTGGAGTCAAATGAAAATCAAGAAGGTCTCCTTTTTACAACCCTGTCCCTCCAATGGTTTTAAAAATGGAAGAAATAAAGCTGAAAACAATGTGTTCTCTAAGAATATACACACATCATACATCACATCACCCCATGTAGCCGACACATGTTTGTTTCGTAACATGGAATTAACGTTGTAGCGACCTTAACCCAACACCTAGCGACCTTGTCAAGAGGTTCGGACCTCTTGGCGTAACGGTTAAGGTGTTTGCTTGATAGTCGCTGGACAGGGTTCGAGTCCCGGTCGGGGCTGTGCCCTGAATTCGCTACATTGGTGTCAGTAGTGGGATGGCGCCCGTGAGGCCATTGGAGAGACGTGTACACGTGAGGGACACACTCAGATTTGGATATAATGACGACATGCGTGCAGTACCAGTCAAAAGTTTGGACACACCTACTCATTCAAGGGTTTTTCTTTATTTTTACTATTTTCTACATTGTAGAATAATAGTGAAGACCTCAAAACTATGAAATAACACATATGGAATCATGTAGTAACCAAAAAAATGTTAAACAAATCAAAATATATTTTAGATTCTTCAAAGTAGCCACCCTTTGCCTTGATGACAGCTTTGCACACTCTTGGCATTCTCTCAACCAGCTTCACCTCGAATGCTTTTCCAACAGTCTTGAAGGAATTCCCACATAAGCTGAGCACTTGTTGGCTGCTTTTCCTTCACTCTGCGGTCCGACTCATCCCAAACCATCTCAATTGGGTTGAGGTCGGGGGATTGTGAAGGCCAGGTCATCTGATGCAGCACTCCATCATCCTTCTTGGTCAGATAGCCTTTACACAGCCTGGAGGTGTGTTTTGGGTCATTGTCCTGTTGAAAAACAAATGATAGTCCCACTAAGCCCAAACCAGATGGGATGGCGTATCGCTGCAGAATGCTGTGGTAGCCATGCTGGTTAAGTGTGCCTTGAATTCTAAATAAATCATAGACAGTGTCACCAGCAAAGCACCATCACACCACCTCCTCCATGCTTCATGGTGGGAACCACACATGTGGAGATCATCCGTTCACAAACTCTGCATCTCACTCAAGACACTGCGGTTGGAACCAAAAATCTCAAATTTGGACTCATCAGACCAAAGGACAGATTTCCACTGGTCTAATGTCCATTGCTCGTTTCTTGGCCCAAGCAAGTCTCTTCTTATTGGTGTCCTTTAGTAGTGGTTTCTTTGCAGCAATTCGACCATGAAGGCCTGATTCACGCAGTCACCTCTGAACAGTTGATGTTGAGATGATTCTGTTACTTGAACTCTGTGAAGCATTTATTTGGGCTGCAATCTGAGTTGCAGTTAACTCTAATGAACTTATCTTCTGGGTCTTCATTTCCTGTGGTGGTCCTCATGACAGCCAGTTTCATCATAGCGCTTGATGGTTTTTGCGACTGCAAAATGTTCCATATTGACTGACCTTCATGTCTTAAAGTAATGATGGACTGTCGTTTCTCTTTGCTTATTTGAGATGTTCTTGCCATAATATGGACTTTGTCTTTTACCAAATAGGGCTATCTTCTGTATACCACCCCTACCTTGTCACAACACAAAATGTATTGGCTCAAATGCATTAAGAAGGAAAGAAATTCCACAAATTAACTTTTAACAAGGCACACCTGTTAATTGAAATGCATTCCAGGTGACTACCTCATGAAGCTGGTTGAGAGAATGCCAAGAGTGTGCAAAGCTGTCATGAAGGCAAAGGGTGGCTACTTTGAAGAATCTCAAATCTAAAATATATTTTGATTTGTTTAACACTTATTTGGTTACTGCATGATTCCATATGTGTTAATTCATAGTTTTGATGTCTTCACTATTATTCTACAATGTAAAAATAAGGAAAAACTCTTGAATGAGTAGGTGTGTCCAAACTTTTGACTGGTACTGTATGTCTCCTCCCTAACAATGGGAATAGTCAAGCTCCCGCCTCTTCCTCTCTGTGGATTGGTGGATATATCTCGTTATTATAATATTTGATGAGGGGTGTTGACGTCAACCGCCTGTATTCAATGGAGCGTGAGATGCTATGCTAGCCTCATGAATATGCATAGAAAGTCTTGAATTTCAACAGAGACAACTCCGGATTATAGTGTTTTTTTTCTCAAAATTGCCAGGATGACACATGTCCTACTTATATCAATACACTCATAACAACCTAATCATCACAAAACGTATATTCGATCAAATAAGCCACACCTAGCAAATAAGCCATAACATTTTTGTTGACCAAATTTGACAGTCATTAACCTCCCATACATAAACTCCTCGCTTGGTGGGTGAAAAAACGCCACTGGAGGAGAGAGATTTTGGGCAGAGTTACCCCTCTGGCTTCGCCTCTTCCTCTATGACACTCTCCAGAAGGAAGGGGGAAATGTAGCAACCTTAACCCAATACCTAGCGAACTCGCGTCTAGCGGTTCGGTCCTCTTGGCGTAGCGGGTAAATTGTTGGCTTGACAGTCGGGGCTGCCCCAAAATTTGCTACAATATCTATTCACTGGACCTAGCTACAGGTAATCTCGTGTAACCCGGAACTAAAGTCTTGTGTAATTGGTCAGATTTGTGTTTACGTAGTCTTTCCCACGAGAGATGAAGCTACAGGTAACCAGGCTAGTTGCATATATTCTACAGAGACTGATCAGAATATGTACAACCCCAAATCCAGAGTTGTTGTTTTGGACTTAAAATAATAAGACATAATAATAATAATATGCCATTTAGCAGACGCTTTTATCCAAAGCGACTTACAGTCATGCGTGCATACATTTTTGTGTATGGGTGGTCCCGGGGATCGAACCCACTACCTTGGCGTTACAAGCGCCGTGGCAATTCAGACACAAGTCGCTATATATATTGGAGCCGTGGGCCGCCAGTTGCCCATCCCTGGTTCTAAATGTTTAAAAAAAAAAATACTATTGAATATAAACTACACAAGAACATCAGTTGGCCAGTAAGAAAGAGGATTTTCAGCAGTTGAATTACATGTATTCAGCGCGTGCAAGGTAACCACACTTGCAAAGCCTGTTAAGCTTACCCTATGCTTCCCAGTCTAAACAGTTTGCACATACAGTAGCAGTCAAAAGTTTGGACACACCTACTCATTCAAGGGTTTTTCTTTATTTTTTACAATTTTTTATATTGTAGAATAATAGTGAAGACAAACTATGAAATAACACATATGGAATCATGTAGTAACCATAACAATTTTAAACAAATCAAAATATATTTTTATATTTGGGATTCTTCAAATAGCCAAATAATCACTAAAAACGGAGATCACCCAAAAATAAATGTTAGACACCTGTTAAAACGTTCACACAGAGAAAAGCACCAGGAATGGATGGCTTTTTCATAGAATTCTATTTAACATTTTGGGACAAAGTAGTCCCCCTATTTACACAAATGACAACACACGTCACTCAATTCAGCCCTTCCTAGGTCCATGTATCAAACTGTTATTTCAGTTATATTAAAAACCTGGAAAATCTGGAGAGTCCCCTGCTGATTACACACCCATAAGTTTAATAAATTGTGACAATAAAATAATAACAAATCTCATAAGCAGTAGAATGGCAAAAGTCTTACCAGACTTGATACGTATCAATCAAACAGAGTTTATTAAAAATAGACACAAACTAATACAAGAACATGTTTCAGTTTAATTCAATACGCTAAAAAACAAGACATAGATTTATCAGTAATGGCTGTTGATGCCGAAAAAGGCTTTCGACTTTCTTGAATGACCATTTCTATTCAAAACTTTGAAAGTTTCCAGCTAAAATAATACATTTAATAAAAAATATTATATAAATGTCCTAAAGCAAAAGTATACACACACACAATCCATTATCTGATGAAATTGCTTTAGAAAGGGGCACAAGACAGGGATGTCCTTTCTCCCCCCTCATGTTTGCACTGGCAATTGAACCTCTTGCAGAAAGAATTAGACGGGACCCAAACGTAACAGGTATCAGTATTGCTAAACATGAATATACACTAAACTTATTTAAATATGATCTCCTGATTATACCTGACCAATACTGAAAACTCAATCCCCCCCCCCACCCCCCCCCCCCCCCTTGTTAAAGAATAATGTTACGTGGAAAACCCCTGAAATAATGGCAATAGGAAAATGAATAATTCATGATGTACATCAATCCTTTAAGTGGACCACAAAACATAACAAATCCTTAGGATGCTTTATAAGTGACAAACAAATAAAGGTCACTTTATCCCATTACTTAACAATATGAAAGCAGATCTAATTAAATGGAATAATCTTCCCGTAAATCTTACAGGTATGAAGGTGTTATATTTATTTTCGGTAATACCGAAGACGTTCTTTAAAAAAAAGTATGCTCGTCATAAGAGACTTTATATGGGCAAATAAAACTCAATAGAATAAAAATAAGTTTTACATCTTCCGAAGTCTAAAGGGTGGTTTTAATCTTCGGACTTGGAATTGTATCAACTCACCACCCAGAGCTTTTTACTTGCGACATATAGTTAAATGCACTAAAGAGGAACAATGGGTACATAGTGAAGATGCGCATGCTCATCCACAGAGTCTTTTCACGTGTCTGTTTTCAAAGGATAAAGCTAAGAACATTAACAACTTCATAAATAGGAACACTGTATCAATATGGAAGAAAATGAAACGTATTCTACAAGAACCAATATCGCTCCATAAAAACACAACCCTATGGAATAAACCTTGGATAGCTTTTAAGAATTCACCGGTAAATTGGTCCACATGGAAAACTAAAGGCATGGAAATCGTAAATTACTTGGTAACATGAAATACATTTATTTCCATGACTGGATTAAAAAGCAATTTTGGACTGTAAACTATTGGAACCAAGACTGACACAAGATGGCGGGAATGTTGGAACATAACTAACGGAATTACAGTTAATGCAAATGTACGCCTAATCCAGTATAAACTAACGCACAGAATGTATTATACAAGAGACAAAATTCACAAATTCTACAACACAACGACAGAGTCATGTCTTAAGTGTAAAACTAACAATGACTCAATAATTCATGCCTTCTGGGAATGTTATAGTCCAAAGGTTATGGGCGGAGTTAGAATGTTGGCTGTCAAAAGTATTACTTAAAAAATATATACACTCCCTGTCATAAACTTTAGAACACCTACTCATTAGAATGTTATTTATATGGGGGATACAATCTTCCCAGCTCTGTATGTTTTGCTGCGAAGAGACAGAATCATTAGATCATTTGTTTTGGTACTGTCCATTTGTAGCTTGTTTTTGGACACAGGTCCAGGAATGGCTAAAGGATTGCAATATTTACCTGGAGCTAACCCTGCAGATAGCATTACTGGGTGATCTGAAAAGTCATAGTCAATCGATCAATAATATAATAATACTTTTAGCAAAAATGTTTATTTTCAATTTACAATCTGTAGAAACAATGAGAATAGAAAGGTTCAGAACTTTTGTAAAACATCACAGTACAGTTAAATTATATGGCAAATAGAAATCCAATATGGATGGTGTTAAGAGATAGATGGGATGTGTTGAATGGAGTTGAAGGATGGGACTAATAACAACTAACAACAACAAGATAACAACAAGATAACTAATAATGTAAGCATACTGTGTCCATAATAAGTATATAGGTTATAGGTTGAGAGATTTTGTGAAAGAGCACAGTTAGAAAGATATGGCATATAGAAGCAAACCGGATGGACATCATGAAAATGATCAGAGAGGTTGAGGGTAGAGGAAGTTCAGGAGTAAAAACAAACAAAATATAATTATTGTAAAATTGACTGTGTCCATAAAATGTATATAGTATGTATAAGCTGGAAGTAGAGACCTAAGCGTTGTTGTTCACTAGTTTACTCCAATTAGGGAAGGGGTGGTGGGGTTGGAAAGTAATAAATGGAAATATATTTTTTTAAAGGATATGTATGTATATATGTACAGTCGTGGTCAAAAGTTTTGAAAATGACACAAATAGTAATTTTCACAAAGTCTGCTGCCTCAGTTTTGATGATGGCAATTTGCATATACTCCAGAATATCATGAAGAGTGATCAGATGAATTGCAATTAATGGCGAAGTCCCTCTTTGCCATGAAAATGAACTTAATCCCAAAAAGTTTACATACACTAAATTGACTGTGCCTTTAAACAGCTTGGAAAATTCCAGAAAATGATGTCATTGCTTTAGAAGCTTCTGATAGGCTAATTGACATCATTTTAGTCAATTGGAGGTGTACCTGTGGATGTATTTCAAGGCCTACCTTCAAAATCAGTGCCTCTTTGCTTGACATCATGGGAAAATCAAAAGAAATGAGCCAAGACCTCAGAAAAAAAAATTGTAGACCTCCACAAATCTGGTTCATCATTGGGAGCAATTTCCAAACACCTGAAGGTACCACGTTCATCTGTACAAACAATAGTATGCAAGTATAAACACCATGGGACCATGCAGCCGTCATACCGCTCTGGAAGGAGACGCGTTCTGTCTCCTAGAGATGAACGTACTTTGGTGCGAATAGTGCAAATCAATCCCAGAACAACAGCAAAGGACCTTGTGAAGATGCTGGAGGAAACAGGTACAAAAGTATCTATATCCACAGTAAAACAAGTCCTATATCAACATAACCTGAAAGGCCGCTCAGCAAGGAAGAAGCCTCTGCTCCAAAACCGCCATAAAAAAGCCAGACTACGGTTTGCAACTGCACATGGGGACAAAGATCATACTTTTTGGAGAAATGTCCTCTGGTCTGATGAAACAAAAATAGAACTGTTTGGCCATAATGACCATCGTTATGTTTGGAGGAAAAAGGGGTACCTTGCAAGCCGAAGAACACCATCCCAACCGTGAAGCACGGGGGTGGCAGCATCATGCTGTGGGGGTGCTTTGCTGCAGGAGGGACTGGTGCACTTCACAAAATAGATGGCATCATGAGGAAGGACAATTATGTGGATATATTGAAGCAACATCTCAAGACATCAGTCAGGAAGTTAAAGCTTGGTCGCAAATGGTCTTCCAAATGGACAATGCCCCCAAGCATACTTCCAAAGTTGTGGCAAAATGGCTTAAGGACAACAAAGTCAAGGTATTGGAGTGGCCATCACAAAGCCTTAACCTCAATCCTATAGAAAATGTGTGGGCAGAACTGAAAAAGCGTGTGTGAGCAAGGAGGCCTACAAACCTGACTCTGTTACACCAGCTCTGTCAGGAGGAATTGGCCAAAATTCACCCAACTTATTGTGGGAAGCTTGTGGAAGGCTACCTGAAACGTTTGACCCAAGTTAAACTATTTTAAAGGCAATGCTACCAAATACTAATTGAGTGTATGTAAACTTCTGACCCACTGGGAATGTGATGAAAGAAATAAAAGCTGAAATAAATAATTATCTCTACTATTATTCTGACATTTCACATTCTTAAAATAAAGTGGTGATCCTAACTGACCTAAGACAGGGAATGTTTACTAGGATTAAATGTCAGGAATTGTGAAAAACTGAGTTTAAATGTATTTGGCTAAGGTGTATGTATACTTCCGACTTCAGATACACTTCAATATTAAATCTGAAGAAAAAAAAAGAAGAAAAAAAAGAAACCACTACTAAAGGATGATAATAAGAAGAAACACGACCTGATTGGTGGAAATTTGTCCTTTTGGTTCCAACCGCCGTGTCTTTGTGACACTCCGCATGTGTACAGTGCCTTGCAAAAGTATTCATCCCCCTTGGCGTTTTTCTTATTTTGTTGCATTACGACCTGTAATTTAAATGGATTTTTATTTGGATTTCATGTAATGGACACACACAAAATAGTCCAAATTGGTGAAGAGAAATGAAAAAAATTACTTGTTTCAAAAAATTACAAAACATTAATAACGGAAAAGTGGTGCGTGCATATGTATTCACCCCCTTTGCTATGAAGCCCCTAAATAAGATCTGGTGCAACCAATTACCTTCAGAAGTCACATAATTAGTTAAATAAAGTCCACCTGTGTGCAATCTAAGTGTCACATGATCTCAGTGTATAATATACACCTGTTCTGAAAGGCCCCAGAGTCTGCAACACCACTAAGAAAGGGGCACCACCAAGCAAGCGGCACCATGAAAACCAAGGAGCTCTCAAACAGGTCAGGGACAAAGTTGTGGAGAAGTACAGATCAGGGTTGGGTTATAAAAAAATATCAGAAACTTTGAACATCCCACGGAGCACCATTTAAATCCATTATTTAAAAAATGTGGCACCACAACAAACCTGCAAGAGAAGGCCGCCCACCAAAACAAGGAGGGCATTAATCAGAGGCAACAAAGAGACCAAAGATAACCCTGAAGGAGCTGCAAAGCTCCACAGCGGAGATTGGAGTATCTGTCCATAGGACCACTTTAATCCGTACACTCCACAGAGCTGGGCTTTACGGAAGAGTGGCCAGAAAAAAGCCATTGCTTAAAGAAAAAAATAAGCAAACACGTTTGGTGTTCGCCAAAAGGCATGTGGGAGACTCCCCAAACATATGGAAGAAGGTACTCTGGTCAGATGAGACTAACATTGAGCTTTTTGGCCATCAAGGAAAACGCTATGTCTGGCGCAAACCCAACACCTCTCATCACCCCGAGAACACCATCCCAACGATGAAGCATGGTGGTGGCAGCATCATGCTGTGGGGATGTTTTTCATCGGTAGGGACTGGGAAACTGGTCAGAATTGAGACTTTGAGACTGGGACGGAGGTTCACCTTCTAGCAGGACAATGACCCTAAGCATACTGCTAAAGCAACACTCAAGTGGTATAAGGGGAAACATTTAAATGTCTTGAAATGGCCTAGTCAAAGCCCAGACCTCAATCCAATTGAGAATCTGTGGTATGACTTAAAGATTGCTGTACACCAGCGAAACCCATTCAACTTGAAGGAGCTGGAGCAGTTTTGCCTTGAAGAATGGGCAACAATCCCAGTGGCTAGATGTGCCAAGCTTATAGAGACATACCCCAAGAGACTTGCATCTGTAATTGCTGCAAAAGGTGGCTCTACAAAGTATTGACTTTGGGGGCGGGGGGGTGAATAGTTATGCACGCTCAAGTTCTGTTTTTTTGTCTTATTTCTTGTTTGTTTCACAATAAAATATATTTTGCATCTTCAAAGTGGTAGGCATGTTGTGTAAATCAAATGATACAAACCCACCAAAAAATCAATTTTAATTCCAGGTTGTAAGGCAACAAAATAGGAAAAATGCCCAAGGGGGGTGAATGCTTTCGCAAGCCATATACCACAAACCCCCGAGGTGCCTTACTGCTATTAGAAACTGGTTACCAACGTAATTATAACAGTAAACAAGTAGTTATGCGTCATACCCGTTGTACAGTATAGTGTCTGATATACCACAGCTTTCAGGGCTCGAACTACCCAGTTTATAATTCTCCATATCCACCCTACTAAAGTGCAGTTACGGTGGTGCAGCAGTGTCACATCTTTGGTAATAATGGAGTTCAAATCAAAGGAAACCCAGGCATCAATGGAACTAGTCTCCACTCGCCCTCCTCTCTCCACTCGCCCTCAACTCACCTTCTTCTCTCCACTTGCTCTCCACCTTTGTCAACCCCAGTTTCCATAGCTTCCACAACTGTTCAAAGAGCCAAAAAGAGCTTTTAAAAGTCCAAGTGCGTTAAGTCACCAAGCAGTCTCCTTTCCCACAGGAAAGCTACAGTAGTTAGTCCTCTCAGGGGTTGAATCCTCTCTCACGGTCCACAGTACACACACACTCACACTATAATCACGGTCCACAGTACACACACACTCACACTATAATCACGGTCCACAGTACACACACACTCACACTATAATCTCTCTCGTCAGTGTCTCCTATGTAAAAAAAAATACAGACTTTAGTCAGTCAGTCTATTCCTTAACTAATGGCACTGGAACAACAGAAGTGAAACCAACGATGCGAGAACGGCAGAAAAGTTCCTGCTGTTCTGGTTCCACGTCGTTCCACCATTACTCAGCCTCAGGGGATGGTCCTCGTCCTCCCCTCCCATGACCTCTGACCTCCGGCTGCTAGCGGAACACTGGACCAGGGGCATCTGGTACGAGGTCGCTCGTTTGTCCGGCCGGTCGGGGCTGGACCCGTCGGAGGGTCTCTGTCCGTTGTAGAGGAGGTATCGTCCGTGGGCGTCCTGCTCCATCCGGAACAGCTCGTACTCTGTGTGCGGGAGGCGTATCCCCAACGCCACGCAGCCATTGGTCAGGGTGACGTCCTGTTCAACTCCGACCTCCCAGGAGCCCTGGACGCCGCACTCGTTACCGTTGAACACGTTGAGGAGGGAGGTGGTGGCCAGGTCCAAGGGCATCACACGCATGTGGTTCACTGAAGGGGGAGGGAGGGAGGGAGGGAGTGGGGGGGAGAGAGAGAGAATGCAAGAGATCAAGATCATTAATACATTTTTTTCTGAAATGCACAGATCAGCATCTCAACCACACACTTCAAAATTAACCTCAACAGGGTTTAACCTCAACCTTTACCTTTGAAGACAAATTCTGTGCCTCCCATAACTCTAGTAGAGTGCGTCCCTCGGCTGTACCTCCCTCTAGCGTAGATACTGAAGGAGGGGTGTTTGCAGACGGGGTCAGAGTAGTGGTAGTAGTGACCCTCCCAGGTCTGGTTGTTGTCATGGAAGATGAAGTGACGGGTCAGGAAGAGGACCTCAGGGCGGACCTCGCAGCGCTGGCTCACCCACTGGCCATACAGCCCCACTGTCATGTCCGCCCGCGGCACCAGGATGGGAGGGCGGAACTCATCTGACCGATAGATGATATGACAGGCGACGCAGCCGTTGTCATGGTTCTGGAGGAGGAAAAGAAGATTCAGAGAGTTAAAGGGGTAGTTCACTCAAAGTATTATTTTAGTAATACAGCGCCTCTTTTCCCTCAGGAGGCCGAAAAAGATTTGACAATGGGACCTCAGATCCTCAAAACGTTGTACAGCTGCACCATTGAGAGCATATTGACTGGCTGCATCACCGCTTGGTACGGCAACTGCTAGGCACCCGACAGAGGGTGGTGCGTACGGCCCAGTACATCACTGGGGCCGAGCTTCCTGCCATCCAGGACCTCTATACCAGGCGGTGTCAAAGGAATGCCCAAATAATTGTCAAAGACTCCAACCACCCAAGCCATAGACTGTTCTCTCTGCTACCGCACGGCAAGCGGTACCGATGCACCAAGTCTGGAACCAACAGGACCCTGAACAGCCTCTACCCCCAAGCCATAAGACTGCTAAACAAGAATGCTAAATAGCTAATGAAATGGCTACCTGGACTATCTGCATTGACCACTTTTTTGTTGTTGTTGTTGTTGTTGTTGTTGTTGTTGTTGTTGTGTGTGTGTAAATATATATATCATTGTTTATTTATTTATTTGTATTTTTTTTACTAAAAATGGGAGTAAAAACTGAGTCTGCTGCCTCGCCGTTCTTACGTCGCCGCTCAGATCCACCCAATAACCACAGGAGTGCATCCCAAATGGTACCCTATTCCCTATATAGTGCACTACTGAAGGGAATAGGGTACCATTTGAGACACAGGCTAACAGGCTCACCAGCCCAGCTATACCCACTTAACATTAATGGACAGGATAATCACCTTGGCAATAAAAAATGAAAACATATAACCTGTCTGTGTCTGGATGGGCTGGGCTGGTGAGCTGATGATGATAACTGATGTGTTTTATAAAACGATGAGGTATTGTCCAGAGGCATCTCTATTTAATATGCTCTGTGTGTCAAACTGATGCTAATTAGAAGCTAGTTCTAGGGCTGGATTCAATCCGTAGTGCTGAAGATCTGCGCTACTAGTGCGATAGAAATTGAAAGGCAATGTTCCCGCGTTAGCGGAGACTGCATTCACGGTAAACGCTGCAGATGTCGGCTCAACCGGAAATTTACCTTAACATTTCAATCGCCCAACAGCGCGGATCTTTAGCGGTACGGATCTTTAGCTGAATTAATCATATATAACTCTTAGTCCTAGATAGTGATGTGCATTCCGGATCTTTTGGCTCCGCTCACCTATAAATGAGCTGTTCATTTGGGCTCCGCTAACGGCTCTTCGTTCAGTAGTACTTAAAGGGATTCTCCGATACTTTTGTGTACTTTCTAGCCAGTAGTTCTCAAAGTAGCGTTCACGAGCCAAAAGTGGTCCCTGAAATTTGATATGTGCACCACGTCACTGCTCTCTCTCTCACTGTGGGTGTATGCTGTGCATCTTGCTAGCTGTCATTCATATGGCGAGGGGCTGGAGCTCATTGGTTGAATGCAAATTGTAAAGGGGAATGGCCCATGTGGTGCAGCACAGCTTCCAGAAAAACAGTTTCTTTCAAACTAATATTTTGTGGCTAATTAAAAGACAGTAATTCTGCTCATAGATTATGCATGTATGAACTACACATCGACACATCCAGCCCAAAGCGGGAGGTTTAAAGAAAATACTTAGTAGTCGCCAAAGTTCCAGAGCATGTCTTTAAACATGGATGAAAAACCATGAAAAATAGCACATTTCTAATGTAAAGCCTAAAAGGTTGCCAACCACTATGTCATATCGTGAAATGTGAGTTTGAATACATTTACCTGACGAAATTAAATTGTTTGCAAAAATTGTGTGGACCAGAATGAGACTCTCTCCCCACTATCGTTCCTGCACTGGCTCAGGAATTACCATCTTCAGAGAATACTTTTACAACTTATCTACAGATAGTGTTTTATAATTTATTTACAGATAATGTTTTATAATTTATTTACAGATAATGTTTAATAATTTATCTACAGATAATGTTTTATAATTGATCTACAGGTAATGTTTTATAATTGATCTACAGATAATGTTTTAGAATTGATCTACAGATAATGTTTTAGAATGTATCTACAGATAATGTTTTTAAATTTATCTACAGATAATGTTTTTAAATGTATCTTCAGATAATGTTTTAAAATGTATCTTCAGATAATGTTTTAGAATGTATCTACAGATAATGTTTTAGAATGTATCTACAGATAATGTTATAGAATGTATCTACAGATAATGTTTTAGAATGTATCTTCAGATAATGTTTTAGAATGTATCTACAGATAATGTTTTGATTAGAGCTCATGTAAAATGAAATAGTGCTAGTGTGCTTTATGGTAGATAAAATATAACTACGTTAATGCAGGCTCAAAATAGATAGAGCGAGAGAGAGAAAAAGAGAGAGAGGGACAGAGAACGAGACAGAGAGGGGGGAAGAGAGAGAGGGACAGAGAACGAGACAGAGAGGGGGGAAGAGAGAGAGGGACAGAGAACGAGACAGAGAGGGGGAAAAGACGAGAAAGAGAGAGAGAGGGACCGAGAACGAGACAGAGAGGGGGAAAAGACGAGAAAGAGAGAGAGAGGGACCGAGAACGAGAGAGAGAGGGGGGAAGAGAGAGAGGGACAGAGAACGAGACAGAGAGGGGGGAAGAGAAAGTGGGACAGAGAACGAGACAGAGAGGGGGGAAGAGAGAGAGGGACAGAGAACGAGACAGAGAGGGGGGAAGAGAGAGAGGGACAGAGAATGAGACAGAGAGGGGGGAAGAGAAAGTGGGACAGAGAACGAGACAGAGAGGGGGGAAGAGAGAGAGGGACAGAGAACGAGACAGAGAGGGGGGAAGAGAGAGAGGGACAGAGAACGAGACAGAGAGGGGGAAAAGACGAGAGAAAGAGAGAGAGCGACAGAGACAGAGTTCAAACTGTGCAGCTCTTCTCATATAGCTAGTCCCAGGCATGCAGCTCTTATGTAGCTAGTCCCAGGTATGGATGAAATCCGAGCTGGAATGTTTGCTTTGGAATAATTAATAAGACTGTATGATTCCAAATTCTAGGAATACCTCGTTGATAACTACCAGAGATAGGAGGAGCACCAGATTTCACCTTCCAAACCCTATTCCCTATGAAGTGCACTACTTTTGACCAGGGTCCATAGGCTCCCTATAAAGTGCACTACTTTTGACCAGGGTCCATAGGCAGTGGTGTAGTGGAGTGCAGTTTACCCACTTTTTGTTGCCCAACAGTTTACCCACCTTTTGTGGAAAAATGCATTGAAAGTATTGAGCGTTTCTTTTCTCATTGCGACCGGCGATCACTGTTTACCCACCTGTTTTTTCACCACTACATCACTGGGGCTCTGGTCAAAAGTAGTGCACTATATAAGGAATAGGGTGTCATTTGGGACGTACCCCAGGTTTTATGTTCCCCTGTTTCTCCTCTCCTGCCCAGAGGAGCTTAACTCTGCAGCACTGGTCGTTAGGGGCAGCTTGTCTAGTCAGGGCTCCTCACCCCAACCACTGGTCGTTAGGGGCAGCTTGTCTAGTCAGGGCTCCTCACCCCAACCACTGGTCGTTAGGGGCAGCTTGTCTAGTCAGGGCTCCTCACCCCAACCACTGGTCGTTAGGGGCAGCTTGTCTAGTCAGGGCTCCTCACCCCAACCACTGGTCGTTAGGGGCAGCTTGTCTAGTCAGGGCTCCTCACCCCAACCACTGGTCGTTAGGGGCAGCTTGTCTAGTCAGGGCTCCTCACCCCAACCACTGGTCGTTAGGGGCAGCTTGTCTAGTCAGGGCTCCTCACCCCAACCACTGGTCGTTAGGGGCAGCTTGTCTAGTCAGGGCTCCTCACCCCAACCACTGGTCGTTAGGGGCAGCTTGTCTCGTCAGGGCTCCTCACCCCAACCACTGGTCGTTAGGGGCAGCTTGTCTCGTCAGGGCTCCTCACCCCAACCACTGGTCGTTAGGGGCAGCTTGTCTAGTCAGGGCTCCTCACCCCAACCACTGGTCGTTAGGGGCAGCTTGTCTAGTCAGGGCTCCTCACCCCAACCACTGGTCGTTAGGGGCAGCTTGTCTAGTCAGGGCTCCTCACCCCAACCACTGGTCGTTAGGGGCAGCTTGTCTAGTCAGGGCTCCTCACCCCAACCACTGGTCGTTAGGGGCAGCTTGTCTAGTCAGGGCTCCTCACCCCAACCACTGGTCGTTAGGGGCAGCTTGTCTAGTCAGGGCTCCTCACCCCAACCACTGGTCGTTAGGGGCAGCTTGTCTAGTCAGGGCTCCTCACCCCAACCACTGGTCGTTAGGGGCAGCTTGTCTAGTCAGGGCTCCTCACCCCAACCACTGGTCGTTAGGGGCAGCTTGTCTAGTCAGGGCTCCTCACCCCAACCACTGGTCGTTAGGGGCAGCTTGTCTAGTCAGGGCTCCTCACCCCAACCACTGGTCGTTAGGGGCAGCTTGTCTAGTCAGGGCTCCTCACCCCAACCACTGGTCGTTAGGGGCAGCTTGTCTCGTCAGGGCTCCTCACCCCAACCACTGGTCGTTAGGGGCAGCTTGTCTAATCAGGGCTCCTCACCCCAACCACTGGTCGTTAGGGGCAGCTTGTCTAATCAGGGCTCCTCACCCCAACCACTGGTCGTTAGGGGCAGCTTGTCTAGTCAGGGCTCCTCACCCCAACCACTGGTCGTTAGGGGCAGCTTGTCTAGTCAGGGCTCCTCACCCCAACCACTGGTCGTTAGGGGCAGCTTGTCTAGTCAGGGCTCCTCACCCCAACCACTGGTCGTTAGGGGCAGCTTGTCTAGTCAGGGCTCCTCACCCCAACCACTGGTCGTTAGGGGCAGCTTGTCTAGTCAGGGCTCCTCACCCCAACCACTGGTCGTTAGGGGCAGCTTGTCTAGTCAGGGCTCCTCACCCCAACCACTGGTCGTTAGGGGCAGCTTGTCTAGTCAGGGCTCCTCACCCCAACCACTGGTCGTTAGGGGCAGCTTGTCTAGTCAGGGCTCCTCACCCCAACCATTGGTCGTTAGGGGCAGCTTGTCTAGTCAGGGCTCCTCACCCCAACCACTGTCTGTGTCCCAAATGGCACCCTAATCCCTATACAGTACAGATGTAAGGTCTTAATTTGAGTCAGTTTGCTACAGCAGGAAAAGAACCCAGCAGCAACAAGAAATGTGAAGTATTATGTAGATTATAATTCATGGACATTTTTGTAGGGGTTGATACATTTTTCATTAGGGAAAATCAAGTCTGAAATGTCAAAGTGGAAATTACAAACTGTAGAAGCCTTTTTAAAACTCAAATACACTACAAGTTTGCATGTCCTGCTGTGCAGAAAAATTCTCAGCAGCAAAAGAGTGATCAAATTAAGATCCTACATCTGTATAGTGCTATTACAGTTTTTTTCAATTGCTATCAAGCATCGGTCAATACAGAAGCCATTTTTTCAAAACTCTTCACACAGTCTGCATTACCAACATGCATCTTGGCCAAACAGTTAATCTCACCTCCAAAAACTCACTAAAACCACCAAAACACTTCATACATGTCTCAAAATAAGCTTGTTCGACCATAACACTGGCAACAATTCTCCCTCAGAAAGCATACATTGTCACTCATAACACACTGACCTAAAAAACACTAACAACAGGGAGCATTACATAAATGATTAACTTTCCACTTTGAAGTTTGAATGATTTTTTTTCACATAAATCAGTATTTCATTATGGAATAAGACTAACACCTTTTCACTTTATTGACTGTACTAAAGTATGTGTAACAAGAATGATTCAGAAATGCAGAAATGTGCTTCAATAGCCTTTATTTGTTCTATATCTTTGCATAATAATAATTTACTTGTGAAAACAAAACAAAAATTCCTGAAATTCCAGGGCTGCAATAATAATTACCCCCCCTCAAAAAAACATCAACACCATGTATAGTATAATCCCTCATACTGTACAGCACCGTGAGGGTTGTAGTTATCCCGCTCTCCTGCATTTGGCCACAAGTTCTCACCAACATCACATCTTCTGGAATGTCTAATCCGACCCTGGCAGTCCTTCAGGAGAAGTGTCTTCACACCCCGCATTCATGGCATCCAGTAAGGACATCTGGTCGTGTGGATGGTGGTCATAAACCTTCCACCTCCACGCAGAGAAAAACTCCTCTATGGGGTTTAGGAAGGGGGGAGTATGGAGGCAGGAATAGTACTGGCATCCTGGGATGGGCAGCAAACCAGTCTGTGCCTGCAGCAGAGTGGTGGAATGCCACATTATCCCACACAACAACGAAGGTAGGGGAGTTTCTTGCCCCGTCTCTCTCCTCCGCTGGCACAAGTCGATTACGCAGGTCATCCAGAAAAGAAATGAGCCTCTCTGTATTGTAGGGGCCAATGAGTGGTTTGTGTAACAGCAAAACCGTCATTGGACAGTGCTGCACACATTGTGATGTTAGCTCCTCTCTGGCCTGGGACATCCACGGTCGCTCTCTGTCCAATCACATTTCTTCCATTTACATTTTAGTCATTTAACAGACGCTCTTATCCAGAGCGACTTACAGGAGCAATTAGGGTTAAATGCCTTGCTCAAGGGCACATCGACAGATTTTTCACCTATTCGGTTCGGGGATTAGAACCAGAGACCTTTCGGTTACTGGCACAACGCTCTTAACCACTAAGCTACCTGCCGCCCCTGCGGCGTGTTTCTGCCAGGTTGAATCCAGTTTCATCCAGAAAGATGAATGTACGTGCAGTTTGCCTGGCTTCCATCTCCATTACTCTCTAAAATACAGTCAATCCACAGTTTTACAGTACTTTACATTATGCATAGCTGTGTATGTACCCTGTTTGGTTATTGAACAGACATCTCACCTGGACGTATTGATACCGGAGTTCTTTCAAACGTTCACCGTTTCTCTCAAAGGGTACAGTGTACAACTGCTTCATCCTTATTTTTTACGTTTTCTCTAGGACTCTGGCAATTGTCGTTGTGCTGACCGTATTCACATTCCCAAAAGTGATATTGTCTGCCAGCACTCTGTCCCGAATTTCCCGCTGTTTTATTGCATTGGTGCCAATTACCATGGCAACAATTACCATGTCAACAATTACCATGTCAACAATGACAATTTCCTGCGCATCTGATAATACTCTGGTTCTCCCTCCTGTGGGAGGCAACCTTTGGATCGCACTGAAAAACAAAACAATCAATATGTTTCAAAATGTCAGTACATGTAAAAATGTGAACATACTGTATTCTACTGTAATATGTAGTTCAGTTATCATTGAAGGATGCACATCTCACCTGTTGTTTTGCCGGAAGATTCGTACTATTTGTGCAACTGTTGAACGTGGCAGATTTGGTTGCACCCTTAAACCGGCCTCTCTCAAAGAGAGATGGTCAATAATTGTGGCCCGTATCTCAGAGACCTCCGCTCTTGGTCTCCCACTCCCTGCCACTCTTCTTTCCCCACCAACCTGTCTTCCAAGATCCTTGTTTCCAAACTAAATCATTCCTAAGCGTCCTCCTTTGTCTGTTTGGTAACGACACTAAAAACAGGACACATGGGTAGTCTTTCAGCTGAAGTTGCAATCAGCTGTGTTTGGAATGATGAAATATTCTGCTGAGATTTTCTATATGTTTCAATCTGGTTACTGCAGAAATGCACGACATTTGCCATCATTGTGTTTTTAACAGTTTTAGAAACAGTGTGTTAGCATTTGAAAACGTGCTGCAAATATATAGTTTTGCAGGTGGTGGAGTATGAATGAGAAAATAGTTCATGGATTTCAGAGAATGTGGTCACTGAATGCATTTTGTGTGAAAGCAATGAAAAATGATTCACAGTTCGGTCCACATACACTTCTGTTTCGCCGACTGCGTGAAGAGGTTTGACAATGTGACTTCAGTTTTGACCAATGCATGTTAGCAATTGGGAAAAAAAACTGTATTAGGGCTCTGGTCAAAAGTAATGCATAATTTTAGCCAGATCCTTCCGGAACAGGATCTGGCACCTCTCAGTTTTGGACTGTTTCATTCCGGAACCCATTTGCCAGGATCCAGCACCTCCTCGTGGCATGAAAAATGATGTTCACCGTTTGCAATGTAAAAATTATAACATTTACCAGACACTCTTATCCAGAGCGACTTACAGGAGCAATTTGGGTTAAATGCCTTGCTCAAGGGCACATCGACAGATTTTTCACCTAGTCGACTCGGGGATTAGAACCAGCGACCTTTCGGTTACTGGCACAACGCTCTTAACCACTAAACTACCTGCCGCCCATATATAATCAGAGTTAATTTAAATTGCCTCCTCTGTAATTCTCCTGCCCCCTTAAAAATGTGCCTAATATTCTAAGAATGGATTAACGTTGGGTCGGCCCGGGATTATGGTTTGCGCAACATTGTAGCCTATGAACAATTCGTGGCCATTGCTCTCCAGCGTTGCACTGCATCATGCAGCACCCCGGATACATCTGTCTGTCCAGAAAGAAATGGAAATAATTCAGAATACTACACCAGGAGTAGGTCTATAATTTAGCAACAGAGGATCAAAGGCTTATTTATTTTTTAAATGGCCTAGCTGTGGATTGTGTGTAGCCCAATCACGCGGCATAGCCTACAGTCGGGAACGCGCAGCGAATCTGTCAGTGAACAGAGGAGACTGATCTGTCTGTAGGCTACCATATATGGTATCAACTTAAAAAAAAGGCCTACTGAGCGAACAGCATCGTTCTACACAAAGTCAAACTAGAGAGAGGTAGACTTTTGGCAGAGTGCGTCGGCCATCGACGGTGAGTGAGCTGCGCGTCATTGGGTGAGTCAGTCAAACTGGAAAAGCTGTTTTAGGACTGTAATTTCCTCATGTTATACAACATGTGTCTCCACACACCTATAAGCTATTAATAGATTCAAGACATGGTGGGTTTATTGATCTCCGATTCTCCGTTTGTCAACGTCAAGGTAGCCTGTCACTTTGATCACCTGTGAGGTATTAAAAAACAGATTCTGATAAAGTCTCCAGTCATCTAAAATGATGTAGAATTGCATGAAATACTTTTATAAAAGGCCACATTTTTTTCCAGATCCTAGGCTTACATTTTTGGTTCTCCTATGTGTGCCTCTACCCTACTGCTCTATGCCAGGACACAAAAACAATGATAATTCATGCAAAGCTTTATCATCAAGGTGCTATTCTTTTAATTTACATCATTAAGCAGACGCTCTTATCCAGAGCAATTAGGGTCAAGTGCCTTGCTCAAGGGCACATCGACAGATTTTTCACCTAGTCGGTTTGGGGATTAGAACCAGAGACCTTTCAGTTACTGGCACAACGCTCTTAATCACTAAGCTACCTGCCGCCCCTGTTTTAATGCGTTCCAGTACCTCATAGCCCCCCAGATCACCCCCCCCCTCTCAGCTCACTTTTTGTTCTGGAACCTCCTAAATCAAGCACTGTGTAAGGGAATAGGGTGCTGTTTGGAATACACCCTGTGTTCGCGTTTTCAGGATCCAGGATCCAGTGATACTGGATCAGCGGTGTACAGATGTAATGTTTGTTTAGGCAGACCAGATCAGAGGATCTCAGGGTAATCTCTCTGAAGGGTCTGGTGTTAAAACGTCACTATAAGGTTTCACGGAGCAGGACAACTGCTGTTCAACTATGTTACTATCTGAAATCACATCCTCCCAAAAAGCATTGGTCAGGGAATAAACTGTCTGGATGTTAAAACAAGTGGAAAACAAACTGTCTTGTTTTAGGAGGCAGTAAGTGGTCATAACTTATATAAAGGAAGGAACAGTAAGTGGTCATAACTTATATAAAAAGGAAGGAACAGTAAGTGGTCATAACTTATATAAAAAGGAAGGAACAGGCCCTAAAATTGAAACTGAACAGCCACTGAAATTGTCAACTGAAACCAATAGAAGCCAGTCTAGGAACCAGGAAGTGGACAACAGGCAACTCACCTTGGTGTTCTGAAATACTTCCTGGTATCTAGAGGGGCTGTAGCACATCCTCTGGGCAGCGACACGCTGCACACTGACACCACGCAGCGACACGCTGCACACTGACACCACGCTGCACACTGACACCACGCAGCGACACGCTGCACACTGACACCACGCAGCACACTGACACCACGCAGCGATACGCTGCACACTGACACCACGCAGCGACACGCTGCACACTGACACCACGCAGCACACTGACACCACGCAGCGATACGCTGCACACTGACACCACGCAGTGACACGCTGCACACTGACACCACGCAGTGACACGCTGCACACTGACACCACGCAGCGATACGCTGTACACTGACACCACGCAGCACACTGACACCACGCAGCGACACGCTGCACACTGACACCACGCAGCACACTGACACCACGCAGCGACACACTGCACACTGACACCACGCAGCGACACACCGCACACTGACACCACGCAGTGACACGCTGCACACTGACACCACGCGGCGACACGCTGCACACTGACACCACAAAGCGATACGCTGCACACTGACACCACGCTGCACACTGACACCACGCAGCGACACGCTGCACACTGACACCACGCAGCACACTGACACCACGCGGCGACACGCTGAACACTGACACCACGCAGCGACACGCTGCACACTGACACCACGCAGCACACTGACACCACGCAGCGATACGCTGCACACTGACACCACGCAGTGACACGCTGCACACTGACACCACGCAGTGACACGCTGCACACTGACACCACGCAGCGATACGCTGCACACTGACACCACGCAGCACACTGACACCACGCAGCGACACGCTGCACACTGACACCACGCAGCACACTGACACCACGCAGCGACACACTGCACACTGACACCACGCAGCGACACACCGCACACTGACACCACGCAGTGACACGCTGCACACTGACACCACGCGGCGACACGCTGCACACTGACACCACGCAGCGATACGCTGCACACTGACACCACGCTGCACACTGACACCACGCAGCGACACGCTGCACACTGACACCACGCAGCACACTGACACCACGCGGCGACACGCTGAACACTGACACCACGCAGTGACACGCTGCACACTGACACCACACAGCGATACGCTGCACACTGACACCACGCAGCGACACGCTGCACACTGACACCACGCAGCACTGACACCACGCAGCGACACGCTGCACACTGACACCACGCAGCGACACGCTGCACACTGACACCACGCAGCACACTGACACCACGCAGCACACTGACACCACGCAGCACACTGACACCACGCAGCGACACGCTGCACACT